>NW_028230439.1:18518543-19118543 GCF_043228905.1 Azolla caroliniana | reverse complement strand
TTATTAATGTCTAGACCATTCGCAAGAAGCCAACTCACCATCATGCCATACCATGAGCTAGTATAGCCGGACTCATACAATGATCGAGAGGCCTTAAAGGCTTGATGAGATATTCTATCATGTGGTTGGCTATGTATCCTATCAATGAAGACTACAAGTTGAAAAAGTGCCTCTACTAGCATTGGGGGTAACGTGAACTCGGCCCTAATAATGTCATGTGGTACAGTCGATTTGCTTCGGAGTTGGCGTGATAGCATCATCACCAATGGTCTTTCTAATTGCGTCCACATGAAGGATGGTAATCCTGGAGCCCAAACCGCTGATGCATACATGAGGGAGGGGGTCACTAATGAGTCAAAGAGCCACCCTTTAGTCCGTGGCTCTTGAAAGTGTGCTTGGTGGCATTGTCTCTCTAGGAGTGAGAGGGATGCATGTCCTTTCGTGAGTCTATCCTTCGCTGCCTGTGTCATCGAAAATTTACCTGAGCGGGCACTAAAAGTGACTCCGAGATAGACGTACGATTCAACCACCTCGACTAGGCTATGGGAGATAGTTAGGTGACACTTAGCTCTAACTTGGGCCGATGTGTGGAAGATAAGGACTTTCGTTTTCCCTAGATTCACTACCAATCCTTGTTGTACACAAAAGTCATCTAAGGCATTAAGGTGCCTCTGTAGGTCGTGTTCGGATTCAGAGAGCAAAACTATGTCATCCGCATAGAGCAAGATACGAACCTGCGTATCCCCAAGGACCACTCCGGTGCCTCCCTCACGAGCAATAAAATCTGTGATCTCATCAATGTAGATCCCAAAAAGCGTCGGTGATAGGGGGCAACCTTGTTTTACACCAATAGTGCTAGTGAAACGATTGGATAGGCCACCTGGGCATCAGACACACCCGGACACTTGTTCATATAGTGTGTAGATGGCCCATACCATATCATCTGGTATCCTCAAGCTTTTAAGTCTATCAAACAACCGCTCTCTAGGGACTGTGTCAAAGGCTTTGCGGAAGTCCACAAAACAACAATATAATTTCTTCTTGCAAGCCTTAGTTTGGTCAATTAGGCATCTAAGTGTGAAGATATGATCAATAGTGGAAAAGGCTCGTCTAAAGCCAGCTTGTTCAGGTGCACGAAGGTTTAGGGTCTCCATGTAGTCGCTAAGCTCTGCTTCCATTACTGCACCATATAACTTAGCAAGGGTATGGCCTATCATAATGGTCCTATATGTATTTGGGTCCATGGGGTCCCCCCCTTTATGTATGGGGGCCACTGTATTCATAGTCCACTGTGGTGGAAAACCCTCCGCAAGGGCACGATTGAAGATTAGAGTTAGCAAGGGAGCTAGGCACTCTCTCGCATATATAATGTGTTCTACTCGCAATCCTGTATGGTCCATGGACTTCCTATGTTGTAATTTCTTTATGACCTTCATGACCCTAGAGGTCGTGAAAAGTGTCCCCGTGGTAGGCCGGGGTGTGGAAGGCATTGGAAAGGGTGGTTGGTTTGGGATTTGGTAAAGTCTCTCTGTATATGTGTGCCAAGTTTCGGGATCTTCGATGGGTGTTTGTGGTCTTGGCTCCCGTAGTCTCTTCCATGCCGTGGCGCAATCGCTACTCATGAGCATATGGTAGAGTTCCCAGTTAGGGATCGGCAACGGCTCGGCTCAAGCCTAAACCGTTTGGCTTAGCCGGCTTGAAAACAGCTTAGCGGCTCGGCTCGGCTCGGTTTAGGCTTGAACTTGCCTTAACGGTTTGAGCTCGGCTCGGCTTGGCTTGAGCCTTGCCAAACCGGCTCAAGCCGGCTAAGCCGGATAAACTGTTTAAGCCGTTTATAAACTTTAGAGAGGGGGAGAGAGACAACAGACAAGGGGAAAGAGAGAGAGAGAGTAAGGGAGGGAGAACTACATAGACGAGGAGAGAGAGACAGAGGGAGGGAGACAACATATAAGGAGAGAGAGAGAGAGAGAGAGAGACTACACAAACGAGGAGAGAGAGAGAGAGGGAGGGAGACAACATATAAGGAGAGATAGAGAGAGAGACTACACAAACGAGGAGAGAGAGAGAGAGGGAGGGAGACAACATATAAGGAGAGAGAGAGAGAGAGAGAGAGAGGAACTACATAGAGGGGAGAGACAGAGGGGAGAGAGAGAGAGAGAGAGAGAGAGACTACACAGAGGGGAGAGAGAGAGAGAGAGAGAGGAACTACATAGAGGGGAGAGAGAGAGAGAGAGATGAACTACATAGAGGGGAGAGAGAGAGAGAGGGAGGGAGAGTCGAGACCATAGACGTGAGAGAGAGAGAGAGAGAGAGAGAGAGAGAGGAACTACATAGAGGGGAGAGAGAGAGGATTTACATAGAGGGGAGAGAGAGGGAGAAGGAGAGAGAGTCGAGACCACAGACGTGAGAGAGAGTGGGAGGGATCATCTGAGAGAGAGAGGGAGGTAGGGAGAGAGAGAGAGAGAGAGACGGAGGTTTCTAAACCGGTTTCCAAGCCGGTTTGGAAACCGGTTTACAAGCCGTTTACCAAGCCGGTTCACAAACCGGTTTAGCATAAACCGGTTTAGCCTAAACCGGTTTGTGAACCGGCTCGGCTTGGCTCGGCTCAGGTTTGAGATCCTGTAAACGGTTTAGGCTTAGCCGGTTTGGCTTGGATCAGGCCAAACCGGCTAAGCCTAAACCGAACCGTTGCCGATCCCTATTCCCAGTATTGGGATGCCTCCCACGCTCGTCTCTTACGACGTGTCATCTTACGCATTTCTTTGCGAGCTTGTATGGAGGTAATACTACCATTGAGTTGCGATACTGTAAGTTGTCTATGTAGGTCCCTACAATCCTCGTCATACCATTTATTTTGTGGCATTGATCCTGATCTACCTTGATTTGAGTGTTTTGTATATGGAAAACTGCTAGCTGCTGCGGAGTGAAGGATGTGTGTGAGTTTTGTACTAAGGCTTTCTAACGGTAGGGAGGGATCAATGGAGGGGAGATGGGCCTGAACATGTTGAGAGTATATGTCAGAGAGCTCATGTGTGAAATGTATTGTGGTGTGATGGCATGGTTGACTAGACTTGGTGACCTTAGAGATATCACATTTTAGCTCGAAGTATAAGAAACTATGGTCTACGCCAATAGGGCATGGGGCCACTCGGAAGAGTTAATCATGTGGGTAGCTTCAGGGCGCCCTATTAGATAGTCAACTGTGCTTTCCCCTCCTCCATGTGGGAAACATGTGAGCTCTTCCGAGCCCGACCACTTAGCTAAACCATTATATATGACCATCTGGTGCCGACTGCCAAGTTCGAGCAGATGATGGCCAAAGCTCGTGGCGTCCGCACCTTGATCCTTTGATCTACATGTGGTGCCTATGTCTAAAGGATCAACATTTACCATTTCTAGGTTTCTATTCATCTGAAATACTGTGCATTGTCGGGATTGGGTTCTCGCATTGAAGTCTCCTACAAGAAATACTTCTCCTTGGGAAGAATATCGGATTATGTCATCCGATAGGGGTTCGTATGGAGAAGGCCCATGTGACATTCCTTCATCGACTAATCTCGTCAAGCCACTAATATTATAACGGGATCCTTTTGGAGGAAAGTAACAAATGGCGAAAAATACTGCATGGTCTTTACTTGTGGAGACTTTCACCCACATAAAACGAGCTTCTGGGTCTATCTTCGTTATTTCTATCCTATTATGTAGCTCTCTACGAAATAGTATCGCGACACCTCCAGATCCCCTAGTAGTGTGTCGACGTGAGGTTTGTCTAAAAGCGGACTCCCAACGGAATCCTTCGACCCGTGGGAGTCCTCTATTTGGGCTCTGATGTGTTTCTACCAAGAAAAGTATATCAGATACCTTTAGTATCTCCTCTAGGCGGCCGGGGTGTGCCCAAAGTGCGCCATTACAATTCCATAGGGTCATCCTAAGTGCATTTTCTGTCACATGGGCCACACGAACCCTTGTAGGTAAAATATTAAACTTTCTGGGCCCTAATGGGAAAGGGTGGCTACTTCTGTAAATATAAAAAATCTCAGGGCTATTCTGGTAATGGTTTCTCTGCAAACGAAGGCACCAAGAATAGAAGGCGCAGGGGAGGGGCGGGCTGCTGTGATTCTTCCTCTTCAGGAAACTGAACTGGGTAATTTCCTTGAGAACCCTCGATTATTCACACTCTTTCTCCCGAGTAACTAATGGCGGAAATTAACAAGGAGGTAAGAAAACATTACAGTGTTCTAACATTCTTCAGACAAGAAAATGCAAAACTTCCGCATGTTTTTCGTCCTTCCTTCTTTCTCCTTCACCTTCCTCTTCTTCTCATCATCGTGATGATCTTTCTGATTGGTTTTAGGCTTTCCTGGAACTTCAATCAAGATTAGTAGAATGCACAGGGAAGCTCAAGCAGGTAAAACATAACATGTGGGAATATATGCACATCCCATTCCCTTCATATTGTTGTGTTATATATATATATATGCAAATCACGTTTTTCCTTTATATTGTATATTCCATTGTCTGTTTGGATGCACTTGTTGTAGGTTCAGATGCAAATCAGGAGTAAAGAAGCAGAGAAGAAACGCATAATTCTTACACTTGAGGAGCTTGAAAGGATTTCTGAGGCAAATACCTATAAATCTGTTGGTAAGCTCTTGAAGAGTAGAATGTACACTTGAAATTTTGTAGAACATGTACACAACCTAAAAATGAAATGCTGCTATGTATGTATATTTGTTCATAGATATATGTGCATGTTGATTTATGTATGATGTGCACTGTGCATGTAATTTATTCATATCTCTGCATCTACATAAACATTTTTATATGTATGTGTATATATGTCTAGGTATATTTATGAGTACAGGTCTGTATGTATATGTTTTCCCCCTTTTGGAAATGTACATACATATATCAGTGGTAACTTTCAAGCTCACTTGGGCTCCACATGAAACCTGACATTTGCAAAAATGTAGCATTAAAGACCAATGCTACAAAAATTCTACATAAACTATCTATGAAAAAGTGGTAAGTTCTGAGGGCTCATTCAAATTTGGACCTTGATGATCAAATACAAAATTTTCACATGAAAACTTTATTTTAGCCTTCAAATTAATGTTTTACTTTATACGTATGCAATAGAATATAATTTATACCCCAAGGGATGTAAATTATTTCTTATTCTCACTTGGAACCATTAAAATAGTGCAAATTAAGATGAACTCATTTGAGACCCACATCCGTTGAATTTACATTCCAAAGTAGGACCTTTTTTTTCTTCCATAGTTGTGGCTTCAGGTTCTATGAATTCATGTTATGATTATTGTAGAAAGGTTTTCATATTGATTTGCTTGCAGAAAGATTTTTTATATTTAATATTGATGCTTATATATGTAGATGCTCCAATGGGCATAATCATTAACTTTTATAAATAAGGTGTGCATGTATACAATTGAAGGATTCTTTACAACACAACCACTTGTTATTGCATTGGTATGAAAATTGGAGTTCTTATTGGGGGTGAAGGGCAGCCTAGGCAGTTGTAGCTTAGGTGGTAGGCTTGTCCAGGAGAGACGTCTACATTCCTCAATGGCACTAGTAAAGTAGTGTAGATAGTGATATTTGGACCTGGGTGCATGAGCTAGTAAATACCTGTGTGCAATTGAGAGTGCAGATTTTGACCTTAGAAAAAATTAATGCTGTATGGGGTTGGGTCAAATATGTTTGGAAAGCATTGTTGAATGTATTCAAAGACAAATCATTTGATCAAAGTATGATACTCAATCTCCCAAACTTGTTTAATGATAAATCTGGGTAGTTGAAAAGCTCATCACATGCACTTCAATATCCTATCTCACTCTGAAGGGACTGAGAACTAAGCCATATGGAAGCAACGGTTCAGATGGCGAACATTAAGACGGGCTCAAAACGTCTCACAACTCAAGCTGACAACAGCCATGCAACACCTGTATGAATTTTCATTTTATCGCATTAAGGACAAGCACACTAGTTCATATGTAAAGCATTCATGTGTCCAAATTATGCAAAAGCGGGAATTTGACGATGTTATTCTGGCGTCAATTTTAATGTGCCATGAAATGCTTCCATAACTTTCGGCTACGTGCCAAACTCGGTGGGGGTAGGGTTTAAACCTGTAGTAATCAAGTCATGGGCTTGATGAGTGAGCCATTTACTTCACCCCACAAGCAAGCAAGCAATTTATCTCTCTAATGAATCCGAATTTCTTGTAGAAAAAAAGAAACCCATTCCCGCCCTTGCCCTTTAGGCCACTCTGCGAATCAAGACTTTATACCAGCTAGTGAGAACTCCCTTTACCTAATGCTGCCTTATGGGCTTAGGACCACCAAAAAACAAAACTGCCTAAGCAAAGAAAACAAAATATACAGACTACCTCCCGGCCTAACTTTTCTTTTCAGTTCCATCAGATGATGAAAACCGCTAATCATTGTATGCAATTTCTGGTTCCCTAGTTCAATGAAGAATATGATTTTGTAGTTATGCACATCATATATAGTACAAGGTGTGAAGCAAAGTCCTCTCAACATTTTTTCCATGTCATGATACATTGATGTTGGGAAAGGCCTCGTTCATAGATGAAAATATTGATGCATTGAGAATCAAGCATGTTGCATCCCATTATCCAAACCATTTTTTCATATCTTACATCCAATTTGAACACAAAGTTTTGCTTTTATGTGTCTTTTGGATCTTTTTGCTTGCCTACATGGGATTTTTTGCGCTTTAAGCATGTACTTGTCAACCGATTCCACAGACATGATCTCAATGGGAAGATTTCCCACCTGAAGGAGGGTGTATGGTAGTTGTTTCTTGGTTTAGTGAAACTTTGTAGGAAAAGGATTTTGGAAATTTTCATACTCTTTCTAATTAGACTAAGGGATGGTATCCCCCTGTATGTCCACCCCATAGAGAAGCGCATGTGTCACCAAAGTATCAAAGATGTATTTCTTGAGTACACAACATTGAATTTCTCTACCATTGCATATGTTCTCAAATGTATAATTAGCTCTCTTTCCCGCCGCTAAGTGACTAGTAGCACATTTGGAGGGTGTATGGTATTTGTTTCTCAACTTAGAGGAACTTTGCAAGAAAGTGGACATTTCAAACTCTTTCTAAGCAGTCTTAGGGATGTTATCCCACCATATTTCCACCGTATTGGAGAAGCACCAATACCATCAAAATATCGAAAAAGTGTTTGATGAGGTCGTAACATTTAATTTCTCTTCCATTGCATAAGTTCTCAAATGCATAATAAGCTTTCTTTGGCCCCTATAAGCGACATGTAGAACATTCATTCTATCCATGATTTAAGGGAACTTGAAGGCCAAGATATTTAAAGATTTCTACAGTTTCAAGTGGCTCATTATTGTACAAATGCGCGGTTTATCCTTATTTGAGCCCTTTATAAGCATTATTGTTTTTAGAGTTATTGACACTAAACTTTGTATGCACCTCATAAGCGTTTGTGCAACTTCTAAAGTATGTGTCAAAACCAACAGATTTTTTGCATAGAGCAAAAGCAATAATGGCTACATTTCCAATGGCAACTTCTTCAATGCCTTCTTTGTTTACAAACTTAGCAACCATTTGATCTAATTCAGCAACGCTTAGAACAAGTAGAGTTGGTGAGAGTAGTTATCCTTGCTTAACACCAATAGCGCTATTGAAAATTTTGAGATTTCATCACCTATATGCACGACATAAAAGCTTGTTATAGATTCAAGCAATCGCACACATATATCATTAGGTACCCCGAATGTGCCCCCAAAGATGATCACAACTTACCATATCTAAAGATTTTTTGAAGTTTAGGAAGCAACAATATAAACCCTCTAAAGTGACTTTCTTCCATTAACACTCAAAGGGTGACAAGGTCATTGATGGTGCTAAGATGTATTAAAAAGCTAGCTTGTTTGTAAGACCCTGCACCCTTTTCTTCAGTTCATGCACTTGGTTTTGATTCCATTATATATCCAAAATAGTTTGGTGTCTAAGTGGCAGGTAGCACATTCATTCCATTTATGATTTCAAGGAACTTCAAGGCCAAGGTATTTAAACCTTTCCACGTTTTCAAGTGGTTCATTATTGTACATTATGCATGGTTTATCGTTATTCTGGCTCTTCACAAGCATAATCTTCATTTTAGAGCTATTGGCACCAACCTAGTATGCATGCAATACCCAGAGAGAGAGAGAGAGAGAGAGAGCAAAATGGCCTGTAGATAGATATATATCTTTTTAACGTCAACAAGAGACTGATTGCAATCTATGAGACCAAGCAAGAGATTACATCTTAAAATGTTGTCTCGTCTTTGGGAACAACAAACTGAAATAAATGTAACTATGTAAAAAGGAAATCGAAATAGAATAAGACATGACTAAATAATCTTATCATCTATGCCTGTAAGATTCTCAAGTCTGTCTTCAAAAGGTCTCTAGCGTATGTTGATCCAGAATGGAGAGATCTCTGAAGCAAGGGAAACACCTATAGTGGTGGGAGATAATGTCCTTTATGTCTGACAAGGTCGGTGAGATTGTGATGAACGACAAATATTGCCCAATCGATAGTAACCATATTGCAAATCTCGCTCTTATTATTTCAAAGTACAATGACGAACATAGTGCTTTTCACACCCCAATGACACAATTGGCAAATTCCTAGAGGTGTTTATGCATATCTGCCTACTTAATTCTCCAACTAATGTGAAGAAGTTCCTAGTTGTCCTATCACTCTGTGTAGTGCATAGGATACATGTATGTCCATATAAGAGGGCCTGATGATGAATCCATCCTCTAGTGTGTAAGAAGTGTGTCTGATAATGGGCCATCTTCCTACTGAGAGATGTTGTGGGGCTGTTACATGTTATTTTGTTTTCGAAGTTGATAATATCAGTTTGAATCACTCTATTCTTTTCTACTTTGGTCATGGTTGGATGGGGACAACCCAAGCTATATTGGAGTGGATATAGTGCATTTATGCCTATGCCATGCTGACTCAAACCGTAGTTGCATTTCATCATACCAACAACGAATATCTCCATGTTTAGCAAGTTGTTTTGATGACATAGTGCCAACCTTGAATGCCTTTGATTGGGTAGCTCCCAAAGCCATTGGATATTGATCATTTGACAGGAAGAATGCCTTGCTGGTTATTGGGGCTGCTCCCATCTCTGGCTAGATTATATTATGGGGCATTGACACTTTGCTCCTTATCTTGCAGGCACTAATAATTGAGACTGAAGGTCTCTCTAAACATTTCCATCTATTTTCCTTGTTAAGACTTGGTCCCTAGGTTTCTACTCCATAGAGAAGAGTTGGTGTCACAATTGTATCAAATAGCCACAATTTAGTTCATGGCTCTCGGAACTGTTAATGTGCACATTGTCTTTCCATGAAAAGTCAAGCATAAGCTGCCTACCATAAGGAGAACCGTGGCTCTGGAATGCTACTCCTAGATACATGTAGGATCCTGTACATGCAACCTTTTCCTATCCCAAGAATAATTCTGGTTCTGATCTTGTTACAATGCGTGAGTGGTGTTAAACACCATCTTTTGTTTTATTTATGTTTACCGACAGACTTTTGTCCGTAGAGAGAGATATCTTTTTAATATCCATAGGAAACTGATTGCGATCTATGAGAGGGGGCCTAACCCATGGCAAGGAATGAACCTGGGTTCTCTCAATGTTATGAATTTGATGCTACACAGAGAGAGAGAGAGAGAGAGAGAGAGAGAGAGAGAGAGAGATTAGGTGGATGTAACATTGTATGTTTCTGATGCAGGAAGAGCGTGAGTATATTGCATGTTCAGATCGTTGATATCTTCTCCATTTTGTGTTTGTCTGGTTACATTTGGTCTTCAAGAGTTGATTTTTTGCCGTAAGGTGTCTGTAGGTTTATTCTAGAGCCCAAGGAAGACCTCATCAAGGAACATCAGACAAGAAGCAAGGAGTGTGAAACCACACTGAACTCCTTACAGGTCCATTTTTTTTTTTCTTTGCATCAGTTGAAACTATAAATCTCTGCCTTTACAAATTTTGTACTAGAATAATATTGGTACTTTGGTGTTTCCTCACTTTATTTTACTCTGGTAGCTCTTAAGTATTTGTCGATGTTCTCCATTTTATACTACAATATTGGGGTAGTCTGGTGAACTACTTGAAAATTTAAGGGTATTCTGGTGATTTTTGAAACCCTGGGTTACGGTATTTTGGTAGATGTCCAACTGTTACGGGTATATTTTAATAGTTTCCTTTGTTTTATATTTGAAGTGTAAAGATCATATGTTTTGGAAGTAGTTGCTTGTAAGCTTATATTGGGACTTGTTATCTATAGGCATCGTTAGAGTATCTACAGAGACAGATGAAGGAGGTTGAGAATAACTTTAAGGAGTTGTTGCAACAAACTCCAGCTTTAGTACAAGAAGTGATGTCGATGTCAGTTTAGCGAAGTCTATTGATATGATCAGCCTCCACATCAATGAGAGAGAAGAGGATATCATACTCATAACTTGTGATTGTCTATCTTTGTATTCTGACTAATATCTTTCACAAAGATTATGAATCCATTTGTCATCTACGAATTTTAATTCCAAGGATGTTGATAGTAAATTGTGGTTGGAAGGTCTTTAAGGCCTTGTGATGAATCAGATGCCATTCCAAGTCTCTTATGTTAGCTATAATTTGATGTATGTGCATTTGTGAATATACTTTATCTTTGTATGTGGTGATATCACTTTTACTGATTACCCACCAAAATTACATGGATGGATGCAAACCCCCAATTGATAGTGATCGCTTCACTTCAATGGCACAGTCCAAAATGGTAATTACTTCATATAAAAAAGCATAAGAAATCCACATTTAGGACTTATGCTAATCTCCATTTGTAGGGGATTCCTACTCATAGGATTTGTCAATATCTTAGTGAAACCTAATGTTGTGGAAGAAATAAAATATATAGGTATTCATGTTTCTTGTTATTGGTCATCGTCATCCATGCATGATTTAGCTTCCCTAGGCTGAAGTTGAATAGATCAAAATTGTGTAACCCAATTGTCGCCCCAACCAAAATACAAATCACCTTTCTTAGGCAATCTGTTCCTCACAATTTAATGTATCAAAACACTTGATGTTAACCTTACTAATTTGCATGTTCTAATTAATTAAAATGAACCACACTAAATTACCCACATTCATTAGTTTGCAAATAAATAAGTGTGGCAATCCCTCTTGTAAATTAGACTACGTTCATGTTGGTGAATATTTGATATATTTTGAATAATGCTATTTTACTATAAACATTTAGACTGGAATAGACTCATGCAAGTGAAGAGTTGATCGCTTTGAAATAGCGTTATGTTTTGATGAATAGAATTATCACTATAAACATTAGGGTGAAACTTATTAGAGCTCTCCCTAATGCTATATGTGAGAGGTGTGTCTCCTCAAATTATGTAGGGACATAATTAGGCATGTAGTCACACAAATATAATTTAAATAGGAACATAAACCAGTCTAAAATTAGAAAGACTATAATTACACATTCTTCAATCTAGACAAAATCGCAATGTAGCTACGGAGGTTTTTTGTAATGTCATAATATGTTGAAATAGAGTGATCCTCACTTATTCATTTTCTACGGTACATATTCTCATTTAAATTGTTAGTGGCAAAAGTTCAAATATAAGAATGATTTAACTTGCAACTCTTTCACAAAAAGAGAATTCAATATTTGTAGTCTTTTTTTCCAAAAAAGAGCTACTTTCCCATTAGTTAGGAGAGATTTTTACAGAAAGACTATACATTAATTTTTCTGATAGGAATATACATTAAAAGGTAGAACTTTAGAGACGTATAGTTAGATAGATAGGGACCAAACATGCATGTTGAAGATGAAGCGTGTTTGAAGATGAAGTCGAAGAAGAGAGAGGATTTCATAGATCATGGTTGTCATTGCCATCATATTACATTACTTTTTATATTAACTGTAAATTGTAATATAAGGAGTACTATGGGATTATTGTTAAACTATAAAAGATTGTCCTATGGGTAAGATTTATGATCTCAAATTTACTGGAGGTAGCTTTTTTTATAATAATGCCCTTAAGACAAGAGAACCATTGTACATGAAGAGGGTTACTCGTGATTTTATGGGTGTTTGTGAATGAAGAGGTACAAACATGCACACACACATTTGTGAATGCAAGTATGGATTCTGTATGGAGTTTGGGATAAGTTTTCCTGGTTTTAGTATATATGTATACATCCTTATACCATTGGTCATCGAGTAACACTATTTCATATTATGATTCCATAATGTACGAAGTCAGTTAGAACGTGTAGCTTGTCTACAATGCTTCCAAAACATTATATTTCTCGATAACACAAAAGATCAATGCTCAATTTTTATTCCTTAGCAATGGGTCATGTTGTAATCTCATGATATAATGCCATTGATAACACTCTTAGTTTATTAGGTATAGTGCACATGTCAAATCTATATACACTATCTTCCAAGCTCTTAATGTTATGTACTATATACATTTCAATGCATTTTTTATTTACATACTAGTACTATGGCCTAACTCTTTCTATATAAATACATTTTCTTTTAGTAATATTTACTCTATCAACATCAACATCATCTTTACATAACAATGGAAAGAGAGTAAGTTGTGGTGAAGGAACACATGAAACAAGGGCACCAAGGCGTAATTTCATACATAACAAGGAAATGTGGAAAATAAAGAATTGAAACAACTGGCGTGAAAACAAAATCGAGCTTTTTCTAACTTCAATCCCCATAAGAGCACCTATGCAGCACCCATATTGTTAAAGTGCATGTAGAGGATGGAAATCCAATCATACAAGATTAAAAGAGGATAGAGAACTTATGCCAATTGCAATTCAATTTTATTCATAAGAGACAATACATCTTTTCTTTTCTTTTTTCTGAAAAAGCACTACTTCCCATTAGTTAGCAAACGAAGTACATCAAAGTTCAACCATACTCAACAAAACTCACACTTCTCCACACAAAACTAATCATAATCCCCACCCCGTCATTTACAACAAAAGTATCCCACTGACTCTTTTTACATGGTAACTTACTTGTACCATAGCTATACATATTTACATCTCCTGTCCACTAATGGAAGCCATTGGTGGAAACAACCATCTCGATGCTTGGTAGTTCCATTTAGGCCCAGACGATGATTTTACCATCATAGGAGAACCACCCCATTTCAGCAGAAACTTTGACCAAGCCCTTTCTACTTCATCCGAGTTCCCTTCAATTGAGTCCTATCATCCGCGTAGCCAAGATACCAGCTCGAACCAAATGTTTAGCAACACCTCACCGCTTGGGAGCTTTCGTTGCTGAAAAACAAACATACATCGCCTAGTCCAAATGTGCCAAACCGAGAAACATGCCACCAACATCCATATCTCCTCAAAAAAACCAAAGTTTGTGCCAGGTTTCACTCCAACACATTGGAATACATTGCCACCCTACACTCTAAATCCATGACCATGTGGGTTTAGCTGTTCCGCCCTATCTCTTTGAAAGCAACATGTGTTGAAGGCAAATGTGTTGTTATCACAAGATTGAAATGGAAGGAGGACCTGAATGTAGAGGATGTGTTTCTTGATTTCCAATGAAGATAAAGGTCCCCTTAAGTTAGATTAAACAACCATTTGAGTATAATGTGCATGTTGAAGATATTAAATAACAAATTATTGATTGTTCTGAAGTCGTAGGAAGATGTGACACATTCATTAGTGAGAGTTAATGCAATTTGGTGGCATTTCACTAAGATCCCCCAATTCACATGACCATGAAAGACGAGACATTTATCAAATCCTTCCTAGCGCCTTCACAATATATAAATATATGGTCAAGGGAGAAATTCACTTTTCTACAATCAAGATATATTTGTTTACATGCTTGGAAGCTGTAAAAAATCCCTCACATTAGGGGCATTATCAAGAGTACTCCACACTTACTTTTTTGTCGTAAAAGGTAATGTAATGTAAAAAACCCCGCATAATGTAACATAGAGGCTTAATGCATGACCATCCGGTCTCAATTTATAGAAAACATGATGTCATATTGATTAAATGTGTGTGCATGCACGCGTGCGCGCATCTGTGTATGAGAAAGATAAAGAGAGACACGACCTTTTGATCTTAGCTTGGAGAGAGAGGATGAGTTTGATGCATTGATGTGATGTATGGTTTTAACAAAGGTGTGTGAAAGTAGGAATTTGACCCGGGATTAGTAGCCCAAGACAATTTTAAAAAATATTTGGTCGACCAGATGGTCACATAATACTATATTATTTGCATTACCTCTTTGACTAGGGATAGAATTGATCTTTTGACAATTAAAGAGAGTAAGTAGGGTTTAAACTTTAGGGTTGTGACTCCCCTCAAGTGCCTTAACCTCTGATGGAGACATGCATCCAATCTTACGAAATTGCAACCACATTATAAGGCTAGAGGTTACAACCACAAAGGCTCCAAAAAACGCATGCGTTCTTGTTGATGGCACCCATGTAGACCATCGATGTAGAAGTTTCAACACATTCAACAAAATATTTGTTTGTTTGTTTGCGATCATGGTCCAGGTCATTGGCCCTACTCCATATGTATTTTGCTCCTCTTAGCGAAGCTCAACGAAAAGGTAGAAAGAGAATGGGAACGTGGGAACGACGACGTGGCGAAGGGATCATTTCACATGGGAGTTTCACGCACCTCGATTGGGAGGTTGACGGGAGGGGGGAAGGAAAAGGAAAGGAAAGCAAGTTATGGGGCGTTTCGGAAAGTCTCAAACATCGTGAAAAGGTTTCAGAAGAATGTGGACGTGCATTTATGTATGTATGTATGTATGTATGTATGTATGTGTATATAGCCTTCTGATCCTTTTATTTATTTATTATCGTGACACGTTATTCCGCAGACGTTTCACACCAAAGCCGGGATGTTTTTTAAAGTGAAAAGGCTTCGACACCTTCGTGATCGTGTGGTGGGGGGGAGGATGCGCCGAACCCGTGTGTCGGGGTCGGGCCATGGTGATGGTGATGGTGTCACATGTATATGTGTGTGTGTGTGTGTGTGTACTCTTCTTCTTGTAGATGGGAACTTTAGGGCACCGGATGTCCTGACTCCTGAGCATGAGATAACAAAATGAACAAAAGATGATGGTGACATGGCAAATCTGCAATGTCTCTTATCATCATCATCACATACCTTCTCATGTAACTCACCACATAATCTCTGTTCCTCTTATATTACCTTTCTTTTGGTTTCTCTTTCTCCTTTAGCTCTCAAATCATTGAGAGAGAGAGAGAGAGAATGAGCTCAGCCTTCAGGATGTAAAGAGTCATCCATGATGATGAACCATGCCTGATATATTCTTCCCTGCATCAATGCCTACATCATCACCACTTTAGCCTAGTCATATACATACAGAATCCAGATCTATGCAAACCCCCCTATTGTGGTCATACCCCACACACACATGCAGATGAAGCTTTTATCCTTGCCTTTTCATAGTCCAATCCATCCCTACACCATCTGATAGATAGATTGATTGATAGATTGTTTGATGCAGCTAGATATGTCAAGAGACATGGATGTAATTGAGAGCTACTTGATGAGTGGAGATCCATGGTCCAACTCCAACTCCACAGCCGGTGTCGTCGTCGTCGATGATGCCGCAATCCTTGAGGCATTCTCCATAACCTTTTCCTCTAATGAACCATTGAAAGATGAGATGCCTAACAGTAACCCTAATTCTGGGCCTAGTAATGTTAGTAAATCCATCATACATCCTCATGTAGGATCTCAAGCTCAAAGTAACCATGAACCTCCTCCTCCATCTCTTCCTCCTCTTCCTCCTCCTCCTACCAACATGAATCACAACAGTATAGATAATCATGTTCTTCAAACCCTTGTTGAAGGGACACCCCATGGCTCTAGATTTGGCATCCCACATTGGACCTATGCTATATTTTGGCAACTAACAAACTCATCTAAGAATGAAGCAGTGCTAGGATGGGGTGATGGCTACTTCAATCCCAACAAGCTTAGTACTACTACTATTCACAAAGCTAGTGGCGATAATCGAAGTAATAGTGATGCCACTAATTCCGCATCGGAACCCACTCCTAATGATCGAGGAGGAGGCGGTGGGAGATTGGTCTCGGAGGAGGAGGGAGATCAACAAAGCGTGCGGAGGAGGATCTTGAGAGAGCTCCAAGCGCTTGTTGTGTGCCCAGATGACAATGGTGGCTGTGCCGATCCCCCAGCATTGGCGGACAGCGAGGTCACCGACACCGAGTGGTTCTTCCTCGTGTCGATGACTTGCTCTTTCCCGATCGGGAGCAATTCGACAACCCCGAGCCGCGCATTCTCCGATTCTCGCCACATGTGGGTCCAAGATGGGCCGGCCCATTCCGAGTCCATGTCCGCGTCCGCGTCTGTGTCCGGACGGAGCGGCTCCTGCTGCCCGAGAGTCGAGTTTGCGGGGAGGTTCGGGATCCGAACACTCGTGTGTGTCCCCACACCAAGAGGGGTTGTGGAGCTCGGATCGACCGATCTCATCCCCGAGGATCCTTTGGTTTTGAACCTAGTCTCTCGGCTTTTCGGCCGAATGACCGACCGCATCCCGGGCTTCACCGGCGATAATGTCGACCATCCCATGCCGAAGATGATCGTTGACAATCTCCCATTCCTTCACAACCCTACTCCCTCGAAGAAGGTATGTCCGGGGGAAACCCGGGGCAAACATGGCAGATCCTGGGAGGAGCTCCATGAGGATGATGTGGTAGAAGAGAAGAAGGCCAATGCCATGACCACCACCAGCACTATCATCATCGAGGATCGGCCAGAGGAATGTAGCGGCACGATGGTGGTGGGGACCGGGACCAGGATGGCTCGACCGGTTCCAGTCCCTTCGGGGGTCGAATCGGAGCACAATTCCGATGCCGAAGTGTCGTTGTCGAGGAACCCTGGCCCCGAGAGTAGCAGCCAGTCGGTCGCCGTGGACCAGGTCCTAGTCAAGTTGCCCGGTGGCCGGAGGAGAGGTAGGAAACCGGCCAACGGCCGAGATGCCCCCTTGAACCACGTGGAAGCCGAAAGGCAACGGCGAGACAAGATGAACCAGAGGTTCTATGCGTTGCGCGCCGTCGTGCCCAACGTGTCGAGGATGGACAAGGCGTCCCTACTAGGGGATGCGACCGCTTGCATCGAGGACCTTAAAGCACAAGTCGATCGGCTCGAGCTAGAAAACAAGGTCCTACTAACCCAACTGGCGAGTGGAGCGCCCGAGCCCGAGCCTGATACGAGAGTCCCAGAGTTCCATGAAGGTAGTATAGGTCCGGGGGGTTCACATGTGAACGCATTATTGCCGCATTCGACCGAGAGTCCGTCCTCTCGTGTTTGTCCTCATGGGAAGATGGCTATCAATGTTCAGTTCCTCTTCGGAGAGCATGCCATGGTAAGAGTAGAGTGCTCTAGCGAGAATTATTCGATCTCGAAGATGATGATGCTACTTCATGAGCTTCATATGGATGTTTATCAATCAAATGTAGCCCTTGTTCAAGGTATGCTATGCCATAACATCCTTGCAAGCACGAGAGGTTCAAAGCCCAACATGAATGAGCAACAAGTCATGGGTGCTCTCTCTAAGGGCTCTAGGAAATGTAGTTGTTGCTAAGATGATTGTCTCTACACAATAGAATTTAGACCCCCAAGGTCTTTAGTTTTCTTACCAATTAAGAAACAACTTTTTAACATTCATTCATGAAAGGTCTCTAAAGAAGGAAAGGAAACTACACGATTGATTTATCATACATTTTGAAGTTTAACAAACTTGAAAGTTTTGTAATAGTTGCTACGAAAAGATAGAATAGAGGTTCGGATCCATTTGGCTCTAGTTGTGGGACAATAGTTTTTGGCATTGATCTATGAGTACTCAAGATTTGAGGCATGTCTTAAAATCAAGGGCCATTTCGGGAACTACAACATAGTTAAGTAGCATTCCGAGACTTTATCCAAAACAAAAATAGGGATGTACATCATCATAGTTAAAAGTAAAATGTTTCTTTAATATCATTTCCTTTTGGACACTAGGAAGAGGATAAGAGTGTACGTGTTTGTCCGTATATCTTCTTCTTTGTATCTCCCCATTCACACTTTAGCACACTCCAACACTTATGACATTGACCACATGCTTTCTTTCGATAAAGAATCTAAGGATTTCATGGACTCTTCATGCACATAGTTTTCTTAATTGTTGATGTTCTCTCACCCTTCAGCTTCATGGGAAGCCTAGTGGTTACATGAATTTATTTGTGAACTCTATGAGATTCGACCATTGCTTTATGAGAAGACTCATTTATGTACCCACCACCTATAATGCAAGTGACACACCAACATATGTGCACATTTTTAATCATCTCTATGTTGCTCTCGTAAATCAAAATACAACTTCTCTAGAAAGATGAAAAGAAATGGAAATATAGGATGCGGCTCGGTAGAACATATAGTAGATCAAAAGGTGAAGAGAGCATATACATACATGCAATACTAATGGTGATGATGATGGTGGTGCATGTGGCTATGATACGAAGCCAATTAACAAAATGGAAGAGACATAACATTAGCACCTATTATGTTGTGCACAAGGCCCATACTCCAACATTTTGGGTCTCATCTATAAAACAATATGGTTGGCACAGAAGTTATCACCACTATCTGTCTATTCATGATCTTGTCCCTCTATTTATGGTCACATTCAATGCCTCCATCTCTTAAATGTAAAAATGTCAGTAATATTAGGTTATTATAAGTCTTTTGCAAGATTCTGCTTAAATTTTGGGTAATATAATAAGTTTGGAAGGATGATTTAAGATTAGACGGTCATAATCGAGCTGAGAGAGTTGTCGGTATTTCACATACCATTGCATTCAAAAATACTTCCATTCTATCCCATGCAATATCACTTAGCTACAATATTGGCTTAAACCACATTTGTTTAGTTCCTACATATCATCATTTTAAATGCTTTTCTCATGATTTTAGGCTTCTATGCATTTTCTAGAAAATTGTGAGTACAACAATATAAGAAAATAAAATGTATTACTTTGCATCATCCCACTTTTTCTATAACACGTTTGTGTTTGTGGATGGTTTGGAGATACTTGCCAACTTGAACGTCCACGAAATACCACGATCTTGTACTAGAAAGTTTTTCCTTTTAATGAGAGACCATGAACATGTTGAAGTCCACATGTTTCCTTGTATAGTATGGCACATGCCACATACGCCGTCAAGTGTACATTTTCTAGCCTGATACATTTAACCTTCACTACCCTATGGTTCTCTAGGTTTGCACAACTACAAATTGACCTCTTAACCTCGTTACAAATGAGGATACATTACAAGGATTACTAGCCATACAACTATTGTGAATTGATGGGTATCTTCATAAGGATCAATGAGATTTCATCATAAACTCTTTTGAGTGTTATACTGAAATCCACATCCCAATAAGTTCTAAAAGTATTCACTAATAGCAATCATGGTTTTGCTCCATGTTCTTACAAATTTTTCCTCTCCAAAAAGCATTTTATCTATAAAATACCTTGTGCTTTAAATATCCATTGTCCACATTCACGTTAAGGTTTCCATGTTCTTATAAAATTACCAAAATCCTTTCCCAAAAACATTATACCTATAAAACAGCTTTCTTTGTCACGCCATTTAGCAACTTCACAAAAGTATTTTGGACCTATTAAATTTTCTCTTTTTCTTTTAAAAAAAAAAACTTTCCATTTAATTTTTCTTTATTTGCAAGAGTCATTGAATTAGAGCGTAGAGAGATTCACTAATTGCACTTCAAAAACAGGCAATAACCATGTGTATCAAAGAAATCTCTTATGTTTTGTTTTATTTGTAGTAATATCAATATCTAAATCAGACAAAAAACTAAACACCCTAGAGCTTATTACTTGGTCATGGTTAGCATCATATCATCATGCTTTTACAGCTCATAATTCAAAAACAATCTAGGTTCAATGCATGCTTGAATACTTTAACTTGTGCAAATTTAGTAATGATAACAAAATTCATTGTCTCGACTAATTCAGCTTCTCATTAGTAATCAGGAAATGGTTCGAGAAGTTGAACCAACCCATGAAACAAGTAAACAGCTTAATTGATTCAGTTTAGATCAATTGAAGTTAATAAATTTGTAAATTATTCAGTTTGGCATTAGGCATTCTATTTCGGCCTGTATCTACTTACCAATATATTGGCTTAAGAGAACATGTTGGAAATATTTACTGAACATGCAATTAACTTTATAAATTATGCAAAATATTAATACAATTTGAGAACTGGGTGTACAATAGTCAACAAACCAGTTTGAGCTGATACCACAACTTAATAACTAAATTATTTGCCAAGCTCTTGAACTATCTACCTCAAACTGTTTGTTTGAAGGTTTTCCGGCTAGGTTTGATTTGGTTTGTGTTTCAAAAATTGTGAACAGTTTGGTTTGAAACAAGTTGAGATTGAGACTCCAGTCTCCCACAAAGAGCCATTGCCAATTACTAATTCATGCTCGACACAACCATTAAATATGACACTCCACAATATATACATTGAGTAAGAAGACAATGACAATAGCACTAAAATAATAATACACGGACACCTTAGCTATCAAAATTATGTTAATGTATGGAGAAAAAACGCTCCTCATATGTTTCTCATGATCATCTCTGGAGTGGACGTAAAATTGAGTCACTCACTCCGTTCCCACCATCTACACCATTTTTCAGTAGTAACATATCAAAAGAATAAACTAATGTCATTGACAACTCAATACACAAAAAGAGACTAGGATAGGCAATCCAGTTAAAAAAATAAAATAAAACTCAATTCAACTACCAATAGGACTTGTGTTGTCATCAAATAGCCAAACTCATGACGTATTGTGACTTACCACAGAAAGGGCCAGAACCACCACTAAAGCCAACAATCATCTGGGCCCAGCTATATTCTCAAAAAGAGGAAGATGGCAAGGAGGAAAGCCACAACAGCAACCGCAATATATGCCCAAAGATGAATAGGAAATGCCGACTTTTTATTCGCTCTGGGTGGAAAACTGGGTCTAGGCCCTTTGACCTCTCTTGATGGTATTTTCCTACGACCAAGTACGCTTCCTTTTTGTCCTCTATTAGATGTATGAACTACCTCAACTCCTGGTTTCTTCAAACTTTCATCTAAATTGGGTATAGCTTGCTTCTCGGCAGCTGAAGATGTATCTTCTTCATCTTGAGAAATCGAGTCATTAACTGCCGTGGCTCTGGCTACATTTTGAACTTTTTTCTGTAAAGAGCATTAACAAGGAAACAGACTCAAATCATAAGATTCATGTCTTCATTAGATTATGTATAACTTCTTTAAATGTATGAAAATGCACTTGTTTTCATGTTCTATGAATATTCCATGTTTATTCTTTGCGACACTACTAAACTTATTTATTTTCCATAAGTATTATTAAGGATTTCTAGATAATCTATGTCAAATTCCAAGATCTATAAAAACATTCTTCACACGTTCTTGTGTTTTCATAAATTTAGCATGTTTATTCTCTAAATCTATCAAGTTTCAGATGGGAAGAATTTTGTCAATTTATGTTTAAAACTATCAAGAGATAGTTGCATACTGGCTTTTACGTTTCCATAAAATTTGGCGTGTTTATGCACTCTCTAAAGCTACCAAATTTCTCAAGTGCTTGGACATTCATAAGCAGCAGATTTCGAAGTAAAAAGTAGCAGTCGAATATTTTATCCATTTTCTTTTTCATAGCCTACACATATAGTCTTTCATAACGAGCACTGGGATGTCAATCTTTCAAACAAAATATCACTCAATTTTCAATGTTTCAATGTAAATTTTGATTGAACTTTGATATCTCACTTTATCCATTGCTCCCTTCTTCCCCCCCAAAAAATAACAATTTTTCATTAAATTTTCAAAATAGTGAACCAAAATGTCATGGAGATTTAAATATCTCACCTTTTCCTTGCGCTCTGCTTCCTTCTTGGCTCGAATCTGAGCTTTCTGTTCCAATTTTTCGGCTCGTTTCTTCTTTCTCTCTTCCGCCTCCTTAGCTTTCGCTATTTGCTCCTGCCTAAGGGTCTCCTTAAGCTTGAGAGCCTGAGCTTCAAGATCAACAGGAGGCTCCTCATCAATCTGCCTCGATTTAACCACCTTTTCATTGCTTATATCATGGGAACCAGCATTTTCTTCAACATCTTCTTTAACATCCAAATGGGTTTTTGATACTTGAGAGCTTTTGGGGACTTGAGCAGTCTTCAGTACTGGATCGGTTTTTGGTATTGGAGAATTTTCCACTACTGGTATGGCACTAGGTGGTTTCGAACCTGTTATCTGAGGTTTTATCAAGGGTGACTCTGCAACTGGTCTAACACCAGCCGTGTTAGGCAAGATATAGTCGGGGTCAATTATCTGAGGCGGTTTTTCACCTGGACCTAATGACCTTCCATCCAAAGTGTCCAACCGCCGAATAGTGCTTCTTTCATTGCTTTTTATGTAATCAGCTCGAAACTTGTTGTTATTGTTCCATGTACCCATGAATACCTCTACCTGTAGCTCTCAAATTTTAGCCAAGTAGTTATTGTCAGTTATTATTTTCTGAATAAAATACCAAAATACCCACTAATGTTTTGAATATTCACAAGAATAGCCATCAGTTTCAGACATTATCTGAATGCTCCTATGAAGGACTAAGTTTTGTAGTAAAAATTAATATATCTTAATAATTGTTAAAACTTGGGCATATTCTGGTAAATATACAAGCTAGGGGTAAAACAAAACAAGTTTGTCAATGATATAAAATAAACATACATTCGTTAAGCAGAACTTTTCGAGCTCCTCCGGTTTTCTTTGCATAGCAAGCTCTTTAGCTGTTTGAATGTCACGCTTATTTTGGAAGAATGGGTCATTCTAATAAAACAAATGCAAAGAAATTAGCATCACATCTCCCTAAATCATGATACTTGAATTTTTAAGTCAAGCAAGCACACACAACCATCAATTCTCTGGCAAGTGCAGTATCCCTTCTTATTTTCATGGACATCACAAATAAACTAATATACAGTATTGATTATATATTAAGGTATTCGGAGTGCATTCTCACTTTAGAATCACAAATGCTGCATCACAGCATTGCCTTAGGAACACACACATGTATGTATATGTGTATACACACATTTATATATAATGCATAACCTGAAAGGTTATTATATTACAGTATGTGCACACAAATATGACCTAGTATGACATTATTAAACATAATCCAACGAACTATTATGTAAGTCTAGCATCCTTCTGAGAACAAACCATATGCAAAGCAAATAACAGCAAAACTTAATAAATAGCCATCCGGTATCACCATGTTGAATCAAATTGCATATTACCTTGGCGTTTTCTTGCTTCTTTAATTCCCTAAGAGCTGCAAAGGCATCTTGTTGTGCAGCATTTGCTTTGTCATACAGTTCACGTAATTCATCAATTGCAGAATTAAGTGTACTGATTTCTTTATCTATGGCATGACATTCGGCAGATGCTAGACTGTGCTCCTTTTTTATACCATCCATGTCTTGACGCAGAAACTGCACAAAAACAGATCCAATAAATATTTTACTGAACATATACAGATAAATGATCCAAAACCTCTAAATCTTTTATAAAATGACACCTGATCAGAAACCTTAAGCCTTACAATAAGTGATAGGAAATGTTAAGCCTTGCAGTATACAATGACTTGTGACTGGATAGATGCCTAAAGCCTTTTAATAAGCATGTTAAGATATGTGATAGGAAACATTACGAAAGGATTTACAATGTACCTTGTACTGGTCTTGGATATTCTCCTTCAGTCCAAGGCTTTCTGTGAGCTCTTGTTGTAAAACAGTATTAGCACAAACTTGACTGCGGGTAGACTCTAATTGTTTGATATCCCTCATTAACTGTTTCTCCTCTTTTAAGGAGATGCTCTCATGTTCAATCCTATACTCAAGTTCTCCAATCTGAAAACCAACATTTCCAAGTGAATAAAACAAACATATGAAAAACATCTCGACATAAATAAACAAATAAATGGGGCAAAATCTTACTCCAGGGAAACTTAAAAGCTTACCCTCTCATTGAGTTCCTCTTCTGAGGAACAAATCTCTTGACCTTTCCCTCGAACATTGGTATTACCATTGCTATGAGCACTTCGAAACTTGTTCAGAGCAATGGAGAAGGGCTCCATTTCTGTGCGTTTACCTTGGATAGCAGCAAAACATGCTCTCTCTTTCTCTCTCAAGGGTTTCAACTTGTCCAGAAGCTCAAACTTTCGAGTCTGAAACTCGAAATGAGAAACAAATAATCAAAAACTACGATCATCGTCATTCACATACATTGAAATTATCATCAATGACAGTTATAATCATCAACGGAAGAGAGAAAAAGTCTGAAACCTTCCATCTGAACCTCAGAATGAGCAAATATAATAAAAAAGTCATTACCATCACCACTCAAACGGGCTGAAATATTCACAAGTATAGCTAAACACACACACCTCGGATCATATATAATCATTACTATCCCTCCTAAAGGCTGAAACACTAAAAAAATACGACTACCACAAGCCTCATCAGATCACTTACCCACCATTATCAGCATTTCTTACACAGATTGTAATACTCATAAATACAGCTGATACACGGCTTCTTGGATCGTAAACCCACCATTATTCACACAGACTTACAAAAAAAATTCCAGATCTTAAACCTGCCACCATCATTATTGGCTCAAATATGCAAACAATAAAGCTAATACAAGCCTCTCAGATCACCAACCTAGCATCATCATCCTCACTCATAGAGACTAACTAAATACTGTAAAAACGTGGCTACATAAAAGCCTCCAATGAGATGATAAATTTATATCCACAAATATAAAAGGGGGGTTGCAGAAACAAATTACCTTAATTTCTTGCATAGAGACCTTATGTGCATCCCTCTTCTTAATTGTCTGTTCTAGCTTTGCTTCAGCCAATCTGATCTCATTTCTTAGCTTCTCATCAACAGATCTAGGGATTCTGATAAGGTAAAAAGTATGCCTTTTTGGAGCTATCCATGGTTGCTCAGGAACAGCAGGGAGAACAACAGGAGCTCCATCTACACTAATCCAACCAGAACCATTAACTTCATTATTATTCGAACCATTGATCCATTCAGATATCTCTTTTTCACCATGAACTCCTCTGTTCAAATGCAAATTATCTGTTCCATGGGTTTTTTCTTTATTCTCCTGATGTGATTTTACGCTATTCTTGTCATCCACAGAAGAATCTTGGGCAGATGCAAAATTGGGATCTATGATGGGATCTTGAATGGATTCCCCGTTGCTTACAACACCATTTTGATATGGTACTGCGGTCTCGATAACAAGATCCATTTGTTGTTAAATTCTAATTTCTAGATCAAATTGGTAATCCTAGAGCAAATTCCAATTCGAGAGAAGATTTATCTCGATTGAACAAAATTCTGGTGGGATTTAACAAATCAAATCTGCCAAATTCAGAGGAAATGGGATAGTATTAGGTAAAATCTGAGTCACATTAAAGAGCTTCAATCATGTCTAAATTTAGGGAAGAAATACAAACCTTAGATCCTTAAGTTGCACTCCTGCTAAATTAGAGATTATTTAAAATTTTGATCTGGCTAACTTTGATAGGATCTATGCAAAATTCTGCTAAATTTGGAGAGTACAATTAGCAAAAATTAAAGAGATATAATTAGCTGTAGAAATAAAAAAAGAATTCAAATCTAGAACAAAAAACCTAACCAGTTTGAAAAGGTCAAGCCTTCGAATTGAATGGGCTTTCAGATTTAGAGACAATTTGATAAGTACGGAACAAAATCTGCCAAATTTGGAAGATGAGAAACAGATATTAGTTATGATACTGTTGGAAATATCAAAGGACAGATAGAAAAAAAAAACATTGCTAAATCTAGAAGACGACAATAGTACTAACCAACAATGAAAGAGAACAAATTTACTCACATTAGAACTAGCGCCCAAATTAGCGATGGAGATCTGCAGACTTTAATGCTCTGCAAAAGAGCCAAAAACAATGGTGAAGGATAAACGCAAGATTATGACAGAGACAGCGAGAGGTGAGGGGCAGAGATGTGAAGATCTACACGGTGAAAGAAAACTACAAAGAAGGAGAAGTATTACACACGAAGGAATTACTCAGCTAGAGAGAGAGAGAGAGAGAGAGAGATCTGAAAACGGGAAAAAGAAGGAGAAGAAGAAAAGAAGCAAGCAAGAAACATGTGTGTTGATTTGCAGAGAGAGGAAGGAGGGGGAGTATGTATATCAGACCTTTTTGTTAAGTTGGTTCCCTTTTTAAGTTTCTGTCGCTGACTCTCTCTCTCTCTGTCTCTGCGTTTCTGGATTTTCTTTCTTGGGTCTTATTCTTCTCGATCGATCGATCGATCGATCGACAGAGACAGAGAGAAACAGAGAGAAACAGAGACAGACAGAGAAACAAAGAGAAAGACAGAAAATGAAGGGTTCAATGTTTTCACTAAACGAAAAATAGAGGGAGGGCTAAAAACTAAGAAAGAGGCCAACCAAAGTTAGAGAGAAAGAAAGAAAGATATATTAACTTTCTTTTAAGAAGGGCCCAAATGGTCTATAAGAAAGACCAAACAAGAGATTATACATTATAAGAGAGAGAGAGAGAGAGAGAGAGATGGGTTGGGGTGCGGTTACGGCCATCCGGGGGGTTATATCTCCGCCTTTGGCCATATCATTACCCGGCAAGTGTTTCGTTGCCTTCTTTTCTATGGGCTTTTTCGTTTCCTCGAGTGCGTTTTTAGAGCTAGCTAACTAGCATGCTGGCACCCACACCACATATATATGTATTATCCTATAGGTATTTTTGTCCTCGTACTAGTGTGCCCGACTAGCCAGGATACTTTGGGGTGGGATGGATGTGGTACCAATATAAATTGGTTATAATTTAGGAGCATGATGGAAAACACGTTTGGTGTCCTTATAACAAATAAATAAATAAATTTTGGGACATTAGGATTCACACAACAATCACCATTCCTCTTACTGTTTTGGATCCAAGTGCAATTAACATTGGAGTTTTACTTATGTATGTAAAGCTACTATGACTATGATGGCAAAAAACAAATATCCCCGACTTTAGAAACATGTGGAAATATTTTCCTAAAGCATACAAACGTTTACATATTTGTTGTATAAATACAAGAGTGGACTTTTTCAAGAGGTAGACAAACTAGCAAATCGAGGCACGCGCGAAGAATGTCTATAAGTAGCTTGCAACACCCTTTATCGACACATATGAAAACTTACGATCACAAAAGGACATATAGTGCAACGAAAATACTCGTGGTCCAAAAGAATATAAGCGAAAGAAAAACATATTGATTACATAAACATAGGAATAAGCATTAGTAATGTTGTAAGGAGATGAGGCTACAAGAGTTTATTTTGGGCGGCCATACTATCCCTTGCCTAATTAGTGTAGAATTGGCAAAAGTTAATTGGGTCATGGAAGATGATGGTGTGACATCCTTCAGAATGACTTTTAATATATGATCACGCATGGTGCGCTAGCTACCCTTCGTGCTCACTTGCAAAATATACTTCTATGGTGGAAAACACAAAGGCTTGCATGCCCCTTAGAAATAGATGTAGAATACATACGAGAAAGCAAAGGATTTCAATATTCACCACATATGATCATACTTGGGATCATCACGATACAAACAACATCCTTATGGATGATTAGTTGTTGAAGATTAGCAGTAAGTAAAGTAGATATTATTGAGAATTAAGATGGAAAAATGTTATTCAAACACAAGAAGTTAGTTGCTTATAACAATAAAAAAGTTGTGGCAATAGGAATTCTTGAATATCACCCATACTATTCCGACCCAAGTGCATTTTCAAGCTTTGGTAATGTATTGATGCTAGTGCGGTAGAGGTGGCAACCATTTACACCTTATAGAAACATGTACAAATTTTTTAGTAGAGCCTTCACATAAGTTGATTGTTTGCATAAGTACAAAAGTAGACTTTCTTTTTTATTGGGAAGACAAAGTAGACAAGAGAGGCACGATCAAATAATGGCTTTACGCTTTTTCGCCTAGACATATGAGTACAGACAAAACTTACAATTCAAAAGGATAGTTGCATTCCAAATGGATAGAACACACAACTACATGATAGATGAATGCATTGGACTAGTTATATTAGCATGAACAAATAAACACATAGTACAAAAACATAGGGAACAAGGATAAAAAAATGTAGTACGGAGATGAGGCCACAAAAATTCATTTCCGTTACTTGGGTCACCTTACTAACCTTGTCTACATCGATGGTGGCTACAATTTCATAAATGCAAGTTGTTTATTATGGCATGCATTCTTGAATGTGTCCCCGTACGAGATGTACGGAGAGTCAGTGTGATGAGCGAGGGTCGAATGTTATCATGATGTTGTTGTGTATGTGTAGGGGACATAAATGTAATTGTGAGTCTATACGTATGTGAACACATGCACACGTGTGTGCATGTGGATGGATACGAGGAGGTGTGAGTGAGTGTCCAGTATGAATGCTCGAGGGGGCTTACACCCCTATGTATCTACCCCCTCTTGTACTATTTAACCCCCTTATGGGGAATGAATGAAAGATGAATGACCATTTTCTCTCTCAATCTCACTCTCTCTTGTCATCTCTCTTTCTCTCTCTCTCCCCCTCAACGTTGAATCCCCCACCCCGCAATGCTTCTCAATGCACATGATCTCTCTCGCCATCAATCCATACTCTCCATCATCATCATAACCACCATGTCTATCTTTATCATGATTATCATCGTCCTTAACCCTAACCCTAAAACATATAACAGAATGCTACAGCTTGCTCACTTAACATTATTATCACAAGCTCACTTAACATTATTATCAGTGCTTCATCTTAACTACCATTAGAATTGGTGCTCATTTTTTAATTGAAGTATATGGCACACACCTATAGTAGACATGTCCCTCAATAACGAGTTTCTTGTAATGGTACAACCTTTTTGTCAAGATGATATCAACTCCACAAAGCCAAAAACGGGAGAACTATGGTTGGGACATAGATCTAAGACTAATCTAATGCATTGTATCGATCAATCATTTGCATCGTTGTCTAGACTCTATTAACTATGCCTTATTAAATGACAATCCACATAGATGTCCAAACATTGCGTCGTAATTTCTTAAATACAGTTGTGTAAATTATACTCATTGAATGATAATCCACATACTAGTTGCTCATGCCCTTTGTGACTTACACATAATTGTATAAACTATAATTTCATCAAATGATAATCCACGTAATTGTCCATACTCATTGACTTGCACATATTCAAGTAAGAGTATGGTTTTATCAAAATGACAATCCTCATAGTTGTCTAGAATCTATGACTTACT
This sequence comes from Azolla caroliniana, assembly GCF_043228905.1. NCBI lineage: Eukaryota > Viridiplantae > Streptophyta > Polypodiopsida > Salviniales > Salviniaceae > Azolla > Azolla caroliniana. The sequence goes on along the minus strand of NW_028230439.1, from coordinate 19,088,897 downwards.
CACAATTGTATAGACTCGATGATTTACACATAATTGTCTCAACAATGGTTTTATCATGCCATAATATTCACAATTATCCAGAGTCTGTGACTTATTAACTATGGTATTGTTGAACGGCAATCCACATGGTTGTCTAAACTTTGGAACCTACACATGATTTGTAGTTTTATCAAGCACTAATCCGCATAAAATGTCTAAGATTGGTGTGGCTTACACTTAGCGTGCAAACTACGCCCTTATCAAGCAACAATTTCTCACACCACACAATTGTTGCCTAGGCGTAGTCACTTACACATGGTTGTTCTAATGGAGCCGGCAATGTTGTCGAGACCTTTGTGGCTTATTATGCATAGTTGTGCAAAACCACATTTTTTTACGAGATGACACAAATCATGGGGGCAATACAAATTATTGGTCCCGACTTTTGAAACTACTAGGTTTTCCTTTGACTATGATATGGTATATATCTGCATAGTGGTCTCAGGTCGGGAAATGGAGAGATGGTTCACGCAAATGTCCGGGAGTCCATGGACAGGGATCGACGAGACCGGTGGTCTCATGGACACCCAGGGAACTAAAATGGAATGAATTAGTTAAAACTTAAGCCACTAAAATGAGCGAGTCAATTGAGTGACCCCCTCACATACTACCTAACAAAACAGCAAATCATTAGAACACAATTGAAAGCTTGCATGGTGATGGAGGCACAGATGAGCTTTGCCTCTTCTTCTTCACATCATACTACCCCTGCCCTTCAAGCTACCCCCAACCTCTGCGCCTCCCATGGAGCCCATCATCTCTCAGAGACCATCCACCTTCTCTCTCGACACCACGCCGCTCCCGCGACAATACCCAAGTCTGTTTTCTATCGACTCCTCCGATGTTGCACCGATAAGCAAGATATTGCTTCAGGTAGAAGTTTATACAATCTCTTTACGAGGTGTTTCGCCGGCGACCCATACCTGGTTTGCCATTTCATTCGCATGTTTTCGTCATGTGGTAGCTTGGTTGATGCTAACAAGGCCTTTAGAAATTTAGTTAATCCTAATGTATATGCATGGGGTGCCATCATCAATGCACATGTTAGATTTCTGTGCAAAAAGAAAGCTTTTGAATTGTATCTCGAGATGATCAAAACGCATGTCCAGCCAGATGGCCATGTATTCGTTGCGGTTATCAAAGCATGTGCTTCAAAAGAAGGCCTTTTATATGGAAGAGAAATACATAGGAAAGTTCAAGAGAGTGGTTTGAAACCGGACATTGTCATTGATAATGCTCTCATTGATATGTACATGAAATGTGGCAGTCTAAAGGAGGCTTGTGAAGTGTTTGAGGGTTTGAAGGTTCGAAATGTGGTCACATGGAATGCAATGATTTCGGGTCATGCACTGAGTGGACATTCTGAAGATACCTTTCATCTTTTTATAAGGATGCTAGAAGAGAGAGTAATGCCTAATTGCATCACTTTTTCGAGTATACTAAAAACCTGCTGTGCATCATCATTTCTTTGTGATGGAAAACTTCTACATTCTCATTGCGTTGAATGTGGTTGCGAGAGAGATGCAATTCTGTCTAGTTCTCTCATGGATATGTATGCCAAGTGTAGAAGCCTAGAGAATGCACAAAGTGTCTTTGATAAATTGTCTACACGGACAGTTGTCACATGGACAACGATGATTGCAGGATATTCACAACATGACGCCAGTGAAGAATCTCTCAAAAATTTTCAAAGAATGCTACAAGAGGGTATAGAACCAAATGCAATCACAATTGCTACTATTGTGAAAGCATGTGCTAGTGGAGAAGATCTAGCCTATGTAAGGTTAATCCATATTGGAACCATTAGGAAGGGCTTTGAGTCAGATCTAGTGGTTGGTAGTGCACTTGTTGATGCATATTCTAAACATAGTAGCATTGAAGATGCGTACAGTGTGTTTGATGGACTAAGGGAAAGAAACGTGGTTACATGGAGTGCAATAATTGGAGGTTGTGCTCATACACCTGGGCATGGTTTGCAAGCTTTGCAACTTTTCCAGGAAATGCAATCTAAAGGCATAGCACCTGATACTGCTACTTTTGTGAACATTTTAAAAGCCTGTTCAAACCTTGAGGCGCTTGAGCATGGTAGATTACTTCATTTCACCATAATTGAGGCAGGATTTGAGTGTCACGAGTTTGTTATAAGCAGTGTTATTGATATGTATGCGAAATGCCGAAACATTGATGATGCACGCAATATGTTTGACAAATTGCAGCATCGTGACATGGTGATATGGAGTTCTATGATTTCTGGTTATGTTGTGCATGGATATGATCAAGATGCCATCAAACTCTTTCATGAAATGGTACACGGAGGATTTGTCCCTGATACAATTACTTTTATCAGCACATTAAAGTCGTGCTCCAATTTAGGAGCTTTATTGGAAGGAAAACTAATACACAGTTATATTCTTGAAAGTCAACTTGAAACTATTGTGCATGTCGGTAATTCGCTGATAGACATGTACACTGTATGTGGGTGTATAGAGGATGGGAAAAATGTGTTCAATGGATTACAAAGAAAGAATAATGTGAGTTGGACTACAATGGTATCAGGCTATGCACTAGCGAAGAATTATAACTCAGCACTCAAATATTTCCAAGGTATGCAAAAAGAGGGGTGGAAGCCAGATGGTGTATCTTTGATTAGCGTGTTATCTGCTTGTAGTCGAGAAGCTCGATTACTCGAGGGTTGCCAGCACTTTGAAGTAATGAACAGTCAAAATGTTGCACCCACGCTAGATCATTATAACTGCATGATTGATCTCCTTGGTCATGCTGGACACTTGGAAGAAGCAATTGATTTACTTCAATGCATGCCATTCATGTTTGATGTGACTGGATGGATATCTTTGCTTACTCATTGCAGACAACAATGCAACGTGGAGATTGGAAGACACTGTTTTGATCATGTTGTGGCATTGAATGGAAAGAAAGCTGGTGCTTATATGCTTATGCACAACTTATATAAGAGTGCTGGCATGAAAGACGAAGCATGCTTTATAGAAAATCTGCGCTTGTCTGCAAATGCATGGAAGAAACCTGGACAAGCGGCCATTGAGGTGGACAATAAAGTGTACGATTTCTTTGTTAGTGACAGGCGACATCCTCAAAGAAAGGATATATATGATAAACTGTATGCGTTAAATATGTACTTTGAGGAGGAAGGGTACAACTCTCTTGTTGACACTTTTTTGAGTCCAGTCTCAAATGCAAGGTACATAAAGATGGACTTATGAAAACAGTGTTCTCTGATTGCAACCTATGACTAATCTTTGTTATCTTAAAAGGTGGCATGCTCAGAATCTTGGGTTTGAAGTGTATAATATTGTATTCATGTCAATAAACGACATCCCAAAATGAAGGATGCATATATCCTATGACAAATCACGGTTTCCTGAGAGGATGCCATACTTGATATAGCCTGAGATTTAAATGTTGTATCTAACAAACGTCCTAATTTGAAGGATGCGTATTAGAAGCCACCTGCAGGGTGTCTTGTCTATGACACTCTTAACAGGTTGACACAATGCTTTGCCAATAAATTAGGACATTGGTCTTCCTAAATTATGCAATGGGCAGAAATGCAAAACCTCGAGTTTGCGGAAGACTACTATGGTGCAATCACTAAGACATGCAAAAAGAAGTGATATGTAGCCCTGGATGTGCTCAACAATTGATTGACATGAAACAATCTAACACTGATGTAACATTCTTTTGATGGTGGCACTAACATTAGGATGGACAATCAAGGGAATGCACCTTTCTGGGGAACTGAGCAACAATATAGATGCCAAAATGCACAAAGACATGATACTTCGACAACCATCCCTGATCCATGAGGGCATCCTAGCTTCTACCCTACACAAAAACAACATTGTAAAAACTTTCTACGTATGCTCATGCAGGATTATCCTGCATTCTTGGGAGGTTAAACAATCTATGAACACCCCCCTTCCACATTAAAATATTGTAAAGGAACAACGAAATCTGAACATTGTATTGAAATGACCTGATGTAAATACTGCAATGAAAATCATATAAACTTGGCCTATGTTATGTTTTAAGCTTTTGCGATTAGTATGTGCTTAACCTTAAGCATTTTGAATTGGTTACCCTCATATGTTAGTAAACTAAATCTCATTCCATCTATTTCACAAAGTCTTGTATCCTAACCAAATTTAGATATGGTAACAACCCAACAAAGAGATGGCTGTCAAGTTTTTTCCACAATTTCATTTTCTTTGGCCTTTGCATTTAACTTTTAACCCTTTTTTAGACCAGATCTACTTCAATAAAGCAAAATTCAATATGCAAATTTGTGTTTGACACCAAGTGGAATCATTAATTAAGAAGAAAAAATCTTGAAACATATAATTGAAGAACCACATAAAACCCACATGAGGTAAAATCATGATTTGCAAAGAAGAAAACCTCAGAAACACATTGTTCATAATTGATCAAAACATTACTCGCTTATAAAGAGAGAACAATAACAATGCCAACACATGCATGCAACCCTAAAGAGTTTGGACATACCTTGCATATGTATATGCATACACATATGTGTATACAAAAGGATACATAGGTATACCTATACATGCACAAAGATATTATATATACACAAATATATAGGTATCATACACATTGATGTGCACATAAACATACGTCCAAACACTATGTACATTATGAACATACACACACATAGATGTGCACAATGGCACACTCTTCACACACACTTTCACTTTCACATATACATATAATACATACACACATACATTGGCGTGCAATCTTTCTAGAATCGTTAGCAATGTCTTGCCTAAGAAAAAAAATGCTTCCTATCATGAAAGGTTATATGCACTGCACCATTCAAGAACTCTCATTAAAATTGACCGACTTTTGAGGAAGTGAGAAGAAGACATGGCTTGAATGCACACCGTTGTCGTTGACCACTAACCTATCTAGGAATGATTCAAACACTAGCTATGGAAATTATATATTGGTGACTCAGTGCCACACGCTTAAATGAGCAAGAATTAGCATGTATCTGATGGATCCCCATCGTCTCCATTTCATGTGGTAGAGTTTCTATTGTATATATTATGTATAGATAAGTAGTATTAAGACAGACTATATCAAAGCCGGCCTAGCTCAGTTGGTAGAGCGCAAGGCTCTTAACCTTGTGGTCATGGGTTCGAGCCCCATGGCCGGCGTTTTTAAAATATATGTTAATTTGTTGCTACCTTTAAAAACTCTCAACCTCCTCCTCCCGTTTATGAACCGCAAAAGGTTCTTCGAATTTTGTGAGCCCAAACCATGAAACACACCCACCAATCAATCGGACCTAGGATACACACTCCTCCAACATTTTTTTAAATTATTTTTTTTCCAAAAATTCCTCCAACTTTGATTCTTGATCACATATTTGTGACGGGCTCCATTTTGTAAAACATTCGATCCTTTGTTTAGTTATGTGTGAGATGGATGGAAGCAAGAGAGTTGTGGGGTGAGTCAAAACCATGCTTCGAGCAAATTACTAAAAACTGTTGCCAACCATTGTGATAGGTATAAGGTATAAGAACATAAGAAAGAGATCAAATTCCATACTCACGACACATGAGGTATAAATATAGGGAAGAGATTAGACTTAAATACCGAGGTAATGTGTTATGTGATCCATGAAAAGGAATAATATTGGGGGAGGAGGGTGTGCAAACATCCAAATTTGCCCCTCCGAATAATGATATCAAAATGTGTCAAAGTCACAATTTCTTTAGAGGAATAGTCGCTCTACATCTTCAGTGCAATAAAAGGAAATCATCAAAGAAACAATGTACATTGGAATCGCCATCCAAGAAGGGTTAAAAACTTGTTTGAGAGGAGGCCATTGTTCCAACCCCTATACAAAGTAGAGTGATGTGAGATTAAAAAGGGAATGTGAATGCATAGAAATAGGAAAACAAAAATCAACATTTGACATGTCTATAGAATCATGATCTAGTTTCTAGTGTGCCCCCAAATAAACGATCAAAATTGTGTACCTTTAACCCCCTTTTAATTTCCAATTCAAGATTTGTCAAATACCCAAATGATTCCCCATCATCATATTACAAAACGTAAGGAATTTAGGTTCTCCCATCTATGTTTCTCACTAGAAAGTTGTGGATTATAAGCCATTCAAACTACATATCACTCTTTTACGAACACAAAAATATTAGTTAAGACAACTAGCTAACTCCAACCCTTCATCTATACAAATAGTTTGCTATATCATGCCCTCACATTCTTCTTGAATAAGGTATTGATTTGGAACTAAGAAAACACCAATTATTTTAAGTCGACCCTGGACCCACGCAAACGTTAGGTTTACGATATCTACTTAGTATTGCAACCAATTTCAAAATGCTAGTTGAACAACTCACCAACTAAAATGATTTGGTCAATACTCAGGAACCATGACATTTTTGACATCTTTATTTACAATGGCAGAACATTGACATGAACATTAAAATCAAATGCACACCTAAAATAAGGACAAACTATGTCCTCATCACGTTAAGTCGAGAGTTTTGAGTGACCATACAACATATGCTGGTAAACTTTTCTTTATCTTCACACATGGGAAAGAGTATGTTTGTTGTCGTCAATACACATGGTAAATAAACATGGTCTTCATACAAAAGATATGGATCACGAAAACTACGTTGTTTTTTTTTTCTATAAGTTTGGAATAGAAGGTGTTCTACTCCTCTCGGTAGAGCTTTGCTCTCTCTAGTATGTATTTACCTTCCTTATAGCGCTCCGCCTCATTATATGCCTTCTCATACTTCCAACCAAGGACTTGTTTACACGTACGACAACTAATGTCTGCTACCGTATGGAGCCCAGTTCGAAGCTCACGATCGACTTGTTTGCCGACCGATATATTGGCGACTTTCCAAAAGAGGAAGGCTCGCCCCGACTTTCCCTTCAATCAAGAGAATTTAGGATTGACCAAACATTCATTTAATAAAGATGAAAATTAGAACAAGCTTCTATAATCAAATTGCAGCTTCCTTATAACCTCATATAAAATTTCATTATGATTGCTAACACTAAATGATTGAAGACACAAAATACAAATATTCTCAACTGAATAGTTTGATACAAACAAACATAAAAAAGGACACTTCAATTATAAGTATCCCATTCACAAGAAGTATTAATTAAGAAGCCAAGATTCCAATTAAGACAGCATAAACTCGGAAAACAGAAATAAGATTAGCATTCTAATAACATCATTAAAACTAACATTGCAACGAAACTAAACCAACAATCATATTAATATCAAACTAAACCCTAAATTAATCAATATTAGTTTAGTTTAGTCAGACAAAACCTAACAGCAATATCAATGATCGAAACACCTAAAACCCAGACAGACCTGGAAGCAAACGAAACAATTTGAAGTTATTTCATAACAAAAAATCAATCGATTGCAGACTGCCATGACATAATAATAGATAGGTATGGATTCAAACTAATTTAATTCAAATCGATATCATGAGCACATGATTTGGATTTGATTATCCGCCTTCCAAAGAAGGAAAACAACGCCAGCATTAATTCATCAAAATTCAATAGAACCTTTTTTTTTTTTTAATCAATATGCAGAAAAACTGAAACTATATATATACAAAAAGGATAGATAAAGAAAAGAATAATAAAAAGCGATGGAAATTAGACAAAAGCAAAAATGGAAACATGAGAACAGAAGAAAATGGTTACAACAAACAAAGCAACACTTGAAAACATAAAAGAATGAAGTTAATACTTGGAATCCTTTGGATGTGAGGTCGTGGTGGTATGCTAGCCGATTCCTGCAATCACAACAGCTATAGAAGAAAGGGGGTGCCATTACCCCAATTACTTATTTAAATTTAATGAACTAAAAACCTGAGACTCTTCTAAATTATATGGTAATTATATTTTCTGTGGCTTGCAAGCTACATGTGTGTGTGTAAATATTGGATCCATTCCATCCATGAATACATGGCTAGCAGCAGATTGTATAACACATCTATTACTGACACATGGAATGATTGTTTCATATAAAAATGTTCTCAATTACGAACTAAAATAACCAACACCAAAAATGGTCTACAATTTCCTTTTAGAGAAAGACCATATCCTTACCACCTACCTATATATAATATAGTTAGATTGTTGACACACGCGTCCTAATACTATTATTATTAGTTCACGCTAGTAATAGAAAAGAGAGAGAGTAGTTATTAGTTACGACGGATTTCCAATATGACCCATTGAACCGAAGTGTTAATATAACGTATGCCTGATGATTCATGCTACAAATTGACAGTGCAGATTGCTAAAGAACCATACGTATGAAGATTGTTAAGGGCAGCTCCATTGTTAAGGCTGTCCTCCTACATTCCGCATTGGCATCTAATGTACTAGTGCACCTACCGAAATTTGAACCAAGGCTCTTGGGCAAGTAAAATCTTTGGCTTCGCAAATGGGAGCGAGAGACCAAAATAAATGGTTTTGAGATCAGAGCAAATTGCATCCAACGGGAAATATGATAACAAGGGGAAACAAGAGAGAAAGATACGTATGACGATTCAAGTTATTGGAGGAGTCTAGGGAGCTCTTGCACAATATCTCTGCATAAGATCTGGGTCTTAGAAGCCTGTTCTCAAAGCATGACTCTCCCAAAAATAGCAATAAAAAATAATCATTTCAATGAGTAACAATTGCTTAATATCCCATTAGTTTCAGTAATACACCTAATATCCCATCAGTTTCAACTCTACATATTTTGCATGATTCTCATTCAAAATGGTTACCACACATGAACATTGCTCACTTTTTTCAAAATTACTAGCTTAATCCCATCAGTTTCAGCTCTACATAATTTGCACGATTTTCATTCAAAATGGTTACCACACATGAACATTGTTCATTTTTTTCAAAATAACTAGCCTAATAACGTTGAGGCTTCATAATAAATTGTCTCCTGATGCATTATGAGTGCTGTTCACATTGTTATTGGAAATAATAATTTACGTCATTACAAAAAGTTTAGGATTTCATATATCAATCATCTTGGGCTCTTACTACTCTCACATTCTTAAATATATATTTTTCTAGACTAATAATTTACACCACCAGTTTAGCACTCAAACAAGAATTAACACTACCATATTGCCTTTGATACACCAACATATATTCAAAATATTTCTAGTCATTCTTGTATTGATACACCTTGATACCCAAAATCATCAAACCAATTCCTTGTATTATCGTTAGTATTCTTGCCTATAATAGTCTTATCGTTGTATTCTACAGTAGTAAAGAATAATTTAAGTGCATCAAGAATGTATACAACTTTTGAGGGGCAGGTGACAATTGCAAACACAATAGTTTGTTTGCTTATTGAATCTGGAAACAAAATGGAGTAGCTAGCCTGTTCTCTCTAAAGAAGCTCAAAACTGTTAAAATGTATGAATATGTTTGAATGCAATAAAAACCTTGTTATAAATTTTAGACACCTTAGTTGCTCCTCAACTAACTCATATGCATTATGTTGTTCTCATCCGAAAATATGGCCTTTGAATTTATGCATAACATATATCCAACCAGCTTCCTACAAATAAGAAAAAAACAATAATCCAATCATGTCATCACAGCATATACATATCCCCATTAAGTTAAATTGTTATCCACATTACTAATGAATAGGATAGAGATTGGTTACCTTGTCTACATTCCATATGATGAAATGGATTCAGAGTGATATGGTTGATTGAGAAAAAGCACGACTGGTACATGAAGCTTTTTAGTCGATTCAACTTGTCCCACTGCGTGCATGTGTGTGTGTGTGTGAGAGAGAGAGAGAGAGAGAGAGGGAGGGAGTGAAAGAGAAAGAGAGGCCCTACCCACCGAGGCAATAATGCATTACCGCAAAGAAAAGTGAGAGATTAGTGACAAAGGAAACATATAAAATCAGTTGAAGTATTGTTCTTCATTATCTGGCCTCTCTGGATATTCTAATCCTTCAAGCACATGCATGTTCTGTTTGTCTCTCTCGGAGTATACAGGAATCAACCAATACAACTTGCTTTTTCCAAACACCTGGGTTTTGCAAGGCCAAGTCATGTATATCATATAAATAATATCATAGGACTTCACAAGAGTAAACATGAAATCATGTCAACAATTTGAACCTGTTCGAAATTCTCTCGTGCACCTAAATCATATCTCCATCTTGGTGTACTCTTTTTTTCATGAACCTAAATTGGGAAAGAAAGTTATTACACAAACACAATAAATTCGACTGTGTAAACAAACCATTGGAAAAGGTGAAGTTTTACCTCTATTGTAGTTGTATTATTAACCACTAAGGTGGTGTGCAGTATAAGGAATCCAAGCAGACTTAACATAAACGCCACATTTAGAACTGTAAAAGAAAAGAAAAAAATTGTCAGGTAAGGTTTTGACCAACGTTCCATAAGGGCATTATTTTCCTAAAATTTAATATGTGATTTTACAGCACAGAAACTTTAGTATATGCATCATGTACGAAAAAATGGCTTACCAAATGCAAGAAATGTCGTAGCAAGATAGCCAGCAGAATCCCGTTCACTACCAATACCTCTAAAGAACGCAATGAAGTGTGGAAGCAGTACAAATGTGCATAGTGTGGTTTCCAAGAATGTATAAAGCTGAATAAGCATCACTTAAGTTTTCATTATTTTCATGCAAGTGCTAGTCATCATTATAATACATGATATATTTTCTGGTACTCACCAGAAACAGCAAGAAAAACTTATAATTGTATGCCCCGACGCAGTTCACAACCCATACACAATGATGATCCATCTTCAACACACAACGACCACCTATTCCAAGCCAACCACATAGAACCCAGAAAAGTTTATTAATAAATACACACAGTGCTTTCTAGAAATAATTATTGATTCAACCTACACTAAGTCATACAATTGTATCATCTTATGCAGGTAGTTTATTTCTGCTACTATGAAGGTTTCTTCAATGTTATTATGAATAGGAATTGATAAAAAGTTTGGCATGAGAGCTTGATCTGCAGAACAACTGTGCAAGGAAGGAAACCTTCATGGTATCCTTCTTTATTGAAGTCACATGTTGTTTTTCTCTGCTTCATGGCAACTCTCATGGAATGTTGTGAATGAGAATTCTTGAGGACAATTAAAAGTGTAGTGACCTTGATCACTGTGTTGATTCCTCAAACAGTCTTATTACTTCAAAGAATTATAAGAGTATGAGGATTTTAAGTTTAACAGCACTCAGAAGACATTTAATGCTCAAATCGAATTTTCTCACTCACAAATATAAACAAGTTTATTACCTCGGTATTGCACCATAGATAAGTGTTTCATTTGCTTGCATAGCCTCTTTCATCAAAACTCTATCAGTTCATGCTATTTTAGTGTTTTTCTGGGGCATACCATAAACAACGCCCAACATGTGGTCTCTAAATCAAGAAATTCTCTTATTTCTAATTGCTTATGTGGCTAACCTCATGCACCTAATTTTACATTTTAGCATCCATACCAAGATCCTGCATATAATAAATCCAAAAGTTTTAACATGTTCAACATGCTGATTTCAGCTTCTCAAGCAGTATCCAAAAGCTTACATGGCTTAATCGTCAATGACACCAATCTGCAATCAACAATTATGGCAATGGGGGCTGATTCGTGTTTAAAGACCAAATCTAATTAATCAAGATGTTCCACCATCCAAACAATTACCTAAACCATCCCACAAATCAATTATCCTGGGAGCCAACATTGTGTGTACAAAGCACTCTGGATACCCCCTACCCAAACAGTTCTAGTCCTACTGTTGAAAACTTTGTACCAAGCCCTCCTACTGTTGAAAACTTTGAATTTCTGTGTATCCAACTGCCTGTTTGCTGACATTCTCATTTTTCACTCTTTTTTGTTTAAGGTAAAGAATTCACACACAGATAGAGACAAAGCAGGCAAACTAAGTGCTCATACAAGTTTTAGCTCTAAATCTAGGGTTTCGGGACATTATTTTATTAAAGTCACTTTGGCCATTTGGATGGTGTGTACAAAGGTAAGTGTTTACTTAGAAAACCAAAAGATTATAATGCTTGTACAAGTAAAATATCTCTAGAGAGCTTCGGATAAGAGAACTAGGAAGTGTATTGAGGACAGTCCTTGGGACCTTTATCCTCCACACAACCTTCCACTTAAAGAGCCAAGGATGCTCCTTTAAGCTATATCGATCCAATTATCTCTACGTAATATCAATGTTGTGAAAGATTCTGCAGGATTCTGTGGTTGGTTGATCTTGATAAAGGAGATGAGACCATCCTCAACTATCTAAGTCATGAAGTGATACCGATGTATTTTGTGTGTGCATGAAACATGGCATCCTCAACAAGCAGTCTCTGGATGAAGAATTTGGTGTTCCCCTAATGAGGATAGTCGGCGTCAAGAAAGCTATGCAACAAGTGACAGCCAACCAAAGAGAAGAACCTGATAAACCAATACAGGTATAACAACACATCAGCACATTACATGTACATGATGAAAATACTGGTGTACAAACCAAAATGGAAGATGCCATGAATGAGGAACTATCGGCTTTGTATAACAATGGAATGTAGGAGTTGGTTGCTCTTACCACCACAGAAGAAAGCCATTGGGTGTAGATGAGTGTCGAGGTGAAGTACAACTACAGAATTGTAAACAAGCATAACCCACACCAAAAAGTGACGGGATACACCCAATCACATAGTGCCATTATGATGAGAGTCTTGAACCAGTGGCAACGATGATCATTGTCAGGATCGTAGCATTGGCACAAGCTGTAGCAAAGTATACATGCAACAAACATGGTATGATAACTGAAGAAACAGATGGAAAGCCCCTAACAAGTGTCGACAGTATGGCACTCCAAGATCACAACATATTTGTGCCGTGTAGGATTCACATGTCTAAAGCAAACAACTCCATTCATCAGCACAATGACTCTAATGGTACAATTTTCATCCTTGTATACGCAGGCGACCTGCTTGTGGAAGGGGAACATTTAGCTGCAATAATGAAAGTGAATGCTTCGGTAGTTGGCGGATCTGAGGTGAGAATTTTGAACAAGCTTCAATACTTCTTTGGCATTGAGACAATTTGCACCCCCTCAGGAATTTTGCTCTCTATGCCCTTACATTTTGAGTTCATTGTTTATGTTTGGAATGGAAAAATGCAAGTTAATAAAAACCCTGCAAGACTGCAACTTGAAGCTGCAAATGGAATCGGGAACTGCCATCTAAAATCCCTCACTATGCATGTGGATTATCAGCAACCTAATTTATTTGACTATAACCCACCCCGAGCTATAAAGTTGGTCTAACCATCAAATTCAATTAAGTACTGGATGATGCACATGCAGTGCGCTAAAAGAGTTTTGCAGTATGTCAAAAGAATTGTTGATCATAGCATATCTTATGCAATAGGAATCCCTTGAAGCAGCAAGAGCAAAACAGAGGAATAATATAGGGGTATTGCAATTGCCAAATGTGAAGCAGTATGGCTCAAGCAGGTACTTAAGTATTTTACATCCATCAATGAACCAGTGCAAATTTTCTGTAACAAATCTCTGTAGTATTTAAGTGGTGCAGAATCCAGTGTTTTATGCATGCACCAAACATATTGAGGTGCAGTCTCACTATATCCACAAGCAAGCCATAGTAGCAAGCATGGATATCCAACATATTTGCACAGATCATCAGATGGTGGATAGATTCATGAAGGCACTTTCTAAGTTGAAGGAGTTTTTAAAAGTACTTGCCTTATGTCCACTTAATCCACCAACCTAGAGTGTGAAAAAAGCGAACTAGTCGTAGAGATGAGTATATGGCACAGTTGGGTTTAGGGGACGTGTGTTAAGCAATGAAGCTCAAACGCACATTGTGTAAACATGCTTGTGAGACTTATGTACTGACATTCCCCAATTTATAATAAGAGTAGGATAGTTTGCAAGAATATTCGCTCATGTGATCAAAGAGCAGCTGAATTAAATGCCAACTGTTATTTCCCTCACTCTCATCATAACTCACTGGCAATATTATTTGTGCAATACACAAAATACTATATATAAACCAATCCTCACCATTAATATATTTGCCAATTCAACCCCTTTCTGATTAATGTTATTTATTATTTGCAATTAATACTTTTGGATTTCCTGAAAGCCTTCGACATCGTACTGCATGCTTGGCTCATGCAGCACCTAGAACTCCTTGGGGTTCTAGTAAATATGCAATGGGTAATCTATGCAACCACGAATCAATGTCAGGGAAAGTGCACGCCAGTAAAACAAGAATGTGCAAGATCATCCACACTCTTCTGCCTTTACATAGATGAGATATCTAATTGCATAGAGAAATTGGGAGTCTCATGGGCATGTTTAGCAAGGGTAGTTATACCGATATTACTATAAGCTAATGACATTTTGTTGATCCCAGCCGATATGATTAAATTGGATAATGAAAGAACATGGATCAGCCCCATAACAACTCTTGGTAGGAAGATAGCCCACTATAAGGAACTCTCATTACATGCATCCTAGGGTGGATTTTGTTAGAGTGATGATCTAATGTAAGCATATGATAAGGATATAGTATATATGAAATAAGAAAGGGGAGAGAGAAACAAGGGTGCCGATCCACCTGACCACCCCTGAGTAAAGGGATCGAGACGGACTCGAGCCTCGATTGGCATCCCATACCACCACCGTGGCGTCGAGTCGTACCTGGTGCTGGCGCGCTCGCTACAAGAGTTACGTTAGAGTCTCGACATAGTCAAAAGATGATGAAATGATGGTAGCTAGGCCTCATATTTATAGCTAGACCTAAGGCCCCCAGGTAAGTTCACACTTGGCCTAATGGGTTGTCTCAATCTCGAGGATTAAAAGTAATCTTCCCCTTCTTTACACTCTCGTTTAACCCTCACACTTTATCCACGTGTATAGAATACTACAGTAAATTCTCACCACGGGATATTATATGGTCATGCTCGTAACATACTCCCCCTCTTTAAAACATTGCACTCTTGCAATGGAAAGTTAAGGAAGTTAGTTCTATGAGTAGTTTCGTGTTCCCATGTGGCATCTTTGATAGATTTATCTATCCATTTATAAATGTGGTACATGTGGTTTAAAAGATAATTCTTCAGAAGTAACCAGAGTTTCAGTTGTAACTGTATTCTATGAGTTTGAGGACTTGAAAAGGTCCACAAAACCGTGGTGCTAACTTAGCGCACTTACTCGTAGACAATGTCTTAGAATTGTGAGGTACATGTAAAAATACCTTCTGTCCAGGGTTGAATACATGATGTTGCCAATTATGATCGCCGTAAAAACGCGCTCTATCTTGAGCTGTTTTTATATTATCTCGTGCAATAAAGAACATATCTTGCATATCCTGAAGAAAGTTTTGCGTACTTTGCAACTCATCATGATGTATATTAACATCAATCGAGGCTTGTGGTTGAAAACCATACATCAACATAAAAGGACTATATCCCGTCGACGTATGCTTGGAGCTATTATAAGCAAACTCTAAAATTGGGAGATAACATTCCTATTTTGTTGGTTTTGCACCAACGTATGCTTGAAGCATGTCCTCAATAATTTGATTTACTCGTTCTGTCTGTCCATCGGAATGAGGATGATTCGTGGAGCTCATGCTCAACGTAGTTTTAACTTCTTAAAGACTTGTGTTCAGAAGTCAGTAGTAAACTTTGGATCTCGATCACACACGATATCCATCGGTAACCCATAAAAACGAAATAACTTGTCAACGAATTGGTAAGCCAATTTAGGAGCTGTTACTATGGTTTTAGTAGCAATAAATCTGGATATTTTAGTTAGTCTATCAACCACAACCCAAATGGCATCATGGCCTTTTTGGGTGTGAGGAAGGCTAACAATAAAATCCATGGATATACTTTCCCACTTATTATTGGGAATGTCCAAGGGATGTAAAAGTTCTGCAGCTTGAAGTCGCTTGGCTTTGTTAACCTGACATTGGTGACATTTAGTCATATAGCTATGTCTGTCAAGACGCATCTTAGGCCAATAGAATTGAGTGGAGATGAGAATGAGTGTACGATGTATTCCAGGGTGCCTTGCTGAGGGTGCATCATGGCATTACGGTAGAGCAAATTGTTAGCAATGTGGAAGGATTCCTTCGAGGATGTGGTGGTGTCTCTTCCAAACTCAACTCTTGCCCAATATTTCACAAAATAACTGTCATCAGGATACTTTCCTCAAAGGTGATCATAAAGATCTGATGTTATTTTAGTGAAGCTAAGAATGTTAACTTCACAGATGCAACTTAGTGCATCAGCGACAATGTTCATGGAACCATTATGATATCGTATGGAAAAATCAAAGTCCTGGATGAGATCAGCCCATCGTGCCTTACGACCTTTCAAGTCTTGTTGGTCACAGAAATATTTCAAGGACTCGTGGTCCGTAGTTACCACAAAACAATTTCCATAAAGATAATGGCGCCATGTTTTGAGCACATGTATAACTGCAAATAATTCCTTTTCTTGAACAATATACCGACATTGAGCAGAATCAAGTTTCTTACTCTCGAATGCTATTGGTTTACCATCTTGATATAAGACAACACCTATACCATAATCGTTTGTATCGGTTTCAACCTCAAAAGGTTTTGAAGGATCGAGTAAAAGAAGCGAAGGAGCCTTGCACACCAAGTCCTTGAGTTCCTTAAAGTCGAGGTCTAGTGTAACGTTCCACACAATAGGTTTTGTAGACTTACGCGTTTGACCTTTTAGAAGATCAGTAAACGACGTCATCAATTGGGAGTAATTACGAAGGGATTTTCATAAAGACTCAACAAAACCAAGGAATGATCGAACTTCTCGAATATTCCGAAGAGTGAGCCAAAGTTTGACTTTCTCAATGCGAGAAGGATTAATTTCAACTCGTTTGGTTATGAGATGTCCAAGATAAGTAATTGATTTCTTGAAGAACTCGCATTTTAAGATCTTCGCGTAAAACTGTTTGTCACGCAATGTTTGTAAAACAAAGAGGACATGTTTAGCATGTTCTTCTAATGTACGACTATAAACTAGAAGATCATCCAAGAAAATAACGACAAATTTTCCAATTTTTTCTCAGAAAATGTCATTCATTTCTTGTTAAAATGTGGCCGAAGCATTAGTCAAACCAAAAGGCATACCAAAAAATTCATAATGGCCATAGTGCGTACGAAATGTCGTTTTAAGAAGATCGTCCTCACTTATACGAATTTGATGGTAGCTCGTACAGAGATCAAGTTTCATAAAATACCGAGCTCCCTGGAGACCCACCACAACGTCAGAGTCTCAACGTAGTCAAAAGATGATGAAATGAGGGTAGCTATGCCTCATATTTATAGCCAGACCTAAGGCCCCCAGGCAAGTTCACACTTGGCCTAATGGGTTGTCTCAATCCCGAGGATTAAAAGTAATCCTCCCTTTCTTTACACTCTCGTTTAACCCTCCCACTTTATCCACGTGTATAGAATACTACGGTAAATTCTCACCACGGGATATTATATGGTCATGCCCGTAACAGATTTATTATCAAGACTTCTTATATGGATAGACGTCTACCTCATGTACTCCAAGGTGCAATAAGGCAACTCAGGATCATTTCACATCAATTAGGAACTGAGATCGGTGGATAGGCATGCAATATGCCAATTGTGCCATCAAGGGTTGGCATTGGAAAAACACAATGTTTACAATTGTGCTGTTTTTTATGAAATAGGAGAAAGATACCACTGTCTCTTCAAACAAGGCTTTGATCCACTGAGGCAATGGAATACGAAGATGAACGGTGCTTGGAATATTTCTTGCTAGAATTCATGAGACATAAAGAGAGGTTATTGAAGGACAACAACAATTACAAACATCACATCAACATAAAATAACCACAACTTTCTTCATTCTGTGCACTTCTACAACATTTATAACAAGATCCTAGGCAGAACTTATCCAAGTTCTTAACATATAGAATATGCTTAAAAATCTATCGAAACAATGTACATGAGGATGTGCGAAGGGACAGACTTGTGTGCAAATATAATACACATAGAAGGTCCTATTAAAACTAGCACGGGAATAAGTTCAATGTCGTCATTGTGCTGTCAAATTCAATCCCAAAAAGAAAAGCACCATTATGCAAGACCTTCCAGATCAGAATCCAAAAAAATAGAGCTGCTAAAGTTCTTGCTCGTGCTTCTATGCTGAAATCATTCTACATGTGGTAAAGTTGTTAGGTATGGTCTCAAGATGGTAGACAGAAGGATATGCTAGTTAAAATCTTAGTTCTCATTTACCATATGAATAGCCACCACAACCCCTTCGACCTTACTAGAGATTCAACAAGACCCCTAAAACTTTCTCTGAAACTAAAAACACACCCAACTCAGCAACCCGAGAACTTGAAGTTGAAACAATAAACAAAAATCAAGCTTTAAAATGACAAAGTCAAGACAAAAAATAGTTTTCCATAGACAATACTCACACACAGAACAATGATGGCTGCGTGGCGGTTTGAAGCAAGAGCATTTTCTGCAATATCGAATGTTTGGCAAACGAGTTGACCCATTCTCTGTAGTTCTATCAGCTGTGTTAGCACTGCCTCCATTTAGCGAAGGTGGAGCAGATAAAGGTTCAAGTTGTGCCTCATTTTCTTCTTCATCAATAATTGGCCTCCAGTTTTCTGGTACCCTCCCAGGATCAGTAAATACAGCCATTGAGTAGCACCATAAAAGCATCACCAGCTTCATGGAAATCAATGAAATTTTTCAATCATTCTTGTTGAGATAAACAGTACACAAATTGCAAATAATATAAGATTTTCAACAACTCTTCTTGCGATAAAAAGCACAGAGAATGCAAATAAAGTTTTTGATCGTCTTCTTGAGATAAAAATCACAAAGTTTGTAAATAAAATAAGGTATTCTAATAAGATTGTAAATAGAATAAGTTTTTCAATTATTCTTCTTGAGATAAAAAGCACAAAGATTCTACATAAATGCAGTTTTCAATCATTGTTCTTGAGATAAAAAGCACAGAGGCTGTAAATAATAAGGTTTTCAATCAACTCTACTTGAGATAAGAATAATAAAGGTCGTAAAGGAAATAACGTTTTCAAATATTCTTCTTGAGATAAAAAGAATAAAGGTTGTAAATGACATAAGGTTTTTAATAACTTTGCCTCCTATAAATCTAGGGAACCCAGGTAATTATTTTTTAATTATAATGAGCGATAGATATACAGAACTGAAGAAAGTATTTCTGCCGATACGATGCACACAGTTTGTAAAGAAATAAGGTTTTCAATCATCCTTCTTGACATAAATTAAGGTTTTCAATCTTTCTTCTCAAGAAAAAGCACAAAGATTCAAAATAAAATAAGGTCCAGAAAGACAAGGGTTTCTAACATCTCAAAGAAAACTTACTAGTGCATGGAAACACAACAATATCGGTATTGCAGCTAACAATGCATGTCCCCTTACAAGCTGTGGACCATAGATCAGAATGACGATAGAATAATATGTCACAGCTACAATGGCAAGAACTGCAACTATCATCAAGGAGCCAAGTGCTTTGAGCCCTTTGCACCACTTGAACACGTTCCATGCCATATAAACACCTCTAATCATATGTGCTTATCTTCTCTCTTCTGGTGTCCTACATTTGCCTAAAGAAACACGGATAGCAGCAAACCCCTCCTAAATCCAACAAATTTTGGTAAGCATGAGATACATCATTAGTCAGTTAAGCAAGGCATACAGTTTATTAGAACCTTCTGAAGTTCATTAGATGTTAATCTACAGATTAGTATCTAATCCTCTAGAATTATGAATATCTCGAACCAGCCATGTGGCTGACGATCATGGTGCCACACATTCTGATGCTTTTATATGTTCCTAACTCTCTGAAAACATTCACAGCAATGAACCCTTAGAAGCGTACATGAAGCCATTACAAAATCTCATAAAAGCTTAAGCTAGGAAAAGAGTTCAAAACATTATACAAAAACATAACACAGGCATCAGAAACAACATTATGCTGAATCTACATAAGAAAAGTTATTGCAAAACTAACTAATCATTTAATCAACACTCTGAAAATGGTCAAGGTAATGCATAACTATAAGCATAGAAAAATGCATGAAAATCTTAAGGCAGGAATTTTTCTTAAAATCACGTACAAGAACAATGTAACAGAAGAATAAAAAATCTGATTGTGCTGAATATGCATTAGAAAAACAAAAAAAAAAACACATCATTGTGATGAAGGTAATACATTCTTAGAGGTAGTAAAATGCTTGAATCAGGTAAAAACATAATAATAAAAGCATAAGAAACTGCACTGTGCTGAAACCTGTATAAGAAGACCAAAAACGACTACATTTTGATCAAGATAATGCATTCACGGAAGTTGTACAATTTTTTAATCGCATAGAAACCATAAAAGAAGCATAGACCGTTGTACTGAGCTGAAACCTTGCACAGAAAGAGACGTAACAAAACTACATCATAATGATCATGATAACAACGCTGAAATCTACATAACAAGAAAAATCATGACAAAAAGACGACATTTTGATCAAGACTATTAAAAATTCAATATAATGCATTCTTAAAGGTAGTAACGCTCTTAGATCACATGACAGAAACAAAAGAAACGTCAAAGGGATGAGATCTACATAATGAAACCCAATAAGAAAATCACATCGTGTTGATCAAAGAAATAATTAATTGAAGAAGGGAGAGTCCTAACAAAGAAATAATTGATTGAAGAAGAGATTTTCCTAACTAGCAGTGGAAACGTTGCAGTCAAGTTTCATTTTTTTTCGAGAAATACTTATGTTCCCATGAAGCAGAAAATCACGCGTCAATGACGAATGCATATAAAAAATATCAAGATTCAGAAGACAGAGGATCCGAAGAACATCCAAAAGTTAAATGAATAGAAACGTTTCTATAAGATCGAAAGAAAGAAATTTTGAAGGAGAAAATTTTAGGTTAGGAAGGTCGTACCTGAGAAGCAAGTGCGGGGTGGTTGATCAGTTGGATCTAAATTGAGACATGGCAGGAGGGGCTCAGAGAAAGCAAAAGAGAAGAAACTTGGGAAGCAGAATGGATTGTGGGGGAGGCGAAGGTCGATGATCTGTTGGATCCAAACGGAGAACAGACGAAGCAGAAAGAAAGAAGATGAGAATGAAAGCAGGAGTGAAAGAAAGCTCTGAGAGAGGTTAATAGTAATAATAAAGAAAACTACTGTTTTTCACGTAGGGGCAGAATCTGATAATAAATTAAAAATACACAAAAACTACTCTTTTCACGTCAAGGATAGCAGCAGTATCTGGTAATTAAATACTCAAAACTACTGTTTTGGAAGAAAGGGGGGGGGGGGGCATCTGGTAATTAAATACTCAAAACTACTGTTTTGGAAGAAGGGGGGGGGGGGGTAGTGTCTGATAATAATAAATACACACAAAACCACCTTCCTCTTCACGCAAGATCTCATGTGAATATTATTATGTATTCCATGTGAGACATCATAAATATAT
Source organism: Azolla caroliniana (assembly GCF_043228905.1). Lineage (NCBI taxonomy): Eukaryota > Viridiplantae > Streptophyta > Polypodiopsida > Salviniales > Salviniaceae > Azolla > Azolla caroliniana. The sequence goes on along the minus strand of NW_028230439.1, from coordinate 19,067,180 downwards.
AAAGAAGAAAAAAATATGGTTGGGCATGTAATCAATCATACAACAACTATACTCCTTTAAACTTTTAATAAGATTCGCTCTTAACATATATATATATATGAGAGTATGAACACCAACGATAATACGTATATATACTCCTTGTAATAGGATTGCTCTTAGCATAGATAAATTATATGAGAGTGTGAACACCAATGATATACATATATATACTCCCACAGTAACACTGTTGCGAAAACATACTAACAATAAATGAACCAAGGGCACAATATAACAATACTCTTTATGAAAAGAGGTCGTTGGAATGAGAGTATAACGCTTGACATTATAATACATTGCATATCCCTCGTGTGCATAATGCAGCGGTGGTTTGGGCTCTGAGGATACCTATTACGGGCATGACTATATAATATCCCATGGGAAGTTGTACCTTAGTATTCTACACACGAGGATAACTTGTGAGGGTTAACCAAGATTGTAAAGAAGGGAGGATTACTTTTAATCCTAGAGATTGAGACAGCCCATGAAGGCCAAGTGTGAACTTGCCTGGTGGCCTTAGGTTTGGCTATAGATATGAGGCCTAACTACCCTCATTTGATGGATTATCGACTATGTTGAGACTCTAATATTGTGGTGATCAACTCTTGTAGCGAGTGAGTCGAATACGAGTGTATAATGGTCGTATTCACACTATTCCTTTGGACAAACTAGGTTTAGGAGAATTTTGTAATTATGTCAAAGGGCAGTTTCCCTGGCCCAATTAGTATATAATTGGCTTTGTAACCTAGCTCATGGGGTTGATAGTGTCATTCTTGTATTGTAACTATTTTTGGAATAAGACTGTTACATTATGTGTCTCTCTCTTTTTTACTTATTGTAATTACCTTACCCTAGTGGTAAGTTGTTAGCATTACAAGCACTGTATTTTGGGTTTGAAACCCAACTTCCTCATATACTTCTTATATATCTCTTAATTCACTAGATGCCACTGTGGAATGTAGGGGTTGAACCCATGACCACCTGGTCTCCATTGGGCAACATACCAACTGAGCTCCATTGTGTGCCTCTCTCTCTCTCTCTCTCTCTGCCTTCTTGATCTTGCTTTAACTTGTTAATCTTCTTAGCATAGATGTTGTTCATGTTTCCGCATTGACGGTCTCAGAATCCAACATCTGGTATCATAGCAGAGGTCCTTCAACTCGCTATTGGTTGTCATCTATCCTTAACAGTATCCTTGCCCTTGTCATCTTGAAGGCACGAAGTTCAACAACCATCAAGAGAAGAGAAGAAAGACACTAGTTGGTCTGCACTCCACTAAGCTAGATCACCTCCCAAGTAGGCCAGTTGGCCACACATGGTTCCTGTGATCGCAACGACTTGGAGTGGAACCTACTTCAAACAAGTATTGTTCGTGCCTTATCAGGTTAAGCAACATTCAGACGGGCTAGTCGGCGTTGCCCACTCAATTGTTGTAACAAATCGAAGTAGAATAGATTTCAAATCTGACATCATTTGTGCTCCATCTGGCTAGAAGAGACTCACGAAGACAAATCGGCTCTATCTGGCTAGAAGAGACTCCCTCTATTGTAGCCACTCGGAGCAAGATTGACACTAAAAATGGCACACACAAACACTGTGATTGGCACTTTGATCAGTCTAATTTGTGCTTAACTCAACCAAGCAACATTCGGGAAGATTAGTTGATTCTGTCCCTTTAGTTGTTGTAGCCACTTCAAGCAGGATCGGCGATCAAATCAAAATCGACAATCCAATCAACACGATGCTCAAATCGGCTAGGCATCACAATGGAGAGACCAGTCGACTCTGCTCCACACTTGGTCGTAGCCACTTCGAGCAAAATTGACCGAACAATCGACCAAGTTTGTGCCCAATTTGGCTAGATCAAATTTGGGTGAACTAGCCGATTGCATCCATAGTAGCCACCTCTAGACAAAACCTTCCAACTAGTTGAGTCACATCAAAATGGCCTCAACCTCCAGCTCGTCAAAGATGAGTCTAAGGAAGTTCAATCGAGGCTGAAAACATTGTCGAAGAAATCTTCGAGCGTTCATGAAATGAAGCGGGACCGCCGGGGTCCTGAACCGGAAGGATTCAACTTTTTTACTAGCATAAGAGAGAAAGTATTTAAGATAGATAGATTCCAATTTTGACGTTGAACCCTTGACTTCAAGTTTTGAGAGACAAGACCAATGACATTACTATGATTTTATTATTCTTAAGTTCTTGATTCAATACATAGCCCTTTACACAAGCCCAACTAGAGGCTTTTATAGGTCTCTCCATGCTTGTAACATGCACAAACCATGGGCTAAAACCATGATTTTGTGCACATGGGTTTGCTTATGACATGCACAAAACCATAGGCTTAAACCATGGTTTTGTGCACACAGTTTTATACGTTTATATTCTTATAGAATACTCAATATGAGAAAAATATATATAAAATCTAAAGCACTCAATAGTAGCTTTAGTGATAAGTCATTTGTCTCCTATCTTGGAGGTGTAAGGTTTAAACCTTGCTTGCACCCCTCTGTATGCACTCAAATGTTAATAGGCTTTAGTCTTATTTTTATATTTACAAGTGTTTGAGAAATGTGCATATGTTTAACTTTACATCTAGCCTTCCTTTTACGATTCTCATTTCAGTCTTATTTACAACATGCTAGAGAACATGTGTGACCATCACCCCTTCCAAACGCGCGCACATTGCACCTTCTCAATTTTGTCCCTTCTGCGTGATTTTCATGTTGTTGCCGAAATTTTCACTACATCCACCCCCACCAAACCGCACGTCCTATGTTATGTGCTAAGAAGAGAGTGTGAGATTTCGGCTATGGTGATCAATCAAATTCCTCCACATCCTCGTTACCCTCGCTCATGTTTGCGGGTTCCGCCCTATTATCTTCATCATTGAGGTGATCGAGGTTACGACCCTCGTCTTGTCTTTTCTTGAAGATCTTTACTCTTTTCCCTGCGATGGGTGGTAGGTGGCGTTGTCATTGGCACTCGTCACCACATACGGTCCAAACCATCTTCTTGCGAACTTTCTTGTCGTCTTGTGTTGGTTGTCAAGGCTGTTGTCGTAGACCAATACCCAATCTCCTTCTTCGATCTCCTTGGGACGTAGTCGATGCGTCTTATCGAACCGAATCTTGTTCTTCACTCGGGCTACCTCCATTATCTTTCGTGCATTTTCTAGATCTTTGGGCCTTCTTTCGAGCTGCCTTATCTGTGCTGCCAATAATTCTTCTCGGCTCATATTGTTCTCCCATGGTATCGCTACCCATGAGGCGATCGCCCTTTCGATGGGCATTACCAGCTTCCGTCCATACATAAGCTCTGTCGGCATATACCCTGTCACAAAACTGTGCGTAGTTCTATCGGGCCACAAGGCATAGAGCAATAGTCGCGGCCAATTCCCAACTCAACAGTCACATGCTCATTCGATGGCTTTGACTATCGGTCCATGCCCTCGCTCGATCTTCCCATTCGATTCCGGATTGTAGGCAGTCGTGAGGGAGAGCTTCATGCCTAGTTGCTCGAAGAGCTCCATTGCTTTGTGTGCATCCAGCTCCCCTTGGTCGGCCACTATCTTTCCCACACATCTGTATCGAGTAGAAATTTGCAAATGGCTGACATCGTCTTATTTGCCAAGGCTCATTCTTCCACATGATTTGTCAGGTCTTCTGTTGCGAGTACCAAGTACTTCATCTGTCCCACTCCCATTGGCATCGAGACCATATCCACCATCAATTTGAAATGTATGGTGAGTGGGTATGTCGGTCGCAACTCATCACGGTGACGTATGTTCAAATGTACTTGGCAGTTTTCGCATGTGGACACAAAATGAAGTACATCTTTGTACATGCTCAGCCACCAGTACTTCTCCTTCAGCTTTTCGAACGTCTCCCATGTTCCTCTATGACTTGCCCAAGGACTCTCGTGGAATTCAGACATCAGCATTGCTTGGTCCTCTCTCTTCACCACTACTCAACGTGGCATTCCCGTGCCAATGAAATCCTCACTTCAGAAAGTACTGATAAGCTTTCTTCCGGATTCGTGGAGCCTCCTCCTTCGACCACGAGGCATCCGTCGTCATTGTTCTCAAGAACCTGCCGATCAGTAACCCTCTCCTTCATACTCGTTCTCGTTGAAAGCGTGGAGGGTTGGCGTGCCTTTGTCTTCCGTTGACAATCGGGGCCGTCTTGAAGAAGTCGAGGGTGACGTCTTCATCCTATGAAACCATGTCACTTTCATTCTCGAATCTTGCTCTTGACAGCATATCAGCCATGGCGTTGTTCTTTCCTACGATGTGGTGGATCTCTGGGTTCAAAGACTTGATATAAGCGATCCACCTTAGCATAACCAAATCTGGTGTTGCACATCCTGAGATCATCCTAAGGATTGGGAGACAATCTGTCTCCATTATCACTTCCAACTCGATCATGTAGTCCTTGTCTACCTTCACTGTAGACACGATACCCTAGAGTTCCCGCTTGACTTGGACGTTGTTGTGGTGTGGCGTGTGTGGCGTGAGAAAAACCGAGGTTCCACTCACATCTCATGAAATAATGTACAAATAAATAAATAACAATAAGTAACTTGTAGTAGCGTAGTGGTTAAAACTTATAAGTATATCTAGAGAGGTGTAGAGTTTGAGTCTCTTTTCCTACAAATCAAGGAATATTTTGTTCCCCTTCCATTTTTGTGATAAAGGTAAAAAGAAGAAGAAGAGCATGTAATGTTAAAATAAGCTCCTCTTTCCTCTATAGAGGAGGGATAGGGCTTATTTGGGGGTCGCCCATTTTGCCGTAGGGGTGTACCACTAGGGTTTCATCTTCTCCTCTTCTTCTAGGGTTAGGGTTTTGTAGCATTCCTTTCTCCTTATCCCTTTCTCCTTCTTCTTTTCCTTCTAGGGTTAGGGTTTGAGAGCTTCTTCTTTCTACTTTTCTTCTTTTCTCCTCAACATACTAGAGGAGTTAGGATTTTAGGGTTTGAGAGTTTTGCCTCTATTATACTTCTTACTCTATAGATTTTAGGGCTTTGATTCCTTATACATCAACTTCTTCGGCATCTCGGTGGTAGTAAACTCGGTGGCCAGTGGTGTAAGGGAGGTTGTAGTGGCACGAGGGCTACTCCGAATCGAGGCAACATAGCCATTGGAAGTAGTCAAGCTCGGAGCCCACTAGACTCGCCTTTGCTAGATTATTTTAGCCTTTGATTATTTGATAACTGATCGTTGTAAAAACCACTAAAATCATGGTGTCAAGCCTAGCAATTCTAAAGAAAAACAAAAACCCTTTTTATTAATCATGAAATGGATTCTATGTAAAAAAAACCCACCGAAATCATGGTATTAAAGCTAACTTGTGTATAAATTGCCCATGTCTTTGTCTTGATCTCCCACTTCCTCACTACTTTTGTCTCCCCGGTTCAAGGCCCCGGTGGTCCCGATTCGAGCAACACACGCACATGAAACTTTGCGACAACGTATCCTCGTTGTTGTTCTCTTAGGACCTTTGCTCCAAATCGGATGGCATACCATGTGCTATCTTCTCCTTCTTGGTTGATGACCCACCCAATTCCAGTTGGGCTCGTATCCACAATCACATAAATTGGTTTTCCTTCGGTTTAGTCAGCCTTTCTTAGTGTTGGAGTTTCAAGAAGTAGTTTCTTCAATCTTCGAATCGCATTTGTATGCTCCTCTTGCCATTCAAACTTCTTCCTTTTTTTCAGCAATCCATATAATGGCTCGATGACATGAGTGTAGTGCGGAATCCAGATATGATAAAAGGTACACATTCCCAAGAATCTTCGCACCTCTGTCTGGGATATACATTCTTCTCGCATCTCTTGAATAGCATTCACCTTCTCATGAGAGGATTTTCGTTCATATGGTCCGCCAAGATGTCCCACTACTAGGACCTCACGTTGGCCGAATGCCGACTTTTCTCCGGAGAATGTGAGCCCTGCTCCTTCTAGTCTTTGTAGCACTATCTCACAATCTTCAATATGGTTTGAAACAAATCTTCTACAAATCTTCATAGGCATCGTAATATTTGGGATACAGTCTCTTAGTACTTTGTTCATGGCATTCACCATGTGTGCTACAAAGTTGGTTGCACGTTGCGGTAGGGTGCACATCTGTACCAATCCAATCGAGGTCCTCATTGTTGTCATGATGTCTCTGTTATCGACTGCTAGTTGAAATTGATTGTAGCTTGAGTAGAGATCACCAATAGAATAAATGGACCTTCCCGCAAATGCTTCCGCAAACTCATCGATACTTGGACCAATTCTGGCATTGCGAATCGTAACTTTATTCACTGATTGAAGACCTTGTATGAACCTTAAGGTTCCATTCTTCTTTGGTACCGTGAACCACCTATTTGAGTAAGGAGCATTCGACGGTTCTAGAATTCCCATCTCGACCTTCTCTTTCAAGAGATTGATTAATTTTAGAATGTGTGTTCTTGGGACTGGTATCTGTTTCAGGTTCCACGACACATGTGGTATTGTGAATATCACCATCGGTTCTATTATCCTTGGATATGCGCATCCGATTTCATTTGGATAGAATGCAAATGCTTTCCTATGTCTTTCGAGCATTTCCCGAAATGCAAATGTTTTACCATGTCTCAGACTCCAACACAGAGTGTGCAATACCAGGTATGACTCGATGCCATGACGGTGGTATGGGACGCCGATCGAGGCTTGAGCCCATCTCAATCCCTTCGCTCGGGGGTGGTCGGGTGGATCGACACCCTTCTTTCTCTCTCTTCTTTATTTTCCTATCTTATATTTCCTTATCTTTTGCTTACATTAGGATTAAGCTCTAACTCTACCACCTTTCGTGTGTTGACAATTAGAGAGACCATTGGTCATGATGTTATCATAACAAATCCGAAGTAAATTAACATTGCCACATAAAATCATTATAGTAGAGTTCATTTTACCCCCTATGCTAGTTGATGCACTTTTTTCAACTAGTAGTTTTTATTGATAGGATGTAAAAGCCAATCACAAGATAGGATATCTCGTCAAGCTTTTGAGGCATCTCAATCACTCTAAGAGTCCAAAGATACTAGCTCCTAGTATAGTACTATGGTAAGGCGGCTTTCAACAAACGACCTAAACATTAATTATAATATACCTCCTCTTATGTACGACCATGAGACCAATACAACTTTCATCTCTCATGGTTGCTTTGCCACATAAAATCATTATAGTAGAGGTCACTTTATCCCTTGTGCTAGTTGAAGCCCTTTTTTGAATTAGTAGTTTTTATTAATAAGATGCAAAAGACAATCACAAGATAGCATATCTCGTCAAGCTTTCGGGGCATCTCTGTCACGGATAGATCATAAGCTCAAGAGACTAGAAAGAAGATAACCAAATGGATAAGTGGTATTAACTGAAAGACTCTATAACTAGTGTTGTTCACTTTGAATTCCTTCAAGGTGAACTCAATTATTTATACTAAGCGGCATACATAGCTATTGCACACATGTGATACAATAGAACATGTAGGTACGCATGCATGTGCCAAGTGTAAGTAATACAAGGGAGCAACTATGCACATGATGCTAGCTAAAAACTACAAGGAGCAATTACACACATGATTGTATACTAGATATGTTAGTTAACACATAACACTTGTTTATAATATGGTCATGTCAAGAGTTAGAATTGTGACAATCTCAATCACTCTACAAGTCTAGAGATACTAGCTCCTGGTATAGTACTGTGCTAAGGTGGCTTTTCACAAACGGCCTAAACATTAATAATCTACCTCCTCTTAGGTACGACCTCGAGACCAATACAACTTTCATCTCTCCTAGTTGCTTTGCCACATAAAATCATTATAGTAGAGTTCACTTTACCCCCCGTGTAGCAACGGGCCCGGTTTCGGCTCAAACCGAACCAAACAGTTAAGTCGTGGCTTAATGGTTTATCGGTTAAAAGTTAAATAAATAGTTTGGTTTGGTTTCAAAGGATACTATTCGGTTCGATTTTTGGGTTTCACAGTTTAGCGGTTTAGCAGCTTATCGGTTTAAAGGTTTGGTTTATAGGTTTATAACTTTTTTTTAAATCCTAAATTTTCCCTCTTTTTTTTTTTTGGTAAAATCACACAATTATATTAATTGCATGTAAAAAAAACCCCTATTACAACTTGTTAGCATAGTTCTAGCCATACGTCTCAAACGTGTCATACTCATACGTGAATATTCGTATCATACTCATACGTGAATATTCGTATCATACTCATACGTGAAATGGCTCCAAGTATGATTGGAATCCATTCGTCTATATTTTTATTTTTATTACTCTAAAAAAAATTTAAAATATGAAAAATAAAAAATAATCAAGATTTTTATAAACAAAAATCAAGACCATAAATTCATTGAAAACTAACAAAATAGCATCCAAAATTCTAAACATGAACCAAAATTTATCCAAAGTTCAAACTTCAAACATGAACATTAACCTAGAAAGTAGCTCTAAATTCATAGTACTAATAGTTAATCTCATCTCTCTACTCTTGAGGTGCATTGTCAATGTTAACATCTTGCCCATCATCATCATCTTCTTCGAAATCCTCATTAACCATAGTTGCATGTTGTCTTTGCAATACCAAAAGCCTATCATCATCTTCTTCTTTATTAATCATATCCAAAGTCACTTCTATACGGCATGCATCTCTTTCTTTGACTTTCTTTAATAGACGATGGTTTGTATGCAAGTATACCAGCTTCTCTATATGATCATGACTCAACCTATTTCTCCTCTTAGTGTGTATCAATGAAAAGGTACTCCAATTTCTCTCACATGGAGATGCACAAGTACCTTGAGAAAGCACTCGTATCACAAGTTTACTTAAATTTGGGGTTTCTCCTCCAAATAATTCCCACCACTTAACACCTTCTTTCATTCTAGTAGGATCATTTGAAGGTGGAAGTTGAAAAATACCCTTCTCTTTAGTTTTATAAGCATGATACTCATCTAATAAATTACCTTGCATCTTAATGTCACCATTTGCATATCGCATAATGGTGTCTATCCAACTAGCATTCACCACATTATCAAAAACTTGAGAATTTTCCCACCAAATTGGATGTAAGAGATATCCAATTGCATGTAATGGTGAATGTAACATTTTGCATCTATCCATGCATAATCCTCTAATTTCATCAAGCAACATGTTATTGATTCCTTGCATTTTATTTATTTCTTCTACCATTCGTCGTGTACATTCATATATCAACCCCGTTGTTGCACCTTCTCTATCCGCCAATCGCAACACTTTTAAAATTGGTGAGCATATTTCCACTATCATCTTTACATTTGACCAAAAGGAAGCATTCAATATTATCGAAACTACTTCTTCTGCTTGTTGCGTTTTAGATCCCTTCCATTGGCACCATTCTTCGCTAACTACCATTCTTCTTAAACCACTATACACTCTATCATCTAACAAATTTGATAGCACAATGAAACTATAAGCAAACCTTGTAGTAGAAGGCTTCAACAATTCCTTTTTACTAAACTTGCGAAACATTGCAAGCACATATAGCTTTCTTGTGATGAACGTAGTAACCTTCATACCTAATCTCAAAGCATCATTAACCCAAGCACATTTTCCTATATCCTCAAACAACAAATCAAGGCAATGACATGTGCATCGAGTAAAAAATATCATGGGCCACTCTTTCTCTATCATATGTCCCGCTGCCACACAATTTGATGCATTATCCATGCATACTTGCATAACATTTGTTGGGCCAATTTCAAGAATGGTAGCTTTTAGAATATTAAAGATATACTCCCTCGTTTTACATTCTCCACTTGTATCCACGGACCTCAAAAACAGTGAACCAAACATTGATGAAGCTAGAACATTAATTATTGGCCTATTTCTAGTATCTGACCAACCATCACTGACTATAGTGCATCCATATATTTTCCATTTCTCTTTGATGCATGAAAGTTTATCTTCAACAATTTTTACTTCTTCATCTAAGTGCCTCTTTCCCAATTGGAAAGAACTTGGTGGCTTATATGACGGACCAGCCTTTGCAATTGCTTGAACCATATCATGAAAAAAGGAACTATCAACCTTAAGATGTGGAATATCCTCTACAAAAAAGAATCTTCTCACTGATTCATCGACATTTTTATTCAAACTTTTTTGCCAAGAGATTTGTAGGGATCCACTAGAATTCTCAATTGTCCTCTTCTTACATGATGAAGATGACATGTCAACTACAGATGCACAAGTAGATGGCACAACATTGGCATTAGATGTACTTACATCGACATTATTCTCACTTTCTGTAATAGAATTTTCATTAGCATTAATATTTTCATGAGCATCCACATCCGATACCAATTTTTGTATCTCATCTTTTATTGCTCCAGTGACTTTGCGGCATTTATCCACACCTTGTCCTTTTAGCCCCAAAAGATGGGCTTTAATTCGGTGTGGACCACCAGCAAACACGTGTTTGCAATGTTTGCATTCATTTATATGCATTCCTTTATCGTTTCTCTTCACGACAGTAATGTGGTCCCATAAAAAGCTCTTTTGTTTGCCCATACTACAATCACATTAATTTATAAATCAACTAGGAAGTGACTTAACAAATCTACAATCACGTTGATATGAATATATAAAAGAACATTAGAAAACTACAATTACATTGATTTAATAAAACTACAATCCTTTTGAGGTGCTTTTCCTTCTCAGAGTTTATTAAGTTCTATTCTATTTCGGGCAACATTGCCTCAATATAATTCATTTCTACGTCACTTTCTATGTTACTTTCTATCTTATGTTTCAAATTTCAATATCAAAAATTTCTATGGCTAAAAGCCAAAAGGTTCAATGGTGATTATCTCTCTCCAAAGGCCAAATTTCAATTAGATGAAAACATGAACAACTAGTTAAATTCTCTACATTATTACGAATCCTATATGGCCAAGAGGTATTACTTTTCAGCACATTAAGACCTTCTCAATCCCATGCAAGACAAATCACAAACCTAAGAAAAAGATGCATCATGCAATTTGTTGTTTCTCTTCCTCTTTCAATTATTCGATTAAAAAAACCAAAAAAATGGGTAGTGAAGGGGCGGGGAAGGGCGACATGTCTAGTTTTCTTATCCCTTGCATCCATTATTTGAGAAAAACATGCATTTGTAGTATGTATAACCTGAAATTAAAGCTGATTTGCACATACAAACATCCATAATTCCATAATCTCATTTAGTGTTTTATGAGTTCTTGGGTTTTTGTTAAGATTTTGAGGGTTTTTTCCCAAATTTTCGTTTTAGGGTTTGATCTCATGCTCATTGAATGATTTAACAATTGTATAGACATTAGAAATACATGAATTCAGGATAACAATTTACCTTTACGCTTCCAAGAAGAATCAAACGAGACAAATCGGTAAGGCGGCAGGTTGTAGGCGGCCCGCGGGTTAGCGGGAATCAGGATTCGGGATTCGGGATTCGGGATTCGGGATTCGGGATTTGGGAATCAGAAATTAGAAATTAGAAATCAGCCTATTCGTTTTGTCCTTCACAGAAATCTGATTTTCACTCAAAGCTCTCGATTCTCTACGGTTGACTGAGGACTCTCGATTCTCAAACTCTCAAACTCTCAAACTCTCAAACTCTCAGAGACTCAGACTCGTCACTCGTCACTGACTCACTGCTCAGTGCTCACAACGCAACGACGCATCAGAAAAAACCCCCCAAAAAAACACCCAAACCCCCCCCCCCCAAAAAAAAAAAAAACCCAAACGAATATCGCATATCATACGCGTACGTTTGCAAACGTTCGCGTACGTCCAATAAATTGGACGTACGCGAATATTAGGAACTATGCTTGTTAGTCATCTTTACATACATAGAGAGATACATATTCATAACATTACCATGAATATGTCTCTCAACATCCCCTAACCTTTCTTATCAGAGCAAATGACGAATGTGATGTCCAACTAACTTACATACTTGTTTCTCTTCATGATTAAAATTTCCCTCTAACTTTCGACTTTTAATTTTAGACCCTAGTTTTAACTTTTAACTTAAGATTTTTACCTCTTTTGTTCTAACTTCTAAGTCATGACTCTGTTTCTGCGTGCCTCCTACAGATTACCACCTCCTCCTACAGTTTATTATAATACACGTGTATGAAATAAACACACTCTATCTCTCATCTCATCTCTACACATGTCCATATCTTCTGTTGCTTAAGCTGTCGTTTGTGTACATACAAGTCCTTTTTTGGCATAATTTCATCAGATTTATGAGGCTGATTCGATCTTTCTAAAGCTCCTTCTCCTTATATGTGGAGGTTGGTAAGATCTGGTGCTTTGGGGTTCTTTGCAATGGAGGCAAATTTTGCATAAGAACTTGTTCCATTACACATAATTCTGGTTTGTGCCCAGATTTAGGTAGATAACCTTATCGATGGTTTGCCTTCTGTTCTTCTGTATGCATTTTGCTAACCATAAAAACCTAAAATCTAAACCCTATCCCTAATCCTTAATCCTCACCCTCAACTCTCAACCCCAAAACTCTAAACCTAATAAGACCATCTAAACTCTAACCTAGTAAACCATTAAACACTAAATTCACAGTGAAGACAACAGCCAGAAAGATCATCAGCATTACTACCCTATTCGAATTGATTTAGCAGAAAACTCTGAGAAACCATGTTACATGTACCAAGGTTCTTCTGATTCACAAGCTGAAGAAAGCACCTAATCTCAACGTCATAGTTGGTTACCATAACTAATCTCTAATGATGGTAGCATGAAACTCTCCGAAGGCCATGACCCCGATCTTGGCCATGGTATTCCATCTTTCTGGGTTCACCTTCTGGTTGGTTGTTCATACTGCTGACATGAAGATGGCCCTGCCTTGCAAAGGGCATGTTGCTACCTTGGTTCGGATCATAGAGGATCACATTGCAAGTTCATATCAATGAAATAGAAGGGAGGAAAGTAATAAGAAATGAGGAGCAAGATATTAGACACTCAATCATCTAACACTTGAGCCGACCTGTTTAGGGTTTAAAGTTTAAGGATCAAAGCCCTCCTCCATCTTGTTATATACCATATAGAGGAGAAATCAACATTCTCATATCTAGAATGGAGATTCTTGCCTACATATGTAGCTCTTGGCATATCAGAGCTGACATCCAGGTGAATGCTATCAACAAGTAACAAGATCAAGTGTATGTAATAGGGCATCCATGTCTATTTACATAGTAAACCTTAGATTTATACGGACACCATAATCGGCTTCGTTAGATCAATCACATTGTTGTCCACGAACACATGGGCCTATGTCTTATCCAAAATCTCCATTAACCAACATTATGTGTACACTCATCAATCATCCCATCTAATTGTTCTAGCACTTCAACGTTGGGATTTCAATATTTACAAATCTTGGTTGTTATTGTACCAGCAACAATGTCTGGGTTTTCGACTATGGCCATGATTGGTTTTCTTTTATTTGTGAAGTAAATTTTGAGTTTATGAATTTCGTGTTTCTTATGATGATTTCTTTTGTCGTCATTTCTGGTTCTTGTTCCTTTATTCTTGTTTCTAGTGCTGTTGAATGCTCTGATTGTTGTTGATTTGAACGCTCTAATTCCTGTTGATCTTGATGCTCTAATTGGTCAAGGGAAGCAAAGAAATGGAAATGGCTTGATTAGGTTGCTTCTTTGTTCCTGGAGAGCTAGAATGTATGCAAAATGAAGAGCATAATGATGGTGGCTAAACAATCTCGATGATGGGCGAACCAAAAACATTGGAACTTAGTTCTACACATCTATGTTGGAATGGATGAGAAACTCATTCAGGCAATTCTTTGACATTCTTGAATCTCCATTGGAATTGTATTTTTTACTACCGTAAGCTCATGTAGAGCCATGTTGATGATATTGGACATCTTCCTAGTTTTTGAAATGCAATAGTACAATATAATCTTGTTCCTAATCATATATAGATTCAATCCTAAATTGTGGAAGAACTTTAACTATGTATTTACACTTGTGCCACCATAAGAAGCATCAAATAGGCTTTTTGGTTGATAATCAAAGGGAGGTACATGAATGTCATGAATATCATTGTTTTGATTGAGAAGGGCATGTGTGTATGAGCATTTTCATGGATAATAGCATGGATTTGTAGGAATTATGGGTATGAGCTCTTTGATAGATAAGAAAGACCATTGATACATAGGGTTAATGGTTGTGGACATTTTAATATCCCGTGTAATTATAATTATGCAAAATTGATAAGAACATGCATGCACATGACTTATAGGGTATGGTAAAGAATATGTGGTAGATGATTGTATGCAATATGACCATTTTAATTAATAAGAGGATGCATATATGAGTCATAGTCATGGTAGTTACTATCTTATGGACAAATTATGTGTATTAGATACATAATCATGCTTTCTTTTTTATGTTTTTATAGGAACAACATTAAATGGAATCGTCTTCTCAAGCTCATGCAGCAATGGACTCATCGTCAATTAATGTTAGCCATGGGCCAACAAGCATATCAAGAAAAAGGCAACGTACATCACGGATAGATGCTCAGATCATATCTTACATGAATAATGGCACACCTCGATGACGACGCCATCATTGTCATGTTTATTGGTCTTCAACAAAATCCACGGGTACTATAGCTAAGCATTTAGTAAAAAAGCATCATCTATCAAACGATCCAAATAAAAATTCAGGTATTTCGAAGCCTTTCAATCTTCTATTAAGTCTGTTAAAGTATCTCGTGTTTTAGAGAAGAAAATTGATGGTGTCATCACGAAGTATATTGTCAAGGGAACTTTGCCCCATACACATGAGAAATCACATGAATTTAAAGAGTTCATACAACAACTTATACCTCAATATTAGATGAAGACAAGGCACACGATTAAACATTCCATCTTAGAAATGTATGACATTGTGGTGTTGTGCCATCAAGTGATAGATTTGTTACCGAAAAGCCAATCAAGATTTTCTATTACTTTTGATGGGTGGGCATGTCTAAAGGGCTTCTACTCAGTGACACTTCATTGGGCATGTCACGAGACAACAAGATCGAGGTCAATGCTATTGTATTTTGTGCATGTATTTCCAAGTGTTGGATCAGGGAAACGTTGTGCACATGCCCTCTTTCGTCGACTTCGATCTTTTGATATTTCTAGTCAATTCTTAGCCACAATTTTTGATGGAGTTAGTGTTGCACAAGCGGCTGCAAAAGAGTTTAACATGTTGTTACAAAATGAACATGGTAAGGAAATGTTGGCTCCCTCACATATGTTAAGGTGTATGGTGCACACTTTTTAGTTGGGCATCAAGTCAACATTACAGGTTATCTCACCCTCAACAGAAAAGTTGAGAATAATGCTCCATACTATTAGATCTAGCAAGGTTCGAAGGGAAGTGTTTAGGAAGTGTGCTAGGATGGTTGAACATCGTGAAAGGGAAACTCCAAGGCTTGATGTTGTTACAAGATGGAATTCTACTATGGAAATGTTTAGGCAAGCTATCAAGGATAGAGATATATTAAATTTTACAATTTCAGTTCTAATCATTTCAAGTGATTTCAATGGTTATGTCTTGACCGGGGAAGATTGGAGTCACATACATGTTATGGAGGAATGGCTAGATACACTTGCAGAGGTTTCTACCTTTCAAGGAGGATCAAAATATCCCACATTATCACTAGCATCACTAGCTTATAATTGTTTACTAAATCATTGTAATCAGTTTCTAGATTCTTCACACCCAAGATCATCTAGATTCACATAAGAGGTGCTTCAAAAAGTGTCTGAGAACTGCTTACAATATTTAATTAAGTATCAAGAATCATTAAAGTCTATTCTATCACACATTGCAATGTTTCTTGATCCTAGGTAATACTTACCTTTATGTCTTACAATTGTTTTCATGCTTTCTCTATTTTATTTGAGTTTAATAATATTTTTCATTCCTTTATAGATTGCTTGTTCCAAATGACCATACATGAAGAGAGTTGGATATTAAGTTGGTTGAAAGCATGATTAAATCCCATTACAACTCATTCTTGAGTGGTGTTGAACCACCTTCAACCATAATACAACCAATTGATAATAGCTTTAAAATTTGGAGGTTAATGGGTGTAAATAATAAAAGCATTGTTTCTGATTCATGGTTAGAAATTGAGCACTTCATAAGACTTTCTTTTGCTAGCAAACAAGGATCCTTTATAATGGTGGCATGATAATAAAATTTGCAATGCCACAACTATATAGGATGGCATGTGGTTACCTTGCTATACCAACATCATCAATACTTGTTGAAGGGGCTAATTCAGCAGCAAAAGTGACTTTTGATGATAAGATCAAACTACATTCATGCACATTGGCCGAAATGTGTATTTGATCATGGATAGAAGTTTTGCAACAATCAGATGTTTGGATAACAGATAACTTTCGCATGGCTTATGAAGAACTAAAATTTAATCTAGATGATCTTGTTGGTGAAGACGATGTCGTGAAAATTGGGAAGCTAGTGCGGATCATGAGGGGGAACCGCCAGGGTTTTGGACCAGAAGGATTTGGGGCTCAATGATTAATGCACTGTAAGCTTAAAGACGAGAAATTTCCCACAAATAAGAGTAATATAGTATGAGAGATCGAATAATACTTAATTATACTTATGTGCAAGCAAATCTTCGAGTAAGAGAGTATGCGAGATCGAGAAATACTTAATTATGCTTATGAGTAAACAAAACTTAGAGTAAGAAAGTATGAATAACACTAAATTATACTTATACATAAACAAAAAAGCAAGAGAGTATGAGAGAGGAAACATGAAATATTTTCTTATTCAATTGATTAATCTAATCCCCTTTTAGGGTATAAGAGTATGAGAGAGGAAACATGAAAACTCTTATTCTTTAAATTCCCATCCATCTCTCTCCCCTATTCTTAAGAATATCTCTTAAGAATTTTTTATTACGAATTACTTCTTTTACATATTTTATACTTCTAGGAATCTGTAATTCAAGTTGAAAGTAAACATTGGAAACTAAAAGAGGAGCATTAGTTTATGTAGAGGTTTTTCACATTTTTCTTATACTGTTCAATTTGTTGTGGATACAAACTTAATGCAGACTTGAACTCTATTAGATCGATTGTTGTTCATGACTCATAAGCTCAGGGATTTTATTCCAAAATACCTTTACTTTTTTATGTTATATCTTAACATTCTCCACAAAACTTACTTTTTAGAAAATGTGGTGTAAATTTGTATTTATTATGATATTCTTCTTCAGAAAGCATTGAAAATGTGGTGTGAATTTCTGTTTTTCTTTCTCTTATTCGTTCTGTTTATTATTATTTGTTTTTGGTTCAGTTTTTTACATCTAACCTCTACTTTTGTTTATTATGTCTAACTAATCTTTGGTTCTGTTTTAGACAGAGCATACAAATCAATCTTGATACTAGTCAATGTTTATCATAACATGAAGAAGGCAAATAGCTTGAGCTAACATGAGATAATCTTTTGTTATATCAAGTTTCAACTCTATAACAACATTATGATGTTGCAATGTCTTTTGTTGCATTTTCTCAAAAGTGGTTTGGTTTGGATTTATGATAACTGATTTGGTTTGGTTCTAAATTTTTCGCAAATGGTTTGGTTTTTCCTACTTGTAAATGGTTTGGTTTAAACAGTTCGGTTCTAAATGGTTTGGTTTAAATGGCTTCAAAATTTTCAAACAATTTGGTTCAAATTTTATTATTAATAAATGGTTCGGTTTCAAAGCCAAAAAACCGAAACTGATGAACCGGGCCCATTGCTACCCCTGTCTAGTTAAAACACTTTTTTCAACTAGTAGATTTTATTAATAGGATGCAAAAGTTAATCAAAAGATAGGATATCTCGTCAAGCTTTTGAGGCATCTCAATCACTCTATGGGTCTAGGGATACTAGTTCCTAGTATAGCACTATAGTAAGGTGGCTTTCCACAAACGGCCTAAACATTAATAACCTACCTCCTGGGGACCACGAGACCAATACAACTTTAATCTCTCATGGGGACTGCAATAAAGTGATATGCCAAAAAATCTGGCAATTTTGTACTCAACATAAATGGATCAACCCATTAGAGCCACTCCCATCTAAAATGTTGTATTATAAGGAGCATTTCATGCATTTCTTTGAGTTAGTATTTATTATACAACCAAAATATCTAGATATGTTTTTACCAAATGCACTAAGGGTTGTCCTTGGACAACTTAGAGTATCATCCCACCAACTTGAGATTGAAAATGGTTGTGCTAATAGAATTCCTTAGATACCTCGGACATAAAGACACTAGTTAGGTATATCTTAGAGCTAAAACGACCTAGAGAGAATAAGCTACAAAATGTTAACCATAATCTTTCTAACATTTACCAACATGCAACCATTGAATTTTTTTAGGAACATGGGGGACGATGAACATGGACACACCTACACCACTTGGCTTCTCCCTCATTGAAGCAGAAAACCAAAGAACAACAAAAAATCCCTCAGATATAGGGTTTCGAAGACAATAAACGTGAAAGTGTTTTTAGAATTCAAGCTATTGAACTCTAGAAGAATATAAGGTATGGAGCATTCACATTTGGAGGGCAAAAACACGAACCAAGATCTTAAGGAGAAGTCAAATTAAAAGCAAGAGACACGTAGAAAAGTAAAACAAGAAACAATAGGCCACCTAAAAACAGTCTAAAAAGAACGGTCATAACTCTTTCGTTTGAAACCCAAATATCATGTTCAAATATGGCTTGGAAAGCTCATGAAGAGATCTATCTTTAGAATTTTACATCTCTAAATTTGGATTATGATGAGGGAGATATGACGATGAGAAGGTCATTGTGTCATAGTTAAAAATAGGAGATAAAAAACTTCTAAAAAAAGCGTGAAAAAGAGAGGAAGAGGGAGAATAAGAAGATTATAAGAAATGAGATGTAGGAGGCTAAGGAGGAAGGCTAGAGGCTAGAAGTGTTTTATTGTATTAGATCTCATTATAATCAAGATTAGTGATTTATATAGTTATGTTGCCTTTGTTTGTAGGCTCTATTGACATTAAAATCATTGTTGAAGGTGAAGGATTTGAAGAGAATTGAGTTGTTTTGTAGAAGTTTATCAGCCACATTAATCAATTAATTACGCTTTATATATTTTTCGTTTCTCTAATTATTTAATATAGTATATCCTTGTTAAAAGGTGCTTCAAATATGTCCTTACACGCTTAACTTGGAGATCGAAAGTGGAAGAACTTGTGAAATACAGCGGAAAACTTCAAACAACTCTACGGAGGTCATACAAACTCCAATGTGGACATATAAGATGTCAAAATCTTCCTCTTTATGACAAACATCAATGTTCTAAATTTCGAGGCAAACGAAGCAACTCTCTTGGAGTAATTATTGTTTGAAGGAAGGTTGTTGTGTCACAACGTTTGTGGAGAAAATCACTCCAAATTATACTTAGGGAAAGACTTCTATATTTCTAAATTATCCTTTTCTTTCTCTACTTGTTTGTAACTATCTTCTTTAAAATTTCTTTTTGATTTATAAGTCATAAGCTATATATACGTGTATATGATCCTTAATCTCTTAATCCCTATTAATTTTTTGAGAATTATAATCTATTATAATTCACAACTCTATCTAATTGGTTTGGTCAAGCCCTCATATTGTATACGACTATCATTTGTCTTATACACTTTATCATTGTCGTGTAAAAGCAATTAATAAGATAAGGGAATGGGAATTGCCCTGTTTGGAAGCTATGGTTAGGATACCATTTACATGGAGACCGCATAGCACACCAACATCCAAACCCTTAACCCCCTTGCTCCTTTTCAAGAGACTTGGATGGAATGAAATTATAGTCTCAAGAAATAGCCTTTTCCTTTATAAAACATGTTACATCCTAGAACATTTTTTGTACCACGCTATAACTCTTTGCTTTGTGTTTTTACTTAAGACATTCACTAAGCATTAGAATAGAAAATTAGTAATAATTTATTATAATTAATTGTTTATCAATTTCGCTCATTGTATAAAGGTAATTAGTGGGTGCAATGGAAACTACCTCAAAACCACATAATGAAGGTGGAGGGTAAGTGTAAGTTCCAATGTATTACTACCTCATGCTAACATTGTTTGTTGTCTTGGGCCTAGAGTTTATTAGTGGACAAATGCAACTTTCCTCCATAAATGTAAAGGAAGGATTAATATGACACACAAGAGAAGCAATTTTCTGCTAAAAAATTTCATTCTAGAAAACAATATTAACTCATTGGTGGACGAACTTTTGCATACAATGATCACCTACAAAATCCCAACATTCTTCACCAAAAAAATATCTATCACAATGCAAAGCCTCACATTCTTAATGTTTGCCAACAAAAAGAAGTAGAATGGAATAATGTGGCAACACGGTGACGACTTCATTACTTCCAGAAGAAGAGTATATGAATGCCTTATATAATTGTGCAATCATGTTCCAAGAAGTTACATGGCTCATTCCCCTAGACTTTTCCTTTGAAAATTGTTTGTAAATCCTTGATTTTCTATAACAATCATGCAGAAAAGTAAAGCAATGGAGAAAATGAGGAAATATGCCTTTTGAATGTCCATTTCCATCGAAAAGGTCAAGGATAGTAGGCCCATATATATTCTGTTTACTTTAGTCTCTAAACTATCCATTTGATTTTAACAAAACACGTATGATAGACATGTGGCTATACAATCAGCCACATGTTCATAAATATCGTAGCCGTCATGATATATCTCATCCATCGGCACTCCAAATAATATTTTTTTGGGAAACTACAAAGTCAAAAACTATATTTTTTATGGATATAAGAGGCATTAATCGACGTAAGGGTCGGAGAATGCAACAACAAATCATAAAGAGAGCAAGACAAAATATCTCTAGTGTAAAGCACAAGTCCCGCGAAAGCATCCAAAACACACTGAATCATGAGAATGTGTTGGGCGGGCGAGCGGGACGATTAATGAGTGTGCAAAGCGTATTGTGATATTCCTTGGCAACATCAAACATGGTGGAGTCGTCGTGTGGTGACACTATTAATGTAATGCGAGCGATTCGCGGGAGTCCGTACTCAACACTTCATAATTATAAAAAAGAAGAAGACTTTGTCATTTATTTGACTCAGCTCACCCACGACGGATCGAATCCGAGTTTGTTTTTTTTCTTTGACAACGAAAAAGGAAACTCCCATCGAAACTGATGGCGGTTTTGTTTTTTTCTGCTCCACACAAAAACATATATAGAAAACCAGACTTCCATTTCCCACAGTAAACATTTGAAAAAAAAACCAGCCTTCCCTTCCCCGCTCGCAGAAGCAGTCGCGATTTGAAAACCTGCAGGATACCCCTGCGTATTAATCTGAAACACGAAGAAAATACACCGCCGCGTTAACGTTTTGCCATCCAATCCAATCTTTTCACTCTTCAGAGAAAATCAGAAATGGAATACTCCATCACCGCACCTTCTCCACCATCATTTCGTTGCAACGGACAAGAAGAAGAATCAGAGAATATTAATATCTGCATCTTGATGGAGACAATATGGTATGGTAATCCTCATCGACCTTCTTCTCCTTCTCCTTCATCTCCTTCTCCTTCTCCTTCTTCTTCTCCTTCTTCTTCTTCTTCATCGTCACTTTCTTCTACCTGTAACGCACAAGAACTCCATGAAAGCTTAGCGCTTGATTCCTCTGATAGCGTTTTGCTCACCAGTCTCTTCGGCCTCCTCGATCGGAACAGAGATGGCCGTGTCAGTGTTGATGAGTTGCAATGTCTTCTTCAAAAGCTCACCATTCCCGATCTCCCGTCTGATGATCGCTTGACCTCTTTGATTCGATCCATCAGACCTAATTCTGCAGGAGCTACCGATCTCGACCTCGCTCAATTCAAAGCTTTCTATCATTCCCTCTTCCGCGAAGAAGTAGTAGAGGAAGGAGAACTTAACAAGGGAGGAGAAACCCTAACCAGGGCTAAAGCGCAGGATCGACCACAAACCCTAACCCTAGAAGAGGAGGAAGAGGAGGATGTGATGGAAGCATTCAGGGTGTATGATCGGGATGGGGATGGGTTCATCAGCGCATGGGAACTGGCCATAGTGCTTCAAGACCTTGACCTACTACCAAGCTCCAACCATGCCGTGGACACGTGTCGACACCTGATTGGTCGAGTCGATGGTGATGGCAATGGCATGGTAGACATACATGAGTTCAAAACCATGCTAAGCATAGGTACCTCATGACCATCATCACCAATACCATACCTATGGTCATTGTTTACACACATATGTACATACATACATACATACATACATATATACATACCCAAGACATCGTTTGTCGTCATCATCCCTTGATCATCGTCTAGCTCGCATCCGCATCCAGCGCGTGATCGCTACCGATCGATCGCTTCAAATTTAGTTATAGTTAATTACACCGATCATTAATGATCTTCAATCTTAGTTCGGTGCTTAGGTGACTTAATTATTTAATCGTGTGATAGTGAAGAAGGAGCAATACATGCTTTAATTATTGCCCTATGACATGTATATTAAAGTGGTTTCATCCCATCCCAACATTTTTAGAGACTACTAAACAAATCCAAGAAACCAACTACTCCTACTACGTATATAAGTTGGTAACTCACTTGTAAAGCTACTTCCAACAATCCTTGATGTACTGATACTATCACTTAATAAAATTCTAGAATTGATGCGAATTATTTATCCTTGATATTGAAGTACTAAACTCTAGGGTACTATCAGGTTTTGCAAACCTAAATGTTGGTAAAAAAGAGATAAGCAAGTGTTGTGCGAAGGCAAGGGACATAAGAATAGAGAGAGTTGTGGCACAAAGTGAAAAGATTTGAGGGCATCATAAATGCTATAAAAGACACTTTAATAAGTCTTTAAGCTTCTTCTTAAAATCTCGTGTAAACTTTAGCTAATTGAGCTTAAACCCCTCTTCATATCATAAAACTCTCATTACTTATAACTTTAATCATTGACATAATTTAACCTAAGGATAAGTATCTACGCATGTGATTGTAGCTCTTGGAGAGCATTCCTTGTATCTCTATAAAAGAATACGTGCGGAAGCTTATGCGAAACACCGAGTACACAGTCGGTTATCCAGAATGCAACATTAGGTAATCGTAGAGAATGTAAGAGAGAGAGAGATAGATTGAGTGAGCAAACATGCGAAAAACAATTCTATTAAAAAAGACTCAATACATACAATATGCTCACAGAGCACTTTTTATACAAGCCCTGACGAGTGGGCCGACACAAATACTATTAGTACTTTAATGATTATAGATGAGCCTGACACTAACTCTGCTTATAATATTCCTATTTACTATAATAGGAATATAGGCCCCTAATGGCCTATCGGATTCCATCTGACTCGGCCATAGGATTTGGCCTTGCAACTGATTTGGCTTTCAGCTTATTCAGCCGATTCGGGCCTAGCCGATCGGTCTCCATCCGATCCGGCCCAAGTTGAGCTTGCTCACTCAACACTCCCCCTCGACCTCAACTTGAGGTTTGCTCCTTGTGTCAACATTTGCCGATTCTGGCTTCCGGCTTCTATTGGTGTCTTCACGCCTTACTTGTGCCCCTCGTCTAGTCTGGTTCCACGTTTTACGACCCCTCTGGTCCAACGCTCCTTGACCCCTCCAGTTTTGCGCTCCTCGATCCCTACGGTCAACTTTTGTGCTGCTAAGGCCCTTCTCAGCTCCCTCGTTGTCGCAGCATTGGCACCCTTCCACTTGTGGCGTTGGTTTCGTCTGCCTCCTTGTCCACGTGGCCATCATGGGATTTGGCTCTTCCAAATCATCCTCTTCGAACGAATTGGCTGTCTCCGATTCATTCTTGCTCTTGTCCGAATTAATTGTCTCCAATTTGTCCTCCTTCAGGCCCTTGACCATATCTGACCATGTCCTGGTCCTAACCTTCATCTTTAGGTCGGTTCTATCCTTCTTGACTCCACTGCTAGTTTTGCCTTTCTTAGCTCTTCCTATCCCAAGTTTGGTTGACTCTAGCTTGTCCTCGGCTTGTTGAGATCTAGATATGAGATATATTCTAAAAATAAGTCAATTGAACGGTGGGGGTAAGCCCCCTTTATATAAAATGAAGCATGCGAGCATGTTCACAACATGGCTTCATGTATGCATGACATTCTATGCATTACATGGTAGTATGTTTATCGTATAATAATAAATGATACATATCATTATTATAAGTTCTATAGTATATAAAGTAAACGTACAAGGTTCAAATTCCAATGTGCCTATTATTATATCGTGCTTGATCCTCAACACTCCCTTTCAAGCACATTGAGATCATAAAGACCAAGTTTTCTTCTAAACTTGAAAAACTTCTCTTTTGGTAATGGCTTGGTGAAGATATCAGCAACTTGATCCTCTGTTTTGATATGTCTCAAATCAATGATGCCTTCGACAATCTTTTCACGAACGAAATGATAATGAACCTCAATATGTTTTGTATGAGCATGAAAAATAGGATTCTTTGCTAACAAGATTGCACTTATGTTATCACAATAGATAACTAATGGTCTTTGTATTTTGACTCCAAGATCCTTTAATAACATCTCTAACCATGTAGCTTCACATGTAGCTTGGGTTGCAACTCTATACTCTGCTTCTGTGGTGCTCAATGCAACAGTTGGTTGTTTCTTTGACAACCATGACACAACTCCACTACCAAGTGAACAACAATATCCACTTGTACTTCTTCTTGCCTCTTTATCTCCAGCCCAATCTGCGTCACAAAAGAACTAGGAGACACCTTATCATTAGAATACAAAAGACCATATTCTAATGTTCCTTTTATGTATCTTAGAATTTTTTAAATACTATCGTCATGTGCGCTTTCATAGGCTCTTGTATATATCAACTGAAAATACCAACTGAAAATGCAATATCTAGTCTTGTTATTGTCAAGTAGAAAAGCTTTCCAACTATTTGTTGATACATCTTGACATTTGTAAGAGCATCATTTTTAGTAGCATCTAACGTCATTCTTTCTTGCATTGGTGTTTGC
The DNA here is from genome assembly GCF_043228905.1 of Azolla caroliniana. Lineage (NCBI taxonomy): Eukaryota > Viridiplantae > Streptophyta > Polypodiopsida > Salviniales > Salviniaceae > Azolla > Azolla caroliniana. The sequence continues at coordinate 19,041,974 of NW_028230439.1, read as the reverse complement.
ATTGGCTTACAATCATACCTACTAAATTCTTTTAGCATATCAACCATATAATTTTTCTGAGAAAGCATCCAACCATTAATACATTTAATCATTTCAATGCCCAAGAAGTACTTAAGCTCTCCTAAATCCTTCATCTCAAACTCATTTGACATATTATGTTTTATTTTTTGTACAAGTTCATCATTATCACCTGTTATAATTAGATCATCTACGTATAAAACAATAATGATTTTACCATTTGTACCATCATTCCTAAAAACTGATGCGTCTACACAACTTTGCTTGAAGTTCATACTTTCAAGTAGTTTCCCAACCTTTCAAACCATATTCTTGGTGATTGTTTTAGTCCATATAAGCCCCTCTTCAATTTGCACATATAATTAGGGTTAACATTATCCTTAAAACCATGTGGTTGTTCCATGAACACTTCTTCCTTCAAAATACCATTCAAAAAAGCATTTTTTACATCCATCTGATATAAATTCCATTTTAGAGATGTTGCCAAAGAGATAACAACCCTAATAGAGGCCATTTTAACTATTGGTGAAAATGTTTCCTCATAATCTAGACCATATGTTTGAGAATAACCTTTAGCCACTAATCTTGCTTTACATCTATTCAAAGTACCATTAGAATTGAACTTAGACTTATATACCCACTTACAACCAATTACCTTTTTATCATTTAGTCTAGGCACTAGCTCCCATGTATCATTCTTGTATAATGCATCAATTTCTTCTTGCATAGCACACTTCCATTCTCTATTCTTATATGCATCTCCAAAACAATTAGGCTCAATAAAATCATTAACTTTTGCCATAAACAGATAATGTTGTGCAATGCAACTATCATATATTAACCTCTGAATAGGTTTTCTTATTCTACTAGATCTTCTTAATTGTGAAGTTGTCCCACAAATTATGTCGACTTCTTCAATGTAATCATCTATTTTCTCATTCTCGGTATCAACATCATTTTTGTGATCCACGCTACTTAGCTTACTTGACAAAGGCATTTGCACATCACATTCTAATGTTTTCCTATTTTGCATTTCATCAAATTTTACACTCTTTGAGATGTAAAACTTCTCATAATCTATATTAAAACATCTATATCCATTTTTTATGACATCAATACCTAGGAAAATACACTTTATAGCCTTTTCATCAAGCTTCTTCCTTACTTGACTAGGAACATATACATAGCAAATACATCCAAAAACTTTTAATGTATCATCTCAAGGCTTTTTATTATAAAACAATTCATAAGGAGTATTGTTACCAATTATGGCTGTTGGCATTCTATTTATCAAAGTCACTCCATAGTGACAAGCATCAACCCAAAACCTTTTTGACAAATTTACTTCAAATAGCATAGCTCTAGTTGTCTCTAGTATATGTCTATTTTTCCTTTCTACAACTCCATTAATTTGAGGAGTGTATCTAGGTGTGACTTGCCTTATAATACCATTTTCTATTAAGAACTTATCAAATTCATTTAACATATACTCAATTCCTCCATCACTTCGAAGCATTTTTATTTTTCTATTACATTGATTTTCAACCATTTGCTTGAATTCAATGAACTTTGTAAAAATGTCATTTTTCTTTTTTACAAAGTATATCCACACCATTCTAGAATAATCATCAATGAATGTTACAAAATACCTTGATCCTCCAATGCTTGCTACTTGTGAAGGACCCCAAACATCCGTATGAACCAACTCAAATGGGTGCTTGAAAGTTGGATTCCTCATCGACATTACCGTCCTTGTGAACTTTGCTTTACAACACGGGTCACAAAGAGGTAGAACACAATCTCTATTAAACTTTGGCAATCCATGAACCAAATCATTATTACTCATATTTAGCAATCTTTTTGCACTCACATGTCCTAATCTTTTATTCCACAACTCAAACTCAGTTTTTTCATTTGCAATCATGCATTTCTTTTCTATGTCATTCAATATGAACATTCATCCTACTTTTCTTCCGGTTACAAGCACTTCTCAATTGTTTGAACTTGTTATTGTACATCCAAAAACAATACATCCATATCTTTCTCAACTAGTTGACCAATAGAAATTAAATTCTTTTTAACACCAGGTACATTGTCGTGAAGATATCTATCACTACGCGCGGATTGTGAGGCGGAACCGTCGGGGTTCTGGATTGGAAGGATTCGAAGTTTGCACAAGCTTTAGCGAGAAAGGAATTAAGATAGATTGAAAGAGAGAGAGTGAGAGATAAGATAGAACGATTGCCTTTAGATTGAGAGAGATTAAGATTGAACTCTTGACTTTAGATTTCAAGAACAAGATTGATACATCAATTGGATAACGAGTTTCTTACTTTTAATTTCTTGATTAATACATCACCCCCTTTGATCTTTTTCATCCACCCTTTTATAGATGCTCCCATGCATATGATGCATGTGAGGGTACAAGACATGCATGTAATGCATGTGATGCATGTTTGCCATTTGGCGCTCATGTATCACATGTCACTCAATCAAGCTCTAATATGAGAATTTACATGTGAAAGTATAACGATAGGAAAACATTTCTAAGGAAATGACATAGTCTAGTGGTAAGTCTATTGCCTTTCATCTTGGAGGTGCAAGGTTCAAGTCTTATAGCCCTTTTAAAGCACAAACTACTATTAGGCTTTTGGACCAAATATCTTTAAAACACCATGCACCGTGAACCGTCTTATTTGTATCCGTTTGGTTTTGGCCCATTCCGGTCCACAAATCAAGCTCTAATATGAGAATTTACATGTGAAAGTATAACGATAGGAAAACATTTCTAAGGAAATGACATAGTCTAGTGGTAAGTCTATTGCCTTTCATCTTGGAGGTGCAAGGTTCAAGTCTTATAGCCCTTTTAAAGCACAAACTACTATTAGGCTTTTGGACCAAATATCTTTAAAACACCATGCACCGTGAACCGTCTTATTTGTATCCGTTTGGTTTTGGCCCATTCCGGTCCACATCTCGAGGTCGTCGGATGGCGGATGCCGGTCACCGATCGCTGGTTCCGTCACCTGTCTCGTCGGCCCCGTCGGTCGCCATCGTCAGATCCGTCCAAAACACATAGTTATATGCATTTGGCTACATCCATTCGTTAAGTCATACAACTTAACCTTTCTATAGTCTACACATAGACACAAATATAACAGCTTTTGCTCTACGTTATATATGGTGGGATCCTTATTTGTCCTGTTTATGTGGGATATCACATTGTTTTATTTTTCTCTTCTTCTTTGCAAACTTCATACCCACATAACTTGACACTTAGATGTCTGTTTCCTACGTAGTAAAGTGCATTCAAAAGCTCTTTAAGACCTCTATCTGTTTGTACCAAGATATTAAACTTATTTAAATAGTATCTTCACTATTATTGTTTTATATTTCATGAGAAGAGCCACACTCGATTTCGTATATTCCTCACAAGTTTCACACTATTGCCGAAAATCTTCACGACAATGTACCACACATCTTTTAGCTTTTTGGACATGTCATTTGACAAATGCAATTGAACATCTCCACAAGTTTTTACATCATAACATGTATCATCACCCATACAAATTTCAATTGGAGTGGACAAACCCTTTGTTGCGTCAAACAAACCACAATCTCCAGTCATGTGATTTGAACAACTAGAATCAAGATACCAAGTATTATTTGCATTCTTACCAATTGTAACTGCAAGTGCATTTTTATCACATGTATTCTCATCATGTTCATCTACTTGAGTAATACTATTGGATGCATAATTACTTTCACTATATTTTCCATTCTTTATATCATTTTGTCGAATCCAACAGTCTTGCACATAATGCCCAATCTTATTACAATAAAAACACTCAATAGTTGAGGCTGAATAACCATGAAAATGACCTTGATTATTCAGAAATTTTCGTCCTCTTTGCATTCTCCCTCTCCCTCTATTATTATTGTTATTGTAGTTCTCACCTTCTTGTTTATTTTCATTGTAAATTTGTTCATTTTGCCATCTCCCATGAGCTTGATTTCTTCCTCGTTGTTGCCACCTTCCTCCTCTTCCTCTTAGAGATTTTCCTCTATTAGCATAGAAAGATGGTTCTTCACTCCAATCCTTACCACTCTTTGATGAACTTGTAATTTGTTCTTCTTGTAGCAGTTTAGGAATCAACTCATCAAATGATGGTATTCCAGCAACATAAATGGATGTTTTAAATATATTAAAGTTTGATGGCAATCCTTTCAAACACACATGCACAATATCATCATCATCCACAATACAATCTATCAATGCCAAATCATCCACAATTTTCCTAATTTTTCCAACATAATCCATGATTGTCATGTTTCTATCCATTTTAACATTTTGTAATTGCACTTTTAGTTGCATTTTTCTAGCCGAAGATACATTCGAAAAAATCTTTTCTAATGTATTCCACATTTCCTTAGTAGTATTACAATGCTTTATATGTGGAATCAAAGATGATGAAAGAGTGTTTGAAAGTATTACCATGGGTTGTACATCCTTTTTATTCCAATCCTTTGCATCCTCAATAACACCAGATTCTTTTTCTTTCCCTTTCTATCTTCTTCTTTTATTGTAGGACTAGGTTTATCATTAACAACTATTTGCCACAATTCTTCTGCTTTTAAAAACAACATGACTTTATACTTCCATGATGCATAATTATCTTTAGTTAATTTTTCAAGTTTCGCTACTTGAACAGACATATTGAATGCAAGTACGTAAGGATCTTAATTAAAAGTGTTTACCAAAAACCGTTGTTGTTGAAGAGCTTGCGTGTTCGTGATAGCTTGATGCTTGACGGCCTTTCGATATGTCGTTGCGATAATCGTAGAAGAAATCGATTATTGTTGAGATATTGATATTGATAGTTGAGTTTGTGGAGAAGTAATAGAGAAATTATGGGAGAATCTTTGGCAAAGATAAACGGTTGATTATGGCTCTGATACCATGTTGAGATCTAGATATGAGATATCTTCTAAAAATAAGTCTAATTGAATGGTGGGGGTAAGCCCCCTTTATATAAAATGAAGCATGCGAGCATGTTTACCACATGCTCGCCACATGGCTTCATGTATGCATGACATTCTATGCATTACATGCTAGTATGTTTATCGTATAATAAAAAAGGATACATATCATTATTATAAGTTTTATAGTATATAAAGTAAAGGTACAAGGTTCAAATCCCAATGTGCCTATTATTATATTGTGCTTGATCCTCAATAGTCGTCCCAAAATCGAATTCTTCATCTGATTCAGTTTTTTCATCTTCACCTCTCTCCTCCCTCTCGTTTGCGCTCCTCCCCCTCAAGTTTGGCATGTTGAGGTCCTGAATGCGAAGAATGCCCGAGAATTTCTGCAACATGTCTAGGCCGAGAGATTTGGTGAAGATATCGGCAAGCTGCCGATCAGTCGAAACATACACGAGTTCCACTTCACCGGAGAGGACACACTCACAGACAAAATGGTAGTGCACCTCAATGTGCTTGGTTCGAGTGTGGAAGACAGGGTGCTTCGCAAGTTGGATGCTATTGAGGTTGTCGCAGTATATACCTGTCAGCTCGGACACCTCCACACGTAGATCCTTCAATAGCCTTTTGAGCCATATGGCTTCACATGTGGCGACAACTGCTCCTAGATATTCAGCCTCAATGCTCGACAGTGCCACTATCGACTATTTCTTGTTACTCCAGGCGATTGCAGTGCTTCCCAATGAGAACGCAAAACCTGATGTTGACCTGCGATTGTTGGTATTTATCGCCCAAACAACATCAGTGTAGTTGACTAACAATTCGGCTATGTCATGTCAATACAACAACGTCTTGTCCTTCGTGTTGCTGACATATCACAATATTCTTTGCACGCACTGAAGGTTATCAATTGTTGGTTGTGACAGAAATTGACTGCTCAAGCCAACCGAATAGTTGAGGTCTGGACGAGTGATGGTCAGGTAGATAAGGCTTCTGACTATTTGTCGGAACCGTGCCGGGTTGCATGCCTTTCTTGATTCGGTTTCACGGTTCAATCTAGAGGAGTCGTGATGGATTTGCAGTCCGTCATTCCGAATTTGAAGAGCATACTCAACACATAATGTCGTTGGCTGATTGGTATGCATTCAGGGGTATGGATCACTTCAATCCCGAGGAAGTAGTGAAGGTTCCCTAAATCCTTCATGTCGAATGATGCGGCAAGTTCAGACTTAACTTGGCCGATTTCTTCTAAGTCGGCACCGACAATGACTAAATCATTGACATATTGCAAAATGCTTATTGGTCCGGTCTGACTCCACCGAATGAACAATGAAGAGTTCGATTTTGACGGAGCAAACTCCATCCACGCAATCTCTACATGATCTTTGATTCCATGCATGTGGGCTTGCTTAAGTCTGTAGATGGACTTCTTCAGTCGGCAAACTACCGATGTGTTCAATTCGGATCAGGGGGGTTGTACCATGTACACCCGTTCCTGAAGCTCTCCTTGTGGGAACACATTCTTTACATCCATCTGATGTGGATGCCACCCCTTCATTGTTGCTACAGCCAACAACACATGGATGGTCGTCATCTTGGCGACTGGCGCAAATATCTCATCGTAGTCGATGCTGTGTGTCTGCGCGTAGCCCTTCGTCACCAGTCGGGCGTTGTATCGGTTGATGGAGCCGTCGGCATTGTACTTGACTTTGTACACCCACCTGCACCCAATCAACTTCACACTTTTGGGGGCGTCAACCAGGTCCCATGACTCGTTTTACGCTAATGCTCACATCTCTTCCTCCATGCCAGCATGCCATTTTACGTCCTTTTCCGCCTCTATGTAGCTCTCCGGCTCATGCACTTCCACCACCTTTGCCATATATGCATAACGATGTGCCATATAGTCGTTGTATCTGTACCGAATGACGAGATTCCTCTGGCGGATTGATCGGCACAACTTTTACGTCACTGATTTCACGGCCCTCTTGACCGATTCAGACCTCGTTTTCAGAGGTCCATCTTCGTTCATGGCCGCTTCAGATTCACTAAGATTTGATGCACCGGTAGTGCACGACCGAGTTTTCACTGCTTGCCGGCTCATTATCCGATTGGTCATTCCGACTCAGTCTCTCATTCGGCCCACTTAGTCGGAATGATATCAGACTCTCTTCTAGAGTTCTGATATCTCCCTCATTCAGAGAGTTGGCCTCACTAGCCTCATCTTCAGAATTTGGAACGGAGTTGATGGGGGTTGGAGATGGAGGCAAGTACCATGAAGCTGACTCGTCAAATATGACATCGCGACTAACTCAGACCTGTTTCGATTAGGGCTTATAACACTTATAACCCTTCTGCTCATCTGAGTATCCGACCAATATACACTTCTCTTCTTTGGCATCTACCTTCCTCTGCTTCTCATTCAGCACATGCAGATATACTATGTTGTCGAACACCCTCAAGTGTACCAAGTTCGTCTTCTTCCCGAAGTACAACTCATGTGGCGACACTTTTCCTCCAGTTGCAGTTGTCCGATTCTGAAGATATGCGGATGTCCGAATTGCTTCGGCCTAGTAGAACATCGGCATATGCTTCTCTTCAAGCATTGCCTATGTTGTTTCCTCTATCGCCGATTCTTCTGTTCAGCCACACCATTCTGCTCTGGTGTGTATCTGTAAGAGAACTCCTGTCGAATTCCCTCCTTTTGCCGATAGCTTGAGAACTGGTTGAAAAAATACTCTTTTCCACCATCGGACCTGAGGCACTTGATCTTCCGGCCTATCTCCCATTCGGAAAGGTTCTTCACCTTCAATAACAGGAGAAGACTTTGTCTTTCTTCTTGACCAAGCATGCCAAGGTGTGTCAAGTGTAGTCATCAATGAAGGTTACAAAGTAACGACTCCCACCGATGCTTACGTTCTGCACTGGTCCCCACACATCCGAATGGATCAAATCGAGCTTGTTATGGCTCCAATTATGCTCATTGGGAAATGGAAATCGGTGTTGCTTCCCTAACTGACAGGCTTCACAGACTTGGCCCTTTTGGCCACTAAATTTCGGTAGGGCGAAAACAATGTTTTTCATTTACATCTCTTGAAGCCACGAGAAGTTGATGTGGCTGAATCGCTTGTGCCACAAGTCAATGTTCAACTTGGCCTTTTGCCCTTTGACGAATGTAGTGGCGCCTACGTCGTTTGTGTCGAGGATAAACATCCTCCCTTCTTGGCACCCCTGCGCAATAATCTTTCCTTCTTCCTCTATGAAGCACCCAATATGAGTAAACCAAACTTGAATGCCCTGGTCGACAATTTGTCTGATCGACACCAAGTTCTTGGTGATTGTCGGCACATGCAAGACATTTCTCATAATCCCTTTTTGGCCGACATGGCTTAGCAGGATGTCCTTGATATGTTCGATGGGGTGAGGGGTATCGTTGCAAGTTTCGATGACCCCCCGTTGCTTCGGGTTCTCAAGATAGGAGAACCATTCTTCATGGTTTGTCATGTGGTCTGATGTGCCGGAGTCCACATACCATACCTCTTTCTATTTTGAGGTGTTCATCGCCATCGAGTTGGGTTTAGTCTTCATTATGACGGTTGGGCTCTTTTCGGCTCACCCTGAACCTTTGACATAGTGCAATATTTGATGCCTATTTGCGTCACCTTGGCTTGATCTGAATCGACACACTTCTTCCAACACTTGCTCTCTTTGTGGCCCTTCTGGCCACAATACCAACAGTTCATTGCAGCCTTCCCTTGTCAGCTTTCGGCATTGTCTTGACTCCCCCTATTGTCAGCATTTCTATTATGCCTCTGGTTTTGTTCTTGTCGGCTGCCTCCATTGCGTGCCAATCCGCCTCATTCGTCACGACCACGGGGCCTATCTGCCTCCATGTACAACATCTTGAGCTAACCCACTAAGGCAGATCTGCACCATCTCATCTTCATCCACAGTAACATTGATGGACCCAAGTGCACCACAGATCTCCTTGATCTTTGTGGTGTAGCCAGTTACTGACATACCTCCTGTCAGACGTTGTTGAGCTCTTGTCTAAATTGCAACTTACGGGTTGTGGTGATTGTGGCAAATACTCTCTTCAAGTTTCCCCAAGCATCCATTGGCGACTTCACATCTTATATGTAGTTGAGCATCTGGTCACTCACACAGGACACGAAGCAGTACAATACTCGGCTGCTCCCAGACTGGAAAGTCTCTATGCGACAGCTCTAGTGCTACATCATTCACTCCTTCCAAATAACTCCAGTATCCATGGACGAGTAGATACTGGTGCATCTTGTATACCCAAGATGCATAGTTGCTCTTATCGAACCTCTCTATTGGAAGGGAGCTACCCATACCTCAATCCATGTTCTTGTTGTTTGGAATGTAACTCTATGTCTCTGTGTTTGTTAGGAATAGTACTAAGACAGAGAGGGAATTAGTACTAGAGATGAGGATTAGTACTAAGAGGAAAAGAGGGTATAGAATTATCGAGAGAAGGAGAGAGAGAGAGAGAGAGAGAGAGAGAGAGAGAGAGAGAGAGAGAGAGAGAGAGAGAGAGAGAGAATGATGATAACAAACGATATATTATATTATATGAAGAGAATACACAAGAATAGCTAGAAGGCTTAAGACTGGCATTGAACTGAATTGGTTCTCAATAATGCCATGTGCCTCTTTTTATAGTATGCTTAGGAGTACTCTTGACATTTCTAGAATGTTCAAGAGAAATCTAGAATATACATAGATTTCCTAAGTGAAATAATAAATGGAAATAATATTTTTTATATTACAATATATAGCTTAATGGTAGGGCTTCAACCCATGTGACACAAGGTTATAGGTTCAAATCCGTTTGAAGCCATACCATGCTATATCATGACACTACCCCCCCCCCCCCCCCCCCCCCCCCGGCTCCCAAGATGACGAGTGTTACGAGGCGTCTTAGATGGAGGACCTGTTTTGTCGGAATATTTTCGATGGAAGTCCTCAATAAGAGCTCCAACATTTGCGACATTCTCGACTGGTTCCCAAGTATGCTCACTTGGATTATAGCCTAGCCAATCGACCAAATAGTAGAGCTTGTTGCAAACAATCTTGGAATCGAGGATGGCATCAACTTCGTACTCCAGTCCTGCTTCAAGCTCGATCGGGGGTGGAGGTGGTATAATGCGATTCAGAATAGTGTTGTCTTGATAGGGTTCGAGAAGAGAACTATGAAAAACTGGATGTAACCGTAGTTGCGGAGGTAGATCAAGAAGAAAAGTGACATCATCAACTGTTCCAATAATACGGAAAGGACCTAATTGTCAATAATCAAATTTATTGCATGGTCGAGTAGTCTTGATGTGTCGTCGTAATAGCCATACCCGATTTCCAATGTCAAAACAAGATAGAAGCCGATGACAATCTACATAAGCCTTTTGTGTTTGTTGAGCTTGATGTAAATGGGTAGATAGGTCTGCCTGTATCTTGCGTGGCCACTCCAAATGATCCTCTACACGAGGATTTGTGGGTAACTCCGGAGTTTCGAACACATACCATCGAGGATGATAGTCTGTATAGGCATAAAATGGTCGATGAGTGGATAGAGTTATTATAAGCAAATTCGGCAAAGTGGAGAATATCCGCCCAATCATCTTGTTGATAGCTTAGAAAACATCGAAGATACTGTTCCAGCGTTTGATTTGTTCATTCTGCTTGTCTGTTTGTTTGAGGGTGATAGCCAGAGGAGAGGTTACAGGTGACCTAGAGCATTTTGAAGAGATGCTTCCAGAATTTTGAGACGAATTGAGGTCGACGGTCATTGATGATACTATCCGGCAGGCCATGATGCCGAAATACCTCACGCATGGCAATTTTGGCGGTTTCTTCACTAGTGATTGCCTTAGTGTTAACTCTTCGGGCAGGACAATGGCCTAACACAGGGTGTCTAGGAGACACTTCACCAAAGGGTGTTACGGCAACCGGATTAGACTTCAACGCTTAATCCGACTTAATTAAGTTACTTATTAGGATCGTCTTTCATAACACGCGTAAGATATAACAATTAAGACAGAACGGCAATTAACACAGAGAGATAACAACGCTTAAGCTTTCATTAATTAACCGCTAACTATTACATTGTATCCGGGCCTTTAAATAGGTTTCCAGTTTGTATTACAAAACGGTGCCATCCGCACCTGTTTGGGATCGGTCCGGATCCGGAACGGCATACCGTTTCCGGTCCGTCCGTCCACACTCATAGCTTAATTACAACCACATTCCTACTACTTAATTAACTCTCCGTTTCCCACTCTGGACTCCTTTGCCGGCCGGTAACACATGGCACGCCCGTGGGACAGTATCTTGTACGTCGAATCCACAACCGACCCTTGCTATTCTTCGTCCAAAATGTCCAGAATGCTTTGTTCGAGAGGCTCCAATGGTTCATCTGGAAGTGGTTGTTGTTGTTGTTGTCTGCTGCGGCGGGTCCGTTGGTGGTTGCTGCGGCTGCTCCTCCGTTTGTGGCTCTGACACTGACGTCTCCGTCGTTGCTCCCTGCGTCGTAGTGGTCTCCGGTTGACTGGTTCCCGGCTGGTCCTCAGCCGGCGACGGTTCCTCATCACTAAGGTTAACCGTTGCCGCTTCCCGTGCTTTTTCTTCCCGCACCCGGGACCGCTCGTAGCTTTGAAACTGGATTTGAGCGTCCAGCTGGGCTACGAGCTGCCTGACCTGCGCCAACTGTTCATCTGCCAGGACTTGGAAGTTGTCGGCCAGCTCGTCCCGTATGGCGGTGAAGTCCTCAGAAGTCAACGTATAACAGTCATCTCCTTCCTTCCGCCGGTTTGCCACATCCGCCCGTAGCAACTGGAGTTCAGCCGCGTTTTGTGCCCACTTTGTCCACCATTTTACGGAGCTTTCATCAATCAAGTGTTTTGTCTGATTCAGCCATGCCCGGAGGATGGATTGAATCCGGCTCGTTCCCAATTGCGATTTGGTTTCCGCCGCTTGCTGTTCCTCCAGTTGTTTGATGATTTTGACGTTGTCCTCCGCTTGCGCCTTGTAATGCGTCAATTGCCTTTGATATGTGCTTTGTAATTTCTGCAATACTGTTGACGCTCTCTCTTTGTCTTCCTGCTGCTGCCTCTGGAGCTCCATCCGGACCTTCTCCGCCTCGTCCAAGCGTCTTGTATTTTCCGCCCGTTCGTCGGCGATCGCCGTCGCGGCCCGATCAACTGCCTGCTGGAGCTCGGCCATCCGTTCTTTATGCTCCGTTTCCAGCCGTTTGTAGTCCAGGTGCAGGTGCTCAAAATCATCCGTCTTTTGCTTGAGCCGTGCGTTGATCTGACGACGGGCCCGGTCCTCGCGGTCCTTCTGCTGGCGGAGCTCTTCCTTTAGCCGTTCAATCTTTGTTTCCGCCGTTTTCCGCAGCTTGTCCTTTTCCTGCAGCACTTTGTCTTTCTCCTCCTTTAGCCGGTCGTATGCTTGATGGCCTTTCCGGAGGCTCTCCTCTGCCCGACGGAGGTTCTCAGCAGTCTTCTTTAATTCGGCTTCGGCCGCCGTCTTCAATTCTCATTCATGGCTCCTTAGCGCTTCTTGTGCGGCAAGTTCCTCTCTCAATTCCGCAAGCTCCTGAGCTTGCGCCGCATCTCTCGCCGGAAGGGTTTCCGTTGCCGGGGTCTTATTGCTATGTACAGGTCGTTCCGTTTCTTTATTCTGTACACTTACGGGAGTCACGGGTGATTGGATCCGTATTTTGGCCATCTCTGTCGTGACCTGATCCAAGTCTTTTTCAAGGCACCGGATTCTGGACCGGGCCGTCTCTAGTTGTTCGGTTGTGACGAGCAACCGTTCGCTTTGCGCTCTTTCTTCCGCCTCAATATACCCCACTGCTCCGGCTATCTGTTCGCCTATCCACCGAAGCCACAGGCTACCAGTGCCTTGTTGTACTTGCACGGAGGTTTGACAGATGGGCTCACTTGTAGAGGGGTGGTCCCGCCTGGTCGCGCCGAGTTGCAGTTCCGTTTCTGCCCATGGACCACCCTACTGTCCTGGTTCCCCTTGCGCTTCTTCTTGGCTGACCGAGGGAGGCTGCATTGACCTTTCCGGCTCTGGCGGGATGGGACTTGCCGGTGTTGCCGGTGGTGCCGGGGCTTCTGTTTCCGGTGCCATATGCACCGGTTCCGGTTCCTTCCTTGGCGTGGGAGTCTCAGTATGGGGATCCGGTGTTCCCTCCGTTTGAGGGTCCGAACGTTTCCCGGCTGTCTCAACGGTCCTTGCCGACGACTGTTGCAGGAGGTGCTCCGTAGGCTCCTCCTCTATTTCCTCCTCCTAAGCTCCGACATTGAGTTTTGCCTCCAAGGGGTCCGCTTCTCGATTCACCGGTCGGCGGAGTGTGACCTTTACGGGCCGTGCCGGTGGTTCCTCCTGCGCCTCCGTTGGGCGCTTCCGGCTGCCGCTTCCTGCTGCCGCCTGTTCTGCATCCGTCGCCTTTCCCTTAGTGGCCTTAGAGGCCAACAACTGTTGCCGTTTGGAAGCCGTCCTTGGGGTGCCGTCCGGCACTCTTCCTCGCTTCTTGGGCTGGACGGTCTGAACGGGTGGCACCAGCAAGGTGAGCCACTGCGTTACGGCGTGCCGTATCTTTCGTCCGTCTCGACCTTCTTTGCCGTCTTTGCCTCTGACGATCTCGATCGCCGCACACAACCCGTCTGCGATCAATACCGGCCAATCCACCTTGATCCCTTCATAGGTGGCGATGATCATCCCTGCCCGGTTCTGCGGCATGACAGGGGGTCTAGGGTACACGTGGCCGTATTCATGGAGCACACGAGCAATTTCGCGGAACAACATATCTCCGCCGCCCTATGTCCGGTAGCCCTTGCTGGCTAGAGAGTACTCACCAAAATACCTGATGAGTTGCTCCGGGGTTGGATTGTCCATCGTGAGTATGCCTCCCTCCGGAAGGCCTGTTAACGCTCGAATCGCCTCTGCCGTTATGACCTCTGTATCGATTTCCTTGATCACTTTGTCGGCTTCTTTGTGTGGCGGTACTTCCATCATCATCAAGAAGCCCTCGAGCCCGTGTTGCTTCAGCCATGTCTTGGCGGCTTCCGACAGCGTTTGCGGGTCCATCTCTGTGTCGGGGTCGGATTGCGGTGGCGAGGATGGATGGTGATGAGAGTGGGGTTGAGAAAGAGAGAGTTCAAAAGGCGGGGGTTCTCTGTGCGAAGGTTCTCGTCTGATGATCTTGCAACGTCTTGGTGCTTCTGTGCTCCTGGGTTCGCGAAAGTAGAGGGTCTCTACGCGCAATGGTTTTTGTCTGTGCATTCTGGCGCCTTTTTCGAGTGTGTGCATGTCGCGTACTTAAAATAGCATTATGTCCTGTGGTGGCGCTTTAAATGCCCACTACGTACCTTTTCGCTCCACACTCTTTCATCCATTCATTCCTCGCTTTTGCATGATGGTTTTTTTTTTTTTTTTTTTTTGATTTAGTTATTATTATTATTAGTGTGACGTCACTTGTCGGTTGGTCCTCTCGGACCCTTACCGGCCTCATTCTCCCCAGTTACCGGCTCGGCTTCTATGCCGTCTTGGTGGTTGCCGTTTCCCTCACTGGTGTCGGTCCTTCGCTCAAATGGGTTCTTAGGCATCGGTCCTCTATATGCCTTTAACCGGAATCCGTTGACCCATTTGCCTAGCACTTCGCCGGCAAGTGTCCCTAACTGGTAGGACCCATTATACTCCCGTGTTAGCCAATATGGTCCGGTCCATCTAAACCGTAGTTTACCTGGCATCTTGCCCATCCGAGTTTGGAATACTAACACTGGTTTGCCGATTGCGAACATTTTTTCGTTACCTTTCCTGTGTCGGTCGACAAATGCTTTTCATCTGCGTTGCTCCAATTCTAAATGTAGGATGCTGGCCAGTCGTTGTTCCTTGAGCTCACACAACGCTGTCAACCTTATTGCCTCCGACTCCTTCTCGTTCAGCCTTTCCCGTAGCTGGATCCGTAAGCTAGGTACTTGGAATTCTACCGGCATGACCGCCTCGAGTCCGAACACCAACCGGAACGGTGTTGTTCGGATGCTCGTTTTGTATGCCGTCCGGTATGCCCAAAGCGCGCTATGTAGCTTTGTGTCCCAATCCGTCCGGTTTTCGTTGACGATCTTCCGGAGGATATTCTGGAGCGTCTTGTTTGTTGATTCCGCTAAACCGTTCGCCTGTGGATAGTAAGGTGTGCTCCGTTTGTGTACAACGGCATAGAAGGTCGTTAGGCTTTCCACTACTTGTTTGAGAAAGTGCCCCCCTTGGTCACTTATCAATTCAATGGGGCATCCGTAACGGCACCAGATGTACTCATATAGAAACTTTGTCGTTGACACAACGGTGTTATCCCGTAAAGCTTTGGCCTCCACCCATTTCGTGCAGTAATCCGTAGCAACGATAACGTACCGATTACCCGTCCTCATTGCCGGTGGCTTGAACGGTCCTACAAAGTCCAGCCCCCACTTTTGGAATGGCTCGAGTGGTAGTACCGGCTGGTGTGGCATACGAGCCTGCTCCGTTGGCTGGCCCATTCTCTGGCATAGGTCACATTCGTTTGCGTACCGTACCGCATCTCTTAATGTCGTTGGCCACCATAGGCCACTTTGCCATATTTTTCTGGCTGTTGCATCTCCGGCATAGTGACCTCCGGCAACTCCGCAGTGGGCTTCCCTCAGTATCAGTTCCTTTTCATCGCTGCGCACCGCCCGTCTCCATATGCCGTCCGCGCCCTTGTGGTACAGTGTGTCTTGCAGTAAGCAGCCAGGCGTTTCCGTTCGTCCCGGTTCAGCTCTTCCGGAGGCAGTCTTGTGCTTAGAAACTGGTGCATATTTGTGAGCCACTTATCTTCCTGGGCCACCGTCTCATCTGCTGCCGTCTCCGTAGTGACTCGAAACAGCTCCGCATCCGGAAACTCATCCGGTACTCTGTCACCCGTCTCTCCGAACTCCAATCGGCTTAAGTAATCCGCTACGGCATGCTGTATACCGGGTCGGTGGAATATTTCAAACTCGAACTCCTGTAACAATAAGGTCCACCGGGCCAATTTGCCGGTGAGTGACGCCTTGGACACCAGGTAAAGGAGTGCCGAATGATCTACATGGAAGGAAAACTTCCTTCCCAATAAATAGTGCCGAAACTTTGTCACACTGTAGATCATCCCTAGAGCTTCCCGTTCCGTGGTAGAGTAGTTTCGTTCTGCTTGGGATAGCTTTCGGTTGGCATAGTACATTGGCCGGTACCACTTTGGCTCCGTAAGCTGCATAAGTACACTTCCGATTGCGATGTCGGAGGCGTCCACGAACACGTGAAATTCTTTACTCCAATCCGGAGGTTGTACTACCGGTGCCTGCGACAATAGTACCTTGAGGGCCTTATACGCCCTATCCTCAGTGTCGGTCCACTGGAATGGTGTCCGATGTACGGCGGCATGCAACGGTGTAGCCAGGTCGGCCAAGTATCGGAGCATCTGGCTGTGCCACCGGATCTGGCCTAAGAACCGGCTTAATGCCTTTGCCGTTGCCGGCGCCGGTGCTTCTAATATGGCTTTCACTTTGTCCGGGTCGACTGCAATACCTTCCTGGCTCACAATATGTCCTAATAAAGTTCCACTGGACACGCCAAATACACACTTTGCCGGATTCAAGCTTAGCCGGTACGCTCTACACTTTTCTAGACAAAGACAGAGGTGCTGAAAATGGTCCTCCTCCCGGTTATAGACGGCGAAATCGTCAAGGAAAACCTGCATAAAAGCCGGTATATATTCACCAAAGATTTCCATGATGATTCGTTGAAATGTTGCCGGTGCCGTTTTGAGTCCGAACATCATCACCACGGCCACAAAGACCCCCCATTCGGTGACGAATGTCGTTTTCTCTTGGTCGTCGGGGTGCATCCGGATCTGATTATACCCGCTGAATCCGTCTAAGAAGCTATAGACCTCATGGCCGGCGACGACATCCAACACTCCATCTGTGAACGGAAGTGGAAACGCATCCGTTACCGTAGCCGCATTGAGTTTCCGGTAGTCCACGCAAACTCGAATTTTTCCGTTCTTCTTCGGTACGACTACGATTGGGCTCAGCCATGTCGCTTTCTTTACCGGACGGATAAAGCCAACTCTTAGTAGTTTGTCGATCTCCTCCTTGACTTTGGCGGCATAATTGGGATTCATCCGGTACCGTCTTTGTGCAACTGGTTTTGCGTCCTTGCTCAAGTGCACTTGATGCTGGTATAACTGAGGGTCGAGTCCTCGCATATCTTCGTATGACCAGGCGAACACATCGTGGAATTCCGTGAGAAGTGTTATCATCGCCGTTTTGTCTTCGACTTCATCTCCTTGAGGATGTGCACCGGTTGTGCTTCGTCCGTGGTGCCTAGGTTCACCTCTTCCAGTTGCGACGCTTTCACGCGCTGTGAAACGGCCATTTCCCGTTCCAACGCTTCCTGCGCTTGCCGTAACTCCCAGATTGCGTCTTTATCCGGTTCTGCTTCAGCCTCTTCCGGTTGCGGTAAGTATGGTGCTACTGCTTCGGCAATGTCAATTTCGAAGAGGGGTATGATCTTCGGGTTTTCCTGCAGGTATTGAGCTTCTTCTTCGTCCGCTAACCCTTCTAGCATGTTGACGCATTCCGCATACAACGGTGTACATTCCTTGCCAGTGCTCGTCCTTGGCTGTGTTGGTACCCGTACCTTGGCTTTTCCTCGCCGGAAGGTAATTATATTTTTTCGCCAATTCTGTTTGATATGTGCCGTTTTCAACCATGGCCGCCCCAGCAATAGCGGGTATGCGCCTTGTGCCTGTAATTGTAGCACTACGGCCGAGATGTGAAATGTATGACCGCCGACGGTGACTTCTAATTTCCGTATTAATCCTGTCGGCCGCATTGAGCTTGTATCGGCCATCCGCAACCAGAACGGAAACGGCTCCCACTCGTGGATTCCTAGGTCATCACACGTCCGGAGGCTTATTACATTCACCCCAGAGCCTCCGTCTATAACTGTGCCGGGGAGTTCTTTCCCTTTCACAATGGCAGTGATTACCGAACTGCTGGTGTCCACCACCGTTGGTCCCTCCTCCGGATTCGAGAAGAGTACTGGTGTCAGTGATGGTTCTCCTGCCGTCATGGCCATCTTCAGTCCTTCCGTGAATCTTGGCACGAGTTGTAGGAGTCTTCCTAGTGGTAACGTAATCTGGCATTCTTGCAACGCCTGCCATGTCTCGTTCTCGGATTGACTACCGCCGGCAAGCCCTGCGGTGTTCTCCTTTTGCTGCTGTAAGTCTATGACATTCTGCTCGTTTGCTTTCTTTACCCATTCCGTTGCTTGTTTCCGGATGGTCTCCTATGTCTCCCATTCTTTGGCCATGCCCTTCGACCTTGTGGTCACCTGCTGCAGATCCGCCACCTCAGGGACTACCATATTTACCGCCGGTCGTTTTTCATAGCTCTTCACCGGGCATTGGTTACTATAATGGCCTTCCTGTCGGTAGTAGTAGTAGTAGGCCTTCCAGGTATTGCTAGATTCGGCATTGTCTGTTGTACCCAGGGCAGGTCCTACGGCACGCGCGGGGTTTTGTACCGGTTGGCTACTTGGAGCTCCTTGTTCCGGATCTCGGGGGTAGCCGCCTTTTTTAAAATGCCGTTTTTTGTTATAGCTCTTCTTATTATGGTACTCTTGACGGGGTTGCCCGTTATATCTGTCGTATTCCTCCTGTTGCTGACGATACCTGGGGGAGTGCTCCCGGTCGTAATGTTCGTATTGTCTATTGTAATCCTGGTACCGATCATGCCGGTCATAGTTATCCCGCCGATCACCGTACCGGACATCAATTTCCCGTCAATCGCCATACCGAACATCATTTTCCCGTCGCTCGCCATACCGGACATCCTGTGCCGGTCGGTCACGGTCCATTCGCCGCCAGCGTTCGTCTTCTTCATCCCGGCTGCTGCGTGGCTCAATTTGTCGGACGGGCGGTGCTTGCCGATTCAACAGATTATACTCGCACCTATCCGTCGTATGGCTCTTGGATTGACAGATTACACATTGCGTCCTCATAGTGCATTCTAGAGCCGAGTGTCCGGAATTCAAGCAGGTTGTGCACTGTATTGCTTGCCGAAACCGGAGGTCTTCATCGGACGGTAACGCCCGTTGAAGTGCTCCCAGTGTGAGCCAGGAGCTTGTCTTTTCCATCTCTCTCACCCGGTCAATGACCTGGTCGATGGTACTTGTGCGAAAGTCGATTACCGTGCAAACCGTGCGTAGGGGTTCTCGGACCGCGTTTAGGAATATAGTCCGTAATTCCTCTTCCGGAGGTGCGCGGGCAAGCTGACTATGCATCCGTTGAAACCGGATGACAAATTGGGGAATGCTCTCCCCTGCCTCTTGCCGGATGGTATAAAATAAGCCTACCATTACGGTCTGGTCCACCTCCTTTTGAAAAAAATGCAAGAATTTAGCTTTTAAATCTGCAAAGGTGTTGATGGTAGACGGGTCCTACGTCCGGCGCCATCTTGCTGCCAGTCCCTCCAATGTGACGCCAAATTCCGCTATCTTAGAGCGTTCTTCTTCCTCCGGTGTCAATCGCTGGGACACATGGTTGGCTTCCCATGTCTGTTCAAAGGCGTGCACATGAGCTTCCGCGTCCGAATCATCTCTATACTTGGAGTACTGGAACGACATGTCGTCGTCCGGTATCGGTGCACGGGCTGGTAGTGTTGGTGCTCGTTCCGGAATTTTCTCCGGCGTCGGTGGTCTTTCCCGATTTATTTCCGGCGTCGGTTGTTTTTCCTCTTCCTTTGGTGACGGAGGCCTCTCCTCTTCGACTTCCGGTGTCAGAGGTCGTTCTTCCTCTGCTGGTTTCGGGGGTTCCAGCGTTAGCACTTCCGGTTCCGGTGTCGGTAAAGTATCTGATCCTTCATCCTCCGGTCCGCCTGGGGTTTCGTTGCTGCTACGGTAGTTCGTGTGCATGCTGTATTCCCCTTCGGAGTCCGATTCATATGCTGAAAAGGCTTCTGCTTCGCCTTCTCCGTTTGCCAACGTGTGGAGAAGGGATTCGGTTTCCCGGAGGCTGCTTAGGCTGCTGCCGTCGTCCGGGTGCGATGTTTGCTGTAACCAGAGGGAGTCCTCCGCTACTCTCCGGATTACGTTGGAAAACGAGCGATCCGCTCTAATTTCCTGCGCCGCTTGCTGGAAAGCCTCGCGTCTCCTTTGCCTTTCGGCAAGGCGTCGAGTTCGATCTGTAACCAGGTCGTGCATTGATCTAGACATCCATCCGTGTCGTCGTTCGCTGCAAAAACAGGAATCGTGGTCGCCAAAAACTGTGTTAACTCTTCGGGCCGGACAATGGCCTAACACAGGGTGTCTACGGGAGACACTTCACCAAAGGGTGTTACGGCAATCGGATTTGACTTCAATGCTTAATCCGACTTAATTAAGTTACTTATTAGGATCGTCTTTCATAACACGCGTAAGATATAACAATTAAGACAGAACGGCAATTAACACAGAGAGATAACAACGCTTAAGCTTTCATTAATTAACCGCTAACTATTACATTGTATCCGGGCCTTTAAATAGGTTTCCGGTTTGTATTACAAAATGGTGCCATCCGCACCTGTTCGGGATCGGTCCGGATCCGGAACGGCATACCGTTTCCGGTCCGTCCGTCCACACTCATAGCTTAATTACAACCACATTCCTACTACTTAATTAACTCTCCGTTTCCCACTCTGGACTCCTTTGCCGGCCGGTAACACTTAGTACAAGGCAGGAAATGTGCCATCTTAGTATACCGATCTACTATTGTTAAGATCACATCGAATCCCTTTGAAGCTGGAAGATTTGTGATAAAATCTAGAGAAATGGACTGCCACAGTTTGCTTGGAATTGGTAATGGTTCCAATAAACCATATGGATGATGTCTTGGCATCTTTGCTCTGCAACATGTATCACATGTCTGAACATGGTCTTCGACAAATCGTGGCACATGAAGCCACCAAAATGATCGTTGTACTAAATCCAACATTTTAGTACTACCAAAATGTCCAGTTGTATATGTGTCATGACAGTTTTGGACTACCCGAAGGCAACAAGAAACATTGGGAACATATGTCAAGAGTTTCTTAAAGAATAGTAATCTGTCATGACATTTGAATTGTCGATAGTCTGTACCTGGTTGTTGTGAGTGTGAACAAGTTGCCCCCGAGGGATCAATTTGTGCTAGAATGGCTTGAGCGATAGCATCTGTCTTCAAGTCTTCACGTATGGTCTCGATAATGCGGGAATCCAATGGAGTGTCAAAAACCCACGTTGCTTGCAATCGTGTTGGTCCTAGGATGACTTGCCTTTGATTATCGAATGCTAGATCACCTCGATGAGGTGCTCGATATAAGCGTCGCGATAATGCATCTGCCTTCCCTTGCTGCTTCGCAGGATGATATGTAATTTTGAAGTCGAAACAAGTGAGGAATTGGGCCCATTGAGCTTGTCGTTGATTTAATACATGGGCATTCTTGAAATAGGCAAGGTTTTTGTAATACATGACGACTTGATGAGAAGATCCCTCTAAAAAATGCCTCCATTGTGCAAAAGAGTCTGCGACTATTGCCAATAGCTCCTTGTCATGTATCTCGTAGTTGATTTCGGCGGCGTCAAACTTGCGTGAGTGGAAAGCCACATGATGTAGTTTTTCATCATCGCCTTGTTATGACAGAATGCTACCAAGGGCGAAATCTAGCGCGTCTGCCTCCATGATGAACGGTTTTTTCGGATCAACATGAGCTAGAATAGGAACTGATGTAAATGCTTTCTTAAGACTTACAAAAGCCGTGTCCACTTCCTTAGACCAAACAAACGAATGCCCCTTCTTGGTAAGTTGTGGGAGAGGCAAAATGAGCTTTGAGTAGTCCTGTATAAACTTGCGGTAGAAATTTGCGAAGCCTAAAAAACATTGCACATCTCGCAACGAACGGGGAGTCTGCCACTCTACCACTGTTTTGACTTTAGCTGGATCCATAGAGATTCTTTCCGAGGAGATGAAATAGCCAAGAAATTCCACTTGGTTGCACTCAAAACTACATTTTTCTAGTTTTGCATAAAGACCATGTTCTTGAAATTGTTTTAGTACTAATAGTACATGAGAATCATGTTCTTCTTGAATCTTCGAATAAACTAGTAGATCATCCAAATAGATGATCAAATAGATATCCACGAGATCTTGGAATATATCATTTGCCATGTGCTAGAAGATTATTGGCGCATTGGTGAGAACGAATGGCATAACCGTATACTCGAAGTGCCCGTATCGGGTGCGAAAAGAAGTCTTCCATTCATCTCCCGATAAGATTCATGTGAGGTTATATGTGCCTCGTAAGTCGATCTTTGTGAAGAACTTTGCACCATTAATCCGTTCTAAAAGACTCGAGATAAGGGGAAGCGCATACCTATTCCTGATGGTGACCTTATTCAAGCCACGGTAATCCACGACAAGACGAAGTGATCCATCCTTTTTCAGGACAAAGAAATTGGGTGCGCCGGCTGGAGATTTCGAATGTCGAATGAACCCATTTGCCAAATTCTCCTCTATGTAGGCTCGAAGGACTTCTAGCTCGGTTGGTGACAAGTTGTAGATCGGTCCCCATGGTGGCTCTTTTCCTGGTTGTAAATCAATGGGACGATCATACGGTCGATGGTGAGGAAGAGTATTGGCTTGTACCTTATCAAACACGTCGGCATAATGACGATACTTCTCTAGAAGTTGAACTATGGATTCCTCTTTAGTGGTGCTGGAAGGTTTCATTGATACTGCGAATACAAACATTGATTCCTGGCGTCCTTCCTCACGTAGTTGATGTCGTGAAATGGTTCAAACCTTATGAGTAGATTCTCAAGGTTGTCGATACCGGATTTCTCTTGTTCTCCAATCTATGTCCGGATTGTGTAACTCGAACCATGGTAATGCCAAAACAATGGGATGTTCTGGACTACTAATTATATTGAATGATACTACACATGCCAAATTATCTAGGACAACACTAATTGGCTCTGATTCTTCTACAATATTTTCGGAAGCAATGGGGCGACCATCAATGACTACTACAAAGGTTGGGCAAGGGAGTTTTCTTAAGGATATCAGATGAGCTTGGGCAAAATTCTTATCCATGAAGCCAGAATTAGCTTCGGAATCTAGGAGTGCTAAGGCATGTATTGCAGGAGTAGTTTTAGTACTAATTGTTACTTGAGCTAGGAAGACATTGCTAACTTGCTTAGAGGGAATGGAACCACTAATGGGTTGCACAAATCTAGGGATGTCCAACCAAACGGCTCCTATTTTGATTGAACTTAGTTGTTTAACTCTTCTTCTAGTTGACTAAGGACTTCAAATTTGTTTGATAGGCTTGGGCTATTAGAACTATCAGACACTCCTAATGAAATAGATTCGGGCTTAATACTATTAGTACTAGTGGCTATTTGATTTACTTGTCTTCTTGGCCTATGGGGACAGTTCACTGCAATATGCATCGGTCCACCGCAATAAAGACATAGTCGATTTGCTCGGCGTCGCTGCTTTTCCTCTTCCGATAACAGTTCGTGATGACGTGTAGTGTCGACTGTTGGAGATGCATTATATGAATCCCTTGCAAATGGTTTTGCTACGACTAAGGCATATGTGGGTTCCGACCTTGTTCTTGGCATTGTAATTGACGTTCCGAACGTAGTTCGAAAAGTCTGTTATCGCAACGCACCGCTCGACTGATTGCCTCTGTGAGCGACTTTGGTTATTCGGGAAAAGTCAGGAGTAAATCTTTGACATCATTTCAAAGGCCATATTGAAACTTCTCTATCAATGTTAGATCATCATAGGGAATATCGGCGGCGAGTAGACGGAAATCCGCAACATAGGTTGAGGCTGGATGATCACCTTGACGCAATCTTCGGATTTTATTGATTGTCGTCCTAACGCTATCGGTGTCCCCGAAACAGACTTTAAAATCGCTAATAAATTCCTCAAAATTATTTAACAATGGAGATCTTTGTTCTAATAAAGGTGTGAACCATGCCAAAGTTAGGCCACTAAGCAACGTGCCTACTAATCCCACTCGTGATGCATCAATGGGATATCAGGAAGGATGCATTTGAACCACGAGACATACTTGATTAAGGAATCCTTTGAATTGTGATTGTGTTTCGTTGAATTTTGTAGGAAGACCGATCATGGATTCTTTATGAATTCCTTGAATACTTGGTCCTTGTTGTTGCAAGGACACACTGGTTGCTTCAAGCTGTTGTACGTGTAACGCGAACTCTCTGTGTTGTTGTTGCGTTTGCTGCTTCTCTAGAGAGATTTGTTGAAGATCCCCCAACAGCCGTTGTTTTTCATGTTCTAGTGCTATGTACTTTTCTTTCAAACACTACAGCGCCGAGAGGACAAATTGGTATTCTTGAGCACTAACAATTGCCATAGTATTGGAGAAGGGAAGGATAAGAAGATTTGTATGAAGGGAATGAGGGATACGAAGATGAGAACGAAGGCAATTTGGTTCAAACTATCAGGAATAGTACTAAGATAGAGAGGGAATTAGTACTAGAGATGAGGATTAGTACTAAGAGGAAAAGAGGGTGTAGAATTCTTGAGAGAAGGAGAGAGAGAGAGAGAGAGAGAGAGAGAGAGAGAATGATGATAACAAACGATATATTATATTATATGAAGAGAATATACAAGAATAGCTAGAAGACTTAACACTAGCGTTGAACCGAATTGGTTCTCAATAATGCCATGTGCCTCTTTTTCTAGTATGCTTAGGAGTACTATTGACATTTCTAGAATGTTCCAGAGAAATCTAGTATGGATTTCCTAAGTGAAATAATCAATGGAAATAATATTTTGTTTATTACAATATATAGCTTAATGGTAGGGCTTCAACTCAGTGACACAAGGTCATGGGTTCAAATCCTTTTGAAGTCATACCATGCTATATCATGACAGTCTTGACTTTCGGTCGCGTTTCTATTGACTGCAGAGGATTCTCAACCCTTGTGCTTTGAAACCATGTAAAAGAATATGTGTGAAAGCTTATGCAAAACACTGAGTACACAATCAGTTATCCGGAATGCAACAATTAGGTAACCACAGAGAATGTAAGAGAGAGAGAGAGAGAGAGAGAGAGAGAGAGAGAGAGAGAGAGGGAGAGAGACTAAGTGAGCAAACAGACGAAAAACAATTCTATTAAAAAAGACTCAGTACATACAATGTGTTCACAGAGTATTTTTTATATAAGCCCTGATGAGTGGGTTGACACAAGTACTATTAGTACTTTAATGCTCATAGATGAGCCTAACACTAACTCTGCCTATAATATTCCTATTTACTATAGTAGGAATATAGGCCCTAATGGCCTATCGGATTCCATCCGACTCGATCATCCAATTTGGCCTAGCAACTGATTTGGCTTTCGGCTTATTCAACCGATTTGGGCCTAGCCGATCAGTTTCCATCTAATCCAACACTCGGCTTCGTCTGCCGATCCAACACAAGTTGAGCTTGCTCACTCAACACTCTCAATTGAGTAATTTATCATTTTCTTTCATTGTTTTTCTTGTCTATTGTGTTAATTGCTTTGTGATCGATATGTAAGTGATCAAGCATGTTAGGTTAACTCTTGATTGTGTGAGTAAGTGTTAAGTTTAGGGTTTGCTTTACTGGTATTTCTTAGTAGGCTCAAAAATCTTAGCATATGATTAAATGTGTGGTTATAGAGCATCGTTCTATGATTGTCGTTTATTTTTCAATTCGTTATGTATTTTCATTTTTCAATTTTTCAAATTTATTTCTTTGCTTATTTCTTGTGCTAATTGATTGTTTAATTTTTAGTGCTAAGTTATAAAAAATTAAACTATACATGGCCTTGATTGTTTATTTCTTGTTTTAATCGATTGTCAACTTGATTCCTAAATGACCTTTTCTAGATGTGACCAAGTCAAGAGCAATGTAAAAATCCTAGAACATCATAATGAGGAACTCATAATAGAGCTTAGAGTAATTGAGCGAGAAATGCATCGGCGATCCAGGTATGTAATGTAAACTCATCGCTCTAACATCAATTTGCACGAAATTCTCAATGCACATGCAAAGAGAGCTATAGAGAAAACGACACTCCTAATGGTGTTAGCTCCCATAGAGAAACTACTAGCAACAATGAGAGGGGAGTCCAACGAGTAATAGAGAAAACCCATGCCTAAATACTAGTATGATTGGGGTCACTTGAACACTTCCCACCTACAATCAGAGCATGGTGGTAAACCTCATTTGCATAAACATACAAAGTTCGAAATACAAACGCCTTTGTTGAGGATCAAGCACAATCTTATGTATAACAAAAAGGTATATATGGATTTGAACCTTTTACCTCTACTTTATAGACTATAGCACTTACAATAATAATTTATATCATTTGTTAATATATGATAAACATAATTAGTATGTAATGCATAGGATGTCATGCATACATGCAACCATGTGGCGACCATGCTCACATGCTTCACCTTATATAAAGGGGGCTTACTCCCACTGTTTAATATGATTCATTTCTCTAGGTTTTTCACATGTATCGAGCGATAATCAACCCTTTGTCTCTACCAAAGCTTCTCCCATCATCTCTTCTATTACCTCTCTACAACCTCAACCATCAATATCAACATCTCAACACCATAGCCCCTCTAAAGCTTTTGTACAATCTTTGCTTCCTCCGCTCAACTATCAATATCAATTCTCAACAATAAGGCTAAAGCAATTTCTTCTACAATTATCATGACGACATATCAAAAGCACGTCAAGTGACAAGCATCAAGCTCTTCAACATCAAGGGTTTTTAGTAAACACTTTTAACTAAAATCCTTATGTACTTGCATTCAATATGTCTATTTAAGTAACGAAGCTTGAAAAATTGACTAAAGATAATTATACATCATGGAAGTATAAAGTATGTTGTTTTTAAAGGCTGAAGAATTGTGGCATATAGTTGTTAACAATAAACCTAGTTATACAATAAAAGAAGAAGATAGAAAGGGAAAGGAAAAATAATCTAGTGTTATTGAGGCAAAATATTGGAATAAAAAAGATGCACATGCCATGGTAATACTTTAAAACACTCTTTCATCATCTTTGATTCCACATGTAAAGCATTGTAGTGCTACTAAGGAAATGTGGATACATTAGAAAAAAAAATTCTGAATGTTTCTTCGGCTAGAAAGATGCAACTAAAAGAGCAATTACAAAATGTTAAAATGGGTAGAAACATGACAATCATGGATTATGTTGGAAAAATTAGGAAAATTGTGAATGATTTGGCATTGATAGATTGTAGGGAAAAGTACCAAGATACCCCTGGAAGTTCGTCTATTTACCAGAATGTCCCAGGAAGTTCCAAATTTACCAAACTACCCCTATGTCCAAAAAAATACACTTTATAAAGTAATTATACACTCAAATCCGCAAGCCCTATTTACTAGAATAGCCTTAAACCGAAACTTATTTACCATAATGCCACTATATACCTATTTTGACCAATTTATACCACTTTTATTTTTCAAAATACATCATAAATCAAACTAAATTATCACAATTATATTATATATCAAACATTTCAATTGAAAGGTCACCTTAAAATCCAATTCTATGAATTT
The DNA here is from genome assembly GCF_043228905.1 of Azolla caroliniana. Classification (NCBI taxonomy): domain Eukaryota; kingdom Viridiplantae; phylum Streptophyta; class Polypodiopsida; order Salviniales; family Salviniaceae; genus Azolla; species Azolla caroliniana. The sequence continues at coordinate 19,014,266 of NW_028230439.1, read as the reverse complement.
ACACTGAGTTATACTGGCTTAATCCCATAAAACCAAAATTTGTGATTGAAGTGACCAAAACTTAATCTTAAAACCAAAACATTTGATCGCACACCAAAATTTATCATTGGGATGCCATTTTGAAGCCAAATTCCATGAATTTGCGGATTCACAAACAATTTGCGGCCAAAATGTTAAACCAAATCTCACGAAAAACTTTGCTACCAAAATGTCATTTTAAACAAAATCTCACATGACACTTTGCTATTAAAATGCCATCTTAAACCAATTTTGATGATTTTACATTAAATTTTGTTAGTAAAATGCGATCACAACTAAATCTCCTCAATTTCAAAAATACTTGCAAACCAAAATTAATTATCGAAATGTAATAATTACATGTTAATTTTGATCCGTCTACAAAAAGTGTAATTCCAAAACTATCCACAAAATCAAATATATCTATCGACTCAACAAAATATCTAATAATGCACAATGTAACCCCATATCCTGATGATGAAGATGATTGATCAACCCAATGAACAGGAAAGAAAAGAAAGCCTACACTGTTATGTACAAAGGACCCAAAGAATCGCTTAAGTAAAGAAATTTGTGTTTGAAGGCTATTCTGGTAAATAGGGCTTGTAGATTTGAGTGTATAGTTACTTTATAAAGTGTATTTTTTTGGACATAGGGGTAGTTTGGTAAATTTTGAACTTCTCCTCCAGAGGTATCCTGGTACTTTTCCCTAGATTGTATTATGGATGATGATGATATTGTGTTTGTATGTTTAAAAGGATTGCTATCAAACTTTAATATATTTAAAACATCTATGTATTTATGTTGTTGGAATACCATCATTTGATGAGTTGATTCCTAAGTTGCTACAAGAAGAACAAATTACAAATTCATCAAAGAGTGATAAGGATTGGAATGAAGAACCGTCCTTCTATGCTAATAGAGGAAAATCTCTAAGTGGAAGAGGAGGAAGGTGGCAACAACGAGGAAGAAATCAAGCTTGTGGAAGATGGCAAAATGAACAAATTTACGATGAAAATAAACAAGAAGGTGAGAACTACAATAACAATAATAATAGAGGAAGAGGGAGAATACAAAGAGGACAAAGGTTTTAGAATAATCAAGGTAATTTTCATGGCAATTCAACCTCAATTATTAAGTGTTTTTATTGCAATAAGATTGGGCATCATGTGCAAAACTGTTGGATTTGATAAAGTGATATAAAGAATGGAAAATATAGTGAAAGTAATTATGCATCCCATAGTACTAATAAAGTAGATCAACATGATGAGAATGCATGTGATAAAAATGCATTTGTAGTTACAATTGGTAAGAATGCAAATAATGCTTGATATCTTGATTATGGTTGTTCAAATCACATGACTGGAGATTGTGGTTTGTTTGATGCAGCAAAGAGTTTGTCCACTCCAATTGAAATTTGTATGGGTGATGATACATGTTATGATGTAAAAAGTTGTGGAGATGTTCCATTGCATTTTTCTAATGACATGTCTAAAAAGTAAAAAGATGTATGGTATGCACCTGGTGTTAAAAAGAAGTTAATTTCTATTGATCAACTAGTTAAGGATGTAATGTTTAATAAATATGGATGTACTATAACAAGTTCAAACACAAGAGAGGTAGTTGTAACCGGAAGAAAACTAGGACGAATGTTTATATTGAATGATACAGAAAAGAAATGCATGATTGCAAATGAAAAAAAAAAGAGTTTGAGTTGTGGCATAAAAGATTGGTAAACATGATAATAATAAAAACAAATTTCCAAAAAAAAACTCCTTCCATTAGTTATAAAATTTTACAAGATTATGTACAAATCCCTGTAGGGATGCGATAGTTCAATCTTATGTGGATGCTCATTGATTCAAGAAAGGGAGAGGACGACCATTGTTGGATGAAGGCTATTCATTGTCTTTCAACTCCATCGGAGCCGCCCTTAAGGCCATCATATTGGCTCTTCAGAGTGGTTACAATTTCACTCCATATCTCTTGCAATAACCTTGTTGGATGTGCGGTTTTGAGTTGATTCTTGTCATTATGCAACGACTTTGATAAATGGAATACCAACCGTTATAATCAGTAACAATATTCCTTTTTAACTGTTCTATAATAATAAAAACCTCGAGTTGATACATTAAAAGTTTTTAGATGTATTTGCTATGTCTATGTTCCTAGTCAAGTAAGAAGAAGCTTGATGAAAAGGCTATAAAGTGTATTTTCCCCTAGGGATTGATGTCGTAAAAAATGGATATAGATGGTGAGAAGTTTTACATCTCAAAGATTGTAAAATTTGATGAAATGCAAAATAGAAAAACATTAGAATGTGATGTGCAAAGGCCTTTGTCAAGTAGGCTAAGTAGCATGGATCAAGAAAATGATGTTTGATAATGAGAATGACACTAGTAATGAGGAAACAGATGATTATGCGAAAGAAGCTAACGGTAAATCATGGGACAACAACATCACAATTCAGAAGATCAAGCAGAGTAAGAAAGCCCGTTCAGAGGTTTAACATACGAAAGTTGCATTACACAACATGATCTGTTTATGGCAAAGGTTAATGATTTTATTGAGCCTCGCACTGCCTGTTGTTATAAAGAATAGTATCGGGGGATCGTTGTGTGTTGCGCGAGGAGCTTCAAATATGTGTGTATGTGTGTTGTGTGGTGAGATAGATGAAGTGGTAGGTTGATATCCCCACAATGTTATGTCCTCATTTCTTATTACTGTTAGGAAAAAGTACTAGGATACCTCTGGAAGTTCGTCTATTTACCAGAATGCCCCTGGAAGTTCCAAATTTACCAAACTATCCCTATGTCCAAAAAAGTACACTTTATAAAGTAATTATACACTCAAATCTTTGGTAAATAGGGCTAGTTCGGGTCCATTTCTTCCATCTTTGGTAAATAAGGCTTGTAGATTTGAGTGTATAATTACTTTATAAAGTGTAATTTTTTGGACATAGGGATAGTTTCGTAAATTTGGAACTTTCAGGGGCATTCTGGTAAATAGACGAACTTCCGGGGGGTATCCTGGTACTTTTCCCTTATTATTATTACTATTAAAATTAAAATTGAAATTGAAATTATTATTATTAACAATCTGCTTGCTTGAAGGAAAACAAAACAAACAGAGGAGGAACAGAGAGCGAGAGAGACAGAGATCGGGGTCGCGTTAAGCCTCAATAGGGGCATGGATCCTGCAGGGTATGAGTATGCAACCTCAGGCATGGAAGAAGATATGCTGTTTGTGGAGAGGGAGATGCATCTACAGAATACAGAGCTTCCATTCTTTCTCCCCCTCATGTACACTAGAAGGAGAAATAGAACTGAACCAAGTACATCCTCCCCACTTCTACCTTTCTCTTCTCCGATCATGCATTGCTTTGAAATCGCTTCGCCGAGCTCAGCTCATCCATTCCCACCTTGTTCATCATCAATTCGATCTATCAGGTCCACTTGGTGACCATTTAATCATGACCTTGGCCAAATGTGGAGGTTTGGATGATGCCTTTTCCCTCTTCAACACATTACCGAACCCTACTATCTTCTCCTTGACTTCGCTCTTATCTGCTCTCAATGATTCGGGCCATGCTCACATGTCTCTTCACATCTATTTTCATCACATGAATCACCATCAAACCTTGCAGCCTGACGCATACACCTTTGTTAGCCTTTTCAAGTCATGTGGAAATGTACATAATCTTCAAGTAGGGAAAATTTTACACCATCATGCTTGTGAAGCAGGGCTGTGTTTATATATATATGTTGCAAACACGCTTGTTAGTATGTATGGGAAATGTGCATCTGTAGAAGAAGCTAAGACTGTTTTTGGACAGATAGTATACCAAAATGTTGTATCTTGGAATGCTATAATTTCGGTATATGTAGAAAATCGATGTGGAGAAAAGGCCTTGATTTTGTTTCGACAAATGGTTGAAGAGAACATAACACCGAACAAACAATCTTTTATTCTGGCTCTTCAGGCATATGGTGTCCTAGTAACACAGAGATTGGATTGGAAATCGGGCGAGCATTTCATGCTGATATTCATAAGAAAGGATTTTGTGCAGATGTATTTATTGGGACGACCCTTGTAAGCATGTATGGAAAATGCAGAATGATCACACAAGCACATAATGCATTTAATGGAATTACCTTTGCGAACACCGTGTCGTGGAACGCAATTATCTCTGCATATATGGATCAAGATGAAGGAAGAAGTGCTTTACAATTGTACTGGAAAATGCATAAGGAAGGTGTTACTCCCGACCTTCAGACATATTTAATTGTTCTTCAAGCATGTGGTCTTTTTGCTGAAAAAGTAGAGGGACTTATTAAGGAAAAGCGATCCATAAAGGTCATGTCTTTGGGAATTGGTCAGGCATTGCATAATGATGCTGAAAGTAATGGTGTTGCCTCAGATACTTTTGTTGGAAACACGCTTATTAGCATGTATGGCAAATGTGGGGCAACTTTAGAAGCCCAAGCTGTGTTTGGTAGTCTTTCACAACGATGTGTTGTATCATGGACTGCTATGCTCTCAGCATTTGTTGATCAACAACAAGGAGAGAAGGCAATATTGTTGTATAGGCAAATGCAAGAAGAGGGTCCAGATCCAAATTATCAAACAATCCTATTGGCACTTGGAGCTTGTTGTACCCTTGCAGGTGCTGAAAAGACTAATCCAACTGGTGAGTTTTTTATGAAAGAAATGTCACTCGAGATTGGTCGAGCATTACATGCCCAAGCATATAGAAAGTCTTTTGCTTCGCAGATTTTTATAGGAAACTCTCTGGTGAATATGTATGGCAGTTGCGGGAGTATAGTTGAAGCTGAGAATGCATTTTCCGCATTGGCCTCGCATAATGTGGTATCATGGACTGCAATTATATCATCGTATGTTGAAGACGATCAAGGCGAGAAAGCATTACAGCTGTACACTCAAATGCATAGAGAGAATATAAGCCCTGATCCCCAGACATTTGTAGTTGCCCTTGAGGCTTGTGTTTCTGTTGCAAAGAAGAAAAGAGATGTAGGCCTATGCATTGGGAAGGCACTGCATTTTGATGCATGGAAGAAGGGATTTTCCACACACGTTTTTGTCAGCAGTGCCCTATTAAAGATGTATAGTCGATGTGGTGCCTTCATTGAGGCAATGGATGTGTTTGGCCAATTGACACAACCAGCTTATTCATCGTGGATTGCAGTGCTTTCGGCATGCATCGAGCACCAGCATGAAATAATGGCGTTGAAATTGTATCGGCAGCTAGAAGAAGAAGGTGTCGAACCTAACTCTCATATGGTTGTTATGGCTCTTCAAGCATGTGGAATTCTTGCTGAGAAGGAAGGAATTTCGGGTTTGACAGTAGACTCTACAAAAACCATAGCTCTTGAGATTGGGAAGTGTTTGCATTCATATGCTCGGAGGAAGAGATATGATTCACATGCCTTTGTTGGTAGCACTTTGATATATGTATATGGGAAGTGTGGAGATATTTTCAATGCAGAGAAAGTATTTTGTGATTTAGTGGTTCGTGGTGTAGTTTCATGGAATGTGATGATCACAGCTTATGTTGAACATGGTGATGGGAAGAAAGCTTTACAGCTGTATACACAGATGCAAGAAGAGGGTGTGAGTCCAAACCATCAGACGTTTGTGGCTGAGCTTCAGGCTTGTGGCAGCCTTGTTGACGAGGCCGAAGATATTATATCCAAATCATTGATAGTGATGTTGAATCAGATTAGCCATTCGCTCCATACTGATGCCGAAGTAAATTTTTCTGTAGATCTATTTGTCATGAATACGCTTGTTTCTGTTTATGGGAAGTGTGGGTTCATTCTAGATGCGGAGAAAGTATTCAATGGCTTGTCTAGGGAAGATATTGTCTCTTGGAATGCTATGCTTAAAGTATACGTTGAGCAAAACCAAGTGGAAAAGGCATTAGAGCTATACAAAGACATGAAAAAGAAAGATCTAATAATGGATGATATTACACTGATATCTATTTTACAAGCATGCAAAGAAGCAGGAAGCCTAGAGAACTGTATGCAGATGCATTTCAGTATTGCGTCTAATGGATATGATTTGAATTCATGCTTGAAAAGTACTTTAATACACGCATATGGAAGTTGTTCGAGCATGGCGGATGCACAAGACATCTTCAATAAGTTAGTCCAACCAGATGTGGTATCATATAGTGCCTGCATTACGGGCTATGCTGGAGAAGGAAATTGTATCAAAGCCCTTTACCTGTTCCAAGATATGTGCATCCAAGGTTTACAGCCAGATGGAGTTACATTCACATCAATGCTCTATGCATGCAGCCATTATGGCCTAGTAGATATGGGGATTCAATTCTTCAAGTCTATGAACAAATTGGATAATGTATGTGTGGACCCGAGACACTGTGTTGGTATAGTTGATCTGCTTGCTCGGGCTGGAGAATTCAAAGTGGTTGAGAGTATCTTGTATAAAATGCCCATTCAATCTGATTTAGCCATTTGCTTATCTCTTTTAAGTGCATGCTTAAAGCATGGTAAGGTTGAGTTGGGGAAGCAAGTGTTTGATCATGTGGTAAACTTACACCCTGGGGAAACTGCGCCATACATTTTGATGTCCAAGATTTACTCCGATGCCGGATTTACGAGAGTTGTTTGACATCATTTACTTGGTGCTTATTTTTACACATTCTTTTACCTACCTTGAGACTCAAGAGGCATAGGTTCATGTATATAGATATGACACGTGATGCTCAGTTTTGAGTGTTGTACAACATCCTAATTTTAAACTATTTCCTGAAGTCTAATGAAGCACCAATCCATATATAGATCAAAATGCAGAAAATGAATTGTCTCACCTATCTATTACTCCATAGATATCTCTTATTTCTAAAAACCAATACCAAAATGAGGACAAGGCTTTCTAAATTCCACCAAAACCCAACTGAAAAGGGGATTTTGAGACAACATAGAGAAGCCCAGATCAGACAACTTGTACATTGATGCTGACTATGTCTTTCTAAAACTTTGCAAGACAAACAAAATCCATAAGAGAGAGTTCATCTTTACAAATAAACTCCTGGAGGTAATCCACTCACCTTGATTCTCCAAATAAATACATTAGCTTTGCAAGGAATATGATAATGGCACCCCATCTGTATTGCACTGTATAATCACTAATTGGATCATGTGATTCCCCATTCTTTACCAGTTCTACCATCCATGCATATCTATCAATTAGTTATGATGCTCCAAATAAATGTAGTAGCTTTGGAAGGAAGATGATAATGCCACCATAACGACTAATTAGATCTCTCTCTCTCTTTTATCGTAATTAGCTTACCCTAGTGGTAAGTCGTTTACACTACTAGCACTACATATTGGGTTCGAAACCCAATTTTCTCACCTATCTATTACTCCATAGATATCTCTTATTTCACTAGATGCCATGTGGAATGTAGGGGTTGAACCCATGACCACCTGGTCTCCATTGGGCAACCTTACCAACTAAGCTACATCTATATGGGCCTTAAACTTCCTTCAAATCACAGATGGAACAAATATGTTACATGTTTCTTAGTGGTAGGAATGAGAGCATATTATGTATTTGAGAACATACACAATCATGGAGATATTAAGTGTTTGAGTCCTCAAGAAATACCTTTTTAACACTTTGGTGACACTAGTGCTTCTCTATGGGGTAGTAGCATCCCTAGATCTACTTGGAAAGAGTTTGAAAATGTCCAAAAACATTTTTTTACAAAGTTTCTAGAAGTTAGGAAACAAATGCCATACACCCTCCTCCTTGAGATGGAATCACTTCCCATTGAGATCCATGGAAAGGGTTGTTGAATACATGCTTAAGGTTCAAAAAAGTCCATCGCACCAACTTTCTAGAATCACATGGGAAGCAAACAAAAAGATCCAAAAGACTCGTAAAAGCAAATTTTTGTGTTCCGGTTGGATGCAAGATATGGAAAAATGGTTAGGTAGATCAGATGCAACACACTTGCTTCATGATGCATCACTAGATTCCTCTATAAATGAGGCCGTTTTGCAATGCCAATGTATCGTAACATGGGACAAATGTGGAGGCCCATGCTTCACACATTATGCTACACATGTTGCACCTAACTACAAAATCATATTCTTCGTAGAAGGGGGAAGCCGTACACATCGATATGTGTTAGAGCCCATCCCGTTGTCTGCCATTCGAATCATTGCTTCTATGCAACTATGATGTGAGACGAGCCATTGTGACACAAGTGATGAGGGTGGCTGCCTATGCACACTTTGCCCTAAACAAGTTCGAGAGTCTAAGTATCACACTTTGATACAATGCTCGGCCTTCGATAATATTCGACCGAACCCAATCCTTGCACAAATTCCTCTCACAACCAAAATGTACACTCTTTATTGCAACATTCATTGGTAAAGTTCTTGAACATGGAGAGTCACTACTCACTTTCACATGTATTACATGAAATGTAATATTTTTGGTCTCATAGGTCATACTTACCTCCGAAGACGATGTTGAATCTCCAAGAGGGAAGATAAAAACTCCATAGAGGAACAAATTCTACTTGCTCCAATAAAGAAAATTGTCACATAAGTACTTCCTTCAACTTTTGTAGATATTCTTTGACTTCGTATCTACCATCAAATACAAAAGCAATGCACATATCCCAATTATGACATAATCCCCAATACCATAGAAATAAGGGTAAAAGCATGAGAATGGAAAATTTGTTGCTAAAATGGCCATGGCTATTTAGCTATTTGTTTGGCTAATTTTTCGTGGGCAAATCATAAGGATCATTTACGAATTTTTTTTGATTTATTACTTAAATACATGTCATTTATTATAGTGAACAGGTCATTTATGGGAATACTCAAAAAATTGAACTTTGGTTTCTGACGTAGTGGAACCTGGGGAACAATGCCCTCATCTAAACTCGACTTGAATGTCAGCAAAGTCTTGCTAATCCTGAGTTAACATGTTCGCGTTCACAATTGGAAGGATCACGCATTCCATTTATAACCTTTTATAATCTTGTGATTTTAGACAATTTTCAAAAACTTGATACACCAATATCACATGTTTTAAATAACATGTAAAATTTACTAATTTTTTGAGATTTAACAGGTTTCAAAATGATAATTTCTAAAATTGAATAGTTTTTCAGTAAATGTTTAAATGTTGATGGTTTGCATATATGAAATGTAGTTAACTTAAAGAAAATCACAATGGTTAACTCAAGGCGCAAGTTAAGATTAATGGTTTCACCATCTTGATGAGATTAAGATTGCATCTTTTGTTAGACTTGAAAATGTTTTAAGTATAAGCGGTAACATTGCAATCCTTAATGTCATCATTTGTAAATTTAGTGCTCATTAACATCCATAAATTCACAACTCAAGAAATGTAGACAATATTCATAAACAATTTTGATAAATCCACAACACCTAAAATGTAGATGATATTCATAAACTGTCAAAACTGTCAAACTTTAGATGTGAACATTAATATATCAATTTGAACATATCACACAGTTATCAGGGTATCTACAATGTTATCCTCTTCTTCCTTTTGAGAATTCCCCTACAAAATTTGTGAAGTAAATGGCATTTGCGAAGTTCAATTACCATCAATACAATTATTAATGTTTTTTTGCTAATCAATTAGTCACATGTTCACCATAAGGTATCTTGTTGTGCAACATACATCTTTGCAGTATCGATATGCATCTTTTTCTCTTGTAAAAACATAGATTTCAGTATAATTTGAGTTCATGTTTAAAAGACCTCTTTTATTTGAAAAACAAGAAGTCGATATGTTGTATCGAGTTGATGTAAAAAACAAAATTTTGATCATAATTCTATACAATGTATTGAATTCATGTTTAAAGTTTTTTTTACCGTATTTAAAAGAAATTAATAATAATAAGTTGAGCTTGAGTTCATATAAAAACTAGATTTTTCATCACAATTCGATACAATGTACCGAGTTCATGTTTAAAGTATAATTTTCTAATTTTTTTTATTCCAATTTTTTTTATGGAAAAAAATTCATTTTAAACATGAATTCGATACATTGTATTGACTTGTGATGAAAACTATATTTTTTTCATCATTTATTAAAGCTCAAAAAAAAAACCAAAAAACCAAAATAAATAGACAAAAACAATTAAAAAAAAAAAACCCAAATAAAGCTTTAAACATGAACTCGATACATTGTATCGAATTCATGTCAAAAAGTTAGCTTTTCAACATGAACTCGATACAATGTATCGAGTTCATGTTGAAAAGCTAACTTGTTTAAAGCTTTTTTGGGGGGTTTTTAAACAAAATTGCTTTTTTTTTTCTATTTATTTTGGTTTTTTGTTGTTTCTTTTTTGAAATTTTTTTTGAGCTTTAATAAATGATGAAAAAACCAGAGTTTTCATCACAAGTCGATACAATGTATCGAATTCATGTTAAAAATAAAAAAATTAGAAAAAATAAAAAAAATTGAAAAAAATTGAAAAAAAAATTAGAAAAATATACTTTAAACATGAACTTGATACATTGTATCGAATTGTGATGAAAAATCTAGTTTTTATATGAACTCAAGCTCAACTTATTATTATTAACTTTTTTAAAATCTGGTAAAAAAACTTTAAACATGAATTCAATACATTGTATGAAATTATGATCAAAACTTTGTTTTTTACATCAACGATGCCGATAGATGGGGAGCTTGCAACAAAAGATGGCGCGATTCTGGAGCATGACAGCTGATGATGCAACTACCGACTCCTTGGAAACCCGCAAGGAGACACCACACAGAAACAATAGGAAAGCAAATGTCAATGATACAGGTGAGACATTGATTAGCTAGCTATATGCTGAAAAATGTCCATGAAGCTTGTGAGACATTGGAGGCAATGAAGTCTGCATTAGAGAAAGCAACTTTGGCTGTTGCAATGGAAACCAAGGTCACTTTGGTAGTGACAACAATTAGAAACAAGATTCAGGTAGCTATTTTTTTTGCTAGTATGTTATAATAACTAGTACATGAAAATGTACTCAATGAGGCATTATCTGGAATAGGTTGCTCAACATGAGCTCGAAACTAAGGGGCCACTGGATCCCTAGCAGAAAATACAACTATAGACGGAGATTCAAGTTCTTTCAATGAACCTGGATCTTCTAGGGGTTAATCTTGTTGTTGATAACAATGTGGAGAACTTCCAAGTAAGTTAATGATTCATGTTTCTTGTTGTTCATTCTTCCTCATTAAGGAATGATAAATCGATAAATTTTTTGACTATGTTGTAGGAACAATACACAAATCAAGAACACATAGTTAGCTGCCTTAAGAAGAAACTAGAAATTGTGCAGGGGATGGTAAGGTTTAGACAAGAATTGGACCTCAACATTCTTGCTCCTTACCGAAAGTAGGAGAACCAGGCAACAATATATTGATTGTTCAAGCACATTGCATCGCTTGTGGCGTAGTCCTAGAGGACAGAACTGTTACCCTGCTGGTACACCTACAAGCATGCCAACATACATACCATATCGCTTGTTTTGCATATGCCTGTCACACTTCTACAGTATGTTTCGGGGATTGCATTACAACTCTCCTTGATGAGTGGAGAAAGAATACATGTAAATTTGCTGCTTGTCTCTATAGTGTAGTAGGTAATGAGTTACAACTTAGTTAATTAGCTAAGCAATATAAAGTGTGGTAGCTAATTAGCTATTGTGGTTCTGTAGTGTAGTAACTAATTAGCTAAGTAGTATAAAGTGTGGTAGCTAATTAGCTACTGCCAATCTATAGTATATAGTAGCTAATTAGCTAAGCAGTATCAAGAGTGGTGATTTATTAGCGACTGCCAATCTATAGTGTAGTAGTTAATCAGCTAAGCAGTATCAAGAGTGGTAGCTTATTAGCTATTGTCAATCTATGGTGTAGTAGCTAATTAGCTAAGTTGTAGCTAATTAGCTAAGCAATATCAAGAGTGATAGCTTATTAGCTATTGTCATACTTAAGTAAAGTAGCTAATTAGCTAAGCAGTATCGTGAGTGTAACTATTTAGCTACTGCCAAACTAAACTAAAGTAGCTAATTAGCTAAGCAATATCGTGAGTGTAGCTAATTAGCTACTACCCAGCTAAAGTATAGTAGCTAATTAGCTAAGTTGTAGCTAATTAGTTAAGCATTATCGTGAGTGTAGCTAATTAGCTACTGCCAAACTAAAGTATAATAGCTAATTAGCTAAGTAGTATCAAGAGTGGTAGCTTATTAGCTACTGTCAATCTATAATGTAGTAGCTAATAATTTAGCTAAGTTGTAGTTAATTAGCTAAACAATATCGTGAGTGTAGCTAATTAGCTACTACCAAACTAAAGTATAGTAGCTAATAAGCTAAGTATCGAGAGTGTAGCTAATTAACTACTACCAAACTAAAGTATAGTAGCTAATTAGCTAAGCAGTATCAAGAGTAGTATATAGTAGCTAATTAGCTAAAGAGAAGTCGTTAATTAGCTAACATGTTGTAGAATCCCGTGGATTCAGGAGGTTGCATGAGGTGTCCGGTGGCGATAATGCCCCAATCGATGAGGAGATAGCTGGTAACGTGACTGAAAGTAAGAGTCCCGCTATCACATCTCCTTCAGATCAGCTTCACCCTATTCTTTTGGAAGATTGTACTAAATTAGGCAACGTTGTGAAAAGCCATGAAATACTCGACCCAACATGTAAAATCTAAGGTTCATAACAACAATGTTTTTGAACACTTGATGCAACATTTCTTCGAATTCCATAACCTTGATTCAACCCCACCGAGCCCAATTGTTGATGATGTCCCACTAGATCCCACTCTACTTGAACCGCTAGCGCAAGATGCGGTTGAAGCCAAGCCTCTACTAAGGCGATGGAAAGGTTGTCGGAGGAGGACACCCTTGCACAATGGGTGAAAGACGCACGGCTAAATGGGCAACCTTCTAGAAAAAGGTTGAAGAAGGGGCCGCGATCGAGGACAAGACTAGTTACTCGGTCAAGGGGCTCTTGAATTACTGATTAGTGGGATAATATGACCGTTAGCTATTTTCCTAGAAAATTATGAAGTTTTCTTATGATCTATTTTGACAAGTTAAACCTCAGATTGGTTGTTGCTTGATCCACATTATGTAATGCAACTCTATGATGGATATCAAGATAATATTATTATTTTGTTGACAGAGAGCGAGGAGTGATGGCAGAACAACGACCAATACTTGTTTCGACACACAGAGGGGGTTCCGGTGCACCTCCCCTCGATCAACCTTCTACCTCTTCCCATATTTCAGGTAAGGTCGTCTCACTCTCCTTGTCAGATAATGATAAGAATATTGTATTGGCAGAAGTACAAAGACTACAGGAGGTTTCTCTGGTAGCTCATATGGAAGGATCAAGGCCAAATAGGCATGAGTTGCGCCGAATGTTGTACGCTTCCTTCCCAGAAGAAATCAACATTGTTGTGGACATCCAATTCATGGGCAAAGGATGTTATTATTTGGAGTTTTCCAATTCTTCTTCAGTGGATCGTTTGTTGAAGATCAAACATACAACAATGCAGGGCAATTGGATATCTTTCTATAGGTGGACTCATAATGTGGTTGCAGATGAGATTTTGCAGCACAAAGAAGCCCAGATGATCTTTACAGCCGTTTTTCCAAGATTGAAGAAAGAATGGCATCAAGTATTAGCCCAAATAGGTTCTCTTTTAGGTACTGTAATAGCGATTAAAGATGAGGCATCACAAGAAGATGAGCGTATACGAGGAGCACCAACGGTGAGGATTTTGGCGCCCCGAAATAATGGTTTACCATCTTCAGTTTTGCTGCCAAATTTGCAAGAAAATAAAGAGCCATTGACCCAAAGGATTGTGTATCAAGGGCTTCTGGATCAATGTTTTATATGTAGGCATTTTGGGCATTTATGGAAGGATTGTCCTCGAAAACGTTATCGATCAGAGGAGGCCCCTAAGTCAACTGCTAAGGTGGGAGATCCAATTGGACTCCAGTGGCAACTAAACATACTTTTAAACAATTTAACTCACTAGTCAATTCTATAGTTTTGTTCGATGGTAATCCGTACAATACTTTGAATAACGATGAAGATAGGAATATCTCCTCGCAAAATATTGTAAGGGAGAAGAATAAAGTTGTTGAAATACAAAATCCAATAACCTTGAAGCAAGATCATGAAGCCTTGACTATTAAAGAAAGTATGGATAGACACCATAAGTTTGAGGGTCCATCTATGGGGCAATTTAATGGTAATCATTTGGGGGGAAAAGGGAAGCATATCAGTCAATCCTTGACTCATCTGGTGCCTCAAGACAAGGAGCAACAAATTAATTGTTCGGGGATTGACATGGATTGTGAAAAGGAGTTATATTTAGTAATCTATGAGGAGGATCCATCAAAACAAAAGTCTCTCTCCGTAGTGGAAACGATGGTTTCTCAAGACATTAATGATTTTTCCTTTTCGGCAATAACTTTTGTTCTAGATGATAGTATGACATTGGAAAAAGCAATACCAGTCCGTGCACATAAATAATCCGGTAAAGATATGATGATAACTAGAAGACAATTACGAGTTGCTGAGGAAGGAAAACGTCGAGGAGAAGTTTTGGCCGGAAAAAGGAGAGTTTCATAATACTTAGTTTCTTATTAATGAATGTTCTAAATATAATCTCATGGAATGTGCAAGGATTAGGAGGTAGTCGGTTTTGAAGAATGAGAGGGGTTTTTAGACAGGAGTTAAAAAGCCTTATGTAGGACCAATAGATGTGCTCATTATTCAGGAGCATCATTTAGGGGAACCACACATCTTAAAATATGGGAATCTTCTCCCCGGGAGGTGGCAACAATTCTGGTTTCCGGCTTTTGGACCGAATAATACCCAGGGGGGTTTATGTATTGCGGTTTCACATATTTGGGCTTCACATGTAAGTATGTCGGGATCATTAGCGAATAAAAGAGCACAATATATTGTTTTTCAAATAGGAGAGATTAAGTGGGGTTTGCTTAACCTTTACACACCGAATTATGAAGCAACGAGGTCTCGTTTTTGGTCTGAAATTCTATTACAAATACCTTAGATTGACCTTTGGGCATTAGTTGGGGATTTTAATATGTTAGAGGATGTGCAAGATAGGCAAGGTGGTAGTTTACGCATTATCTCTGGGTCAGAATTTTGGGAGTGGGAAAAACTATGTATGTCACTACAATTGGTTGATCTTTCGTCAGTGCAATCCTTTAATAGAATACCAGAATCTCTATCTTTTTCAAGATCTGACAGGAGATTGGCAGGGGTCAACCTTTCTCGTTTGGATACGTTTTATGGGGATGCTTTTATGTGGACTAGAGGTGGTCAATTAGGAATTTTACCTGGTTGTTCTTTTTCTGATCATTCACCTCTTAAGTTAAAATTCTTTTTATCATCGACAAGAAGGGCTAGTAGATTTAGAATCCCTAATTCCATGTTTCTTAGAGACGATTGTAAACATTTTGTTCAAAGTATTTGGTCTCGATATCATTATGATGTAGAATACGATGTTATCTTGATTAATGTGGTACATGTGTTGAAAGAAATTCAAGAATTTTTTCAAAGTAAAGCAAAAGCTTTGTACCTTGATTATGATTCCAAGATTGGAAGATACAAACGAGCTTTGATAGCGTTACAACATTTGCAATAAAGGTGGCCTAGGTTTGTAGATTTAGTCGCGAGAATTATTGATGTTGGGAAAACAATTACTGATATGCAATTGCAGAAGTCAAAATTTTGGTATCATAAATCCTTTGCAAGATGGATTAGACAGACTGATATAGTTTGTAAACAGTTTTTTGAACCTCATCGCATTAAATCACATAAGTCTCAACCGACGAGTATGAGACGAGTTGATGGGTCTTTTACATCGAATGTGATAGAGATGAGGGACATAACATCCTCTTTTTATAGTCATTTGTTGACAACAGTTCCAATTTCAAGGAATAATTTCATTAAGAGGGATGTTGTTTGGGCTTTAGTCTCTAATCGAGTTTCAGTTGAAATGCAAATTTCTTTGCTTGCTCCGTTGCAACCTTCTGAAGTTTTGTTAGCAGCAAAGGCTTTAGGTAAGGATGTTTGTCCAGGTGTTGATGGGATGGGGGTTTCATGGTATATAGAGTATTGGGATATGATTGGTAATGTTTTGACTTCTGCCTACCAACAAATTCTTGACCATGGTTATATGCCTCAGGAATGGACAGAAGGCCTAATATATTTGATTCCAAAGGGGGACGGCCCTTTGGATGATATTCGAAAATGGAGGCCTATAACACTACTTAATGTTGTGTATAAGATCTTAGCTAAAACAATAGCAAGGAGGGTGCAACCTTTTTTATCTCAACTAATTCATGATTCCCAGACAGGGTTTGTTCAAGAGAGAAGTATTTTTTATAACATTTTTTTGTTTTGGAAAATGGTGGCTATTGCAGAGCAGTAGCAACAAGATTTGGCTACTTTGTTTTTAGATTTCAAGAAGGCCTATGACAGAGTGGATTGGGATTTCATGGAAGGGACATTACAGCGAATGGGCTTTCCAATGCAATGGATTAGGGTTGTCGCAGCTTTGTATAGGACCGCTCATAGTTCTCTTTTGTTTGCAGGTGATGTTGGCTATAGATTTTCAATTTCAAGATCAGTAAGACAAGGGTGTCCACTAGCTCCCTTTTTGTTTATTTTAGTCTCTGAAGCTTTTTCTGATTACCTTAGGAGTAGGAATGTACATATTCGTGGTATAGCCTTACCTATACAAGGATATGCAACTATGATTGTTGATTCAGAATTTGCTGATGACATTGCTTTATATGTTTCTGCAAAAAAGGAGAATTTGTTGAATCTTCAACAAGCAGTAACATATTTTTGTGATGCTTCAAGAGCTTTGATTATTTGGGACTAGTCTATGGGATTCTGGGTCGTGTCTTCCTCTCCTCCATAAGATGTGCCAATTCCAGGATTTTGTTGGGTGCCTCGAGGTAGAGCAGTAAGGTATCTGGGTTGTCAAGTAGGGCTAGATTTGTCAGTAGAGGATATGGTAACACCCCTTTTATTACGAGTTAGAAATAAATTGTTATATTGGGATAAAATTAATTTGTCTTTACCTGGAAGGGTAGTTGTGACAAACTCTGTTCTGCTTGCATCAATGTGGTATATTGCGTCAACGTGGTTATTTTCACATTCCATTATATTGAAATTACAACGCTTAGTTTGTAATTTTATTTGGGGTGCTTCGCTGGGATCAAGGGATGTTGCAAAAGTTGCTTGGTCGGTTTTAATCCGGCCAATAAGTGAAGGTGGACTAGGCTTAATAGATCCTATGCTCCAGAGTAAGGCTCTTCTTGCGAAGCATGTTGTGAGAGGATTTATGCTTGGGGATGAGTTGTGGAAAAAGTTATGGTTGTTAGATATTCATAACATTAAGCCTACCTTAGGAGGACAGTGGCAAGATAGTTGTAGATGGTTTAATTCCGAATTTCCAATTAAGGCTCAAAATGTTGGTTCTAGAAGATTTTTTACAGGTATTTTGAGGGCATGGAAGGACATTAGAGAAGCTCTATTATTTCAATTGCCTTCAACAGAAGCCCAATTTCTAAGACAACCATTGCTATGGAATCCTTCGTTTATTGATAGTTCTGGTTGTGTTTTAGGTATTAGGCCGCATTTATCGTGGGGGAAAATGGACTCGAGGCCAGCTACAAGTGTGGCTGACTGGGAGCGTTTTCAATTTCTCTCAAATGAGGACAAAAAACATTTCTTGTCTTCATTCCATGGGGGAGGTTTGATGTTTGTTTAGATTCAACAGGCTTTTCAGAATTGTCAAAGGAAAATTACCTTACATAATAATTATACATGGTATGGTCTTTTCTCACCTTTGGGCATTTTAATAGGTGCCAGGGCTTACACTGATGAGGGTAGAATAATGTTTTATGAGGTTGGAGATGCTAGTCTTTTGTATTTAGTGGAAGAAGAAGCTGAAGTTATGCAACTAGCCTCCCAAAAACCCATTAGGGTCATTGCTAGGTTAGAGAAGAAGATTTTCCTAGATCCTAACCCTTTTGTGGCAGACCATGCACGACAACTATGGGCATTTCAAAGTAAGCCGGTGGAACACTTTAATCGGGACCCGACTGACTACGCATGGCGGTTGGTTGGAAGATCTTCGGCAAATGAACAAGAAAGTAGAACTCTCCCTTTTTTTCAGTACTCTGTGGCCTATGGGAGACGCTTCTTGTTGCAACGTCATTCCCTAAGTCTTGCTGCACAAAAGTATTGGGATTCAGGTGCAATATCGCCTCAATATTTGGCAGCTTACTGGAAAAGTTTATGGACTTTACCATGTTTGCGGAGAGCCATTTCTTTTAAGTGGTTATTACTCCATTATGCTTTACTTGTAGGTTGTCATCTAAAAGGACAGGTTCATGATCGTCATTGTGTGTGTTGCCAAGTACAGGAGGAGACTTTGAAACATTTGTTTTGGACTTGTATTGTAGTTCAACAATATTGGGGAAGAATACTTAGGATGTTTTCTTGTAAATATAGAGGAGCGATTTTTACATGGGGAGCTGTTCTTTGGGGGTCTTTGGATGTCCAAGTATCCATGTACGAGGGGGAGCATTGTGTGGAAGCATTGCATGTGTCGGAGAATAGAATTGAAGTAGTTCTCCCGAATAGTCTGGGTGGTAAATATTTTAAAAAGGCTTTTGTTTGGAATATTGTCTCGATTAATGCTTTATGGGTGTGGTGGAAGTGTAGGTGCAATAAGAAATATGAAGGTATCGAGTATAATGTGGTGGATATGATAAAGATGTTCTGGGACAACTTAGTGCATATAGTTAAGGGAGAGTACGATAATATTAAAGGACCAGCAGAAAAGGTGTATAAGAAAAGAAGGAAAATTCATCAGACATGGTGGCCAATACCTCTATGGTTGGATGGGACACATGAAAACTGTTGGAATTATGTGCCACCATGATGGTTGTTGTCTCTGCCTACTCCTTTCTTATTTCAGTCTTACAACACATAACAACATAACTTGTTGATAAACATAATAATTCTATTCTTTGTTGGAGAAGGATGTTGTTATGGGAGGAAGAAGTGTTCCTATGGTTTGATAGGGAGTTATTTATATTTTCTATTCAATGTAATTTGTATTGTTTGATACTTTTCGGCAGGTTTTGTTACTTACCTAATGGACTATGAAGCACTATCGTTGGACAGGTACCATGGACAGATGGTGAGGGTGGATGAAGTATTTATTATTATTATTAGAATGGATAGTGAGTGGATGTGATGAAGCATTTCTATGGAGTGACATGGAGGTTTATTTTAAATATTTTTATTATAACTTATTTCGTATTAGTTGATAGATTTTCTTCTATAGTTGATGGAGGGTGTTGGATGAAGCATTTACTATAACTATTCAATGGTTTACAGGATGTTGAAGCAGTTCTAGTTGAAAGTAGAAAATAGAAGACTGGTTTGGCTTTGCTTGGGGAAGCCATCCTCCTGGGAAAATCTTCTTGCTTGTGGCAAAGATGGATAATGTAAAAGGATGTTGAAGCAATCCTAGGGAGTGATAGAGAGGCTAGATTATGTTTCAAGTTATTTTCAAATTTGGGGAATGGTTTTCTCATTTTTCTGGGGAGGATGAGTGGAGACAAACTATAAAAAGGTTTTATGCTAAGATGTATACATTTGATAGCAGGTTATGCATTGCTGACTATGAGCAAGTTGAATGTGGAAGATAGAAGACTGCATTAAGATGTAACAACTTTGTGTACGTTGAAAGTGGAATTAGAAGAGTGGTTTGACTTTGCTTGGGGAAGCCATCCTTATGGGGAAAATCTTTTTGTTTTGTGTTTGTGACAAAGATGGATGGTGTTAAAGGATGTTGAAACAGTTCTAGGGAGTGACAAGGAGGCTAGATTATGTTTCAATGACTTTTCAAAGTTGGGGAGTGGTTTTTTCAGTTTTCTGGGGAGGATGAGTGGAGACAAATTGTCAAAAGGTATTGTATTAGGATGTATACATTTGGTACCAGGTCTTATGTATTGCTATTTATAAGTTAAATGTGGAAAATAAAAGACTGTCTCAAGATGTAGCTACTTTGTGTACATTGAAAGTGGAAATTACAAGAGTGGTTTGGCTTTGCTTGGGGAAGCCATCCTTATGAGAAAATATTTTTATTATGGGGCAGAGATGGATGATGTTAAAGGACGTTGAAGCACTTCTAGGGAGTGACAAGGAGGATAGATTATGTTCATTTACTTTTCAAATTTGGGGAGTGGTTTTCTCTTTTTTCTAGGGAGGATGAGTGAATACAATTTTAGGTGTAGCTAACTATGAGCAAGTTGAAGAAGGATGGTGTTTCACAATGCAACTTCTTTGTGTGGAGACAAAGTAATGGAAGACGCTAGAAGGCCACCATATGACCCTCATCTTCTGTGCTTTACCTATGAGGAAAGAGGGACTTCCGGTTCGGGCTATGGCTTCTAACAATGCACTAATTTCAAGATATTACTACTAGGTGCCACTATAGGAGTGGTTAATAGGTACAGGAACTTGCAATGGAATCATGAGTATCAGGCTGCTAAAAGACAATATTGAGCTTGGAAAGGCTTTGTTGGACATATGCTATATGTGGCTAGGTGGATCATGGTTCAACAGAATTTTTTGTGGTTTACTTGGTGATCATACAACAAGAATTGGATGTGGCAGAATGATGTAATTTGAAGAATGGTCTGCATGCTATGGTTCTCCGAAGTTGTGTGAGCATACAAGTGGTTCGTCTTCATGTAGACGAGGTAGTTTCAAGAGAATGGAGGGATTATAGAACCAGGAATTTGGTGCTAACCAGCAAGATGATTGATGTGGAAAGAGGAAGCATTCTTTTTGTGTTTACAAACGTGCATATGAAATGTGTTGTCTTCAAGAAGCACATAATGTATTTGATCGCCTGTTTTTAGGGTAAAGGAAGAGTTATTGGAATTGCATTGGTGGATATAGCATACTGAAAAATCACAACTTTTGAATGTCACAACTTTTGTTTGGATGTCACAACTTTTGGATGTCTTTGGATGTCACAACTTTTGTTTCTGTTTATGGAATAGCTTGGAATGTATTCATTACAAATTATGCTGAACAAGAGCAGGTTGAAGAAGCATTGAAATGGTTCATATCTATGGGCTGCGACGGCTTGTCTCTGGATGCAACTACTTTTGTTGTTGTCAATGGAATAGCTTGGAATGTGTCTATAGAATAACTTTCAGATTAGTTTTTTCTCTACTTTGGAGTACATAGATTTGTTTCCTTAACCATCGTCTTATAAAGATGAGTTGGGGGAAAAAATATTTCGTATGTTGCAGTTGTTATGACTTTTCTAAAACTAATGGAAGGATATTTTGGTTTTGGTAAAAAACAAAATTATTATTTTGTTGCAGAATATTTCATGTTCATAATGTTGTTGAGCAGACAAGTTCAGCCGGATCCGGATCGGCTGAATAAGCTGGAGACGGATAGGTATCTGGAATCAAGTGACGGATCAGAGAGACAGATTGGATTGTAACCGGTAGGCCGTTAGAGGCCTACAGATCTAGCCTAGTAAGTAGTCATATTCCTTGGAGTTAGTGTCAGTTGCTCGTATGAGCATTGAAGTACATGTCAGTACTTTTGTCAGTCCTTTAAGGACTTGTATAAAAAGTGTTTTGTAGGACATTTGTATACATAGAGTGTTATTATTTTTTAATTTAGTTAACGCTATCTTGCTCTCTCTGTCCCTCCCACTCTCTATCTGTGTTTTGTGAAGCTTCCATTAAAACTATACTCTTTCTGTTGTTATCTGGGTGAACCGGTTTGTCAAAGCTTCCGCATATTATCTTTTTCATGGTATCAGAGCGCGAGGGTTGAGAACCTTTGCTGCCCACAACTGCTCGAAACAAACAAACCCTAATCACCGGTAAAGAACAATCTAGAAATAAAAGAAATAGACCAAGGGATAGCAAGCTCGCTTTCGACAGAGAAGCTCGACAGGAAAAACCATGCATCTTGGTCTTACAAGATGCACCAATATCTACTTGGATAGGGATACTAGAGCTATGTCGAGGGAGAAAATGAAGTAGCATCGGAGCTGGCACACAAGGACTTCCCGGTATGGGAGCAACGAGTGAGCAGAGTATTGTACTGCCTCGCGTCCTGTGTGCATGAACAGATGCTTGACTACATTAGAGACACAAAGTCACCGAAGGAGGCCTGGGAAAATCTACGGAAGATTTTCGCCGCAAGTACCACGGCTCGGAAGTTGCAGCTCTGGCAAGAGGTCAACAGTATCCGGAAATGGGATATGTCAGTCACCGACTACACCACCAAGATCAAGGAGATCTGTGACGCGCTCAGGTCCATCAACGTGATGGTGGACAAAGACGAGATGGTTCAGATATGTCGAGTCGATGGTCTAACACAATGGTACAGACCAATCCAAACAACGATTTGCACCCGAGAGAAACCACTGTCCTTCTTCAACCTACAATCGATGTTGTTGGTCGAAGAAAACCACGCGAGTGGGTCGAGGACCACTCAATCGGATAACCTGATACTGTACACGGAGTCGGATCGGCCCCGTGGGCATGGAGGACGGGGTGGGTTGACAGCAATAGCAACTGCAGACAAGAGCAGAATCGGAGGCACAAAGATGGTGTTGATAGTAGTTCTAGACCCTCCACAAGCAAGGGGAGTCAACGTAGTGGCGAAAACCGGCAAGGGAAGGCCAACACGAAATGTTGGCATTGTGGCAAGAAGGTCCACCAGGAGAGCGAGTGTTGGAAGAAGTACGTCGATTCGGATAAATCCGAATCCGGCAAGACCAGACAAGGGAACCGGCAAAGCTCGCACTACAATGAAGGATCAGAAGGATCCAAAACTAGAAAGACCGTTGGAAAAGGGCCAGCCTTTGTGATGAAACACAGGGCGAACTCCATGAAGAAGACCACTTCCGCATCGGAGGAAGTGTGGTACGTTGACTCCGGAGCGTCTACCTACATGACGAGCCACGAATAGTGGTTCTCGTTTCTAGAAAAGCTGGAGCAATCGACAGTTGTCGAAACCTAAGACGGCACTCCTCACCCAACTATGCATGTCGGAGAAGTTCCCTTGAGTCATGTCGGACAAAAAGGAAAGCTTATGAATGTCCTTCACTTCTCGACAATCACAAAGAACCTAGTGTCGGTTGGGCAGATCGTCGACCAAGGATTGCAGGTGCGGTTCACGCACCTCGGGTGCTTCATCAAGGAAGAGAGTCAAGTCATCGTGCAAGGGCGCTGAGGTGGGAGGATGTTCATCCTCAACACCAACGACGTCGACACCGCTTTATTTGCAAAGGGTCAAAAGGTCGAGTCAGATATCGACTTATGGCACAAGCGGATCGACCACGTCAACTATCAGAGCCATCAAGACCTGCAATCGAAACTGATTGTTTTCGGATTGCTTAAATTCAGTGGCTGGAAGGCCCAAATTTGTGACGCTTGCCATCTCGGGAAGCAACATCAGCTTCCGTTCCCCATCGAAAGAAACTAGAGCCACAACAAGCTTGACTTGATACATTTGGATGTATGGGGACCAGCACAGAACGTTAGTGTTGGCAGGAGCCGATATTTCGTCTCCTTCATCGACGACTACAGCCGACACACCTGGATCTATCTTATCAAGAAGAAAACCGAAGTCCTCGACTATTTCTGGAACCTACAAAACCTTGTCGAACGGGAAACGGAGAGAAAGATCAAGTGCCTACGGTCAGATGGCGGAAAAGAATACTTTTTCCGCCAATTCAACAGTTATTTGCAACAGAAGGGAATTCGGCGAGAATTCAGTTGCAAATACACACCAGAACAAAATGGTGTTGCTGAAAGGAAGAATCAGTTGATTGCGGAGGTGGCACGGGCGATGTTGGAGGAGAAGAGCATGCCCAACTTCTATCGGGCCGAGGCGGTCCGGACGGTTGTCTACATCCAAAATAGGATCGGGGATAAGGTGTCAGCACACGAGTTGTATTTTGGATGGAAGCCGAATTTAAGGCACCTTAGGATATTCGGTAGCATAGCCTATGTGCATGAACTCGTCACTGTTCATCCGGAACGATCCGGTAGGTCCGGTATGTATCCTACTATATGTGGACGATCTAGTCATCACCGAACCCGGACTTGCTGAAATCGGCCGACTAAAGTTCCAGTTGTTGGATGCATTCGAAATGAAAGACCTGGGGGACCTTCATTACTTCCTCAAGATCGAAGTGATCCACACTCCCGACAGCATATTGCTCTCACAACAACATTATGTGTTAAATATGTTGTACAAGTTCGGCATGACCAATTGGTGACCAGTGTCCACACCCCTGGTTTGGAACCTGAAGCTTCATCCCAACTCCGGGCTGGCCTGCGATGAGAAATGGTTCCCACAAATTGTCGAAAGCCTCATATATCTTACTATCACCTGACCCGACATTAGCTATTCGGTCGGGGTGATAAGTCAGTTGATGTAGAAACTGACTGTGGAGCACCTTCAGTGTGTGCACCGAATACTCAGGTATGTAAACGGCACTAAGGATCGAGGAATGCTATACTGACACGGTATAATTGAAAAGCTGATATACGGATGCCGATTGGGTCGGTGATGCGTTAGATCGATGGTCCACTTTTGGTTACATGTTCTCTCTAGGTAGCACGGTTGTTGCATGGAGCAGCAAGAAGCAGCTGACAGTGGCTCTCTTGAGCACTGAGGCTGAGTATCAAGGTGCTACCATTGCCACCTATGAAGCGATATGGCTTGGGTGGCTACTGCAAGACCTTCGGATCGAAGTCCCGGCTCCAATCCCGATCTATTGCGACAACACGAGGAGCATGAAAATAGCCAAGAACCCTGTGTTCCATGCTCTGACGAAGCAAATAGAAGTGCATTACCACTTTGTGCGTGAGCGGGTCCTCCCCGGTGAAGTCGAACTCTGGTACGTCCGGACGGATCAGCAGCTTGCCGACATCTTCATGAAGGCACTTGGAACTGACAAGTTGCAACATTTTTCAGAGATGCTTGGTCTTCAACATCTCGACATGTTGCACTTGAGGGGGAGAACCGGTACTGGTAATTGCACCGGACAAGGACAAAGCCAAGCAAGTTAGAACAAGTAGATGTTCTTCTTTCTTCTTTTCTTCTCTTGTCATCTCTCTTTCTCTCTCTCCCCCTTAACGTTGAACCCCTTGGGAGGGGGGTGGAGCCATTCTAGGCACCACCCCCCACCCCGCAATGGTTCTCAATGATTCTCAACATCTTCATCTCAATCTCTCTCACCATCATACTCTCCACCATCTTCACTATTCCAACATTTCTATCTTCGTCATCGATAATCATCATTACCATTAACCCTAACCCTAAAACGGACAACACCTTTTGGCGACCACTAAAGCGACCCCCTTTTGGAGATGGAGTCGAAGAATGATACATGGATGTGCAAGCCATAGCGACTAAGTGCAAGAAATGGCAAAACATGAAAATGGCGGTGACGATGTTGGAAGAAGTCTATGGAGGAATGCCTGAATGGCAACAATGTTTGTGCGAGGTGTGATTAGTGTCCATGTGCGTGTTTCCGAAAGCGGTAAGTGACAATGTGCGTGTTCTCAAAAGCATGGTGCAAGATGCACGACTGGACAAACAACAACGCAGAGGGAACCGGTGCCAGTACGACCGTAAAGAGAAGCCCACCAGGAGAGTGCGGAGAAAGCCGCAGTGTGTGGAGCGGGAGACCGGTAGGATGTGTTGAGAATGCACGGGCAATGGTTCCACAAGAAACAACGCGGAGAGATTCAGAACTGGAATCAGAACAAGAACCAGAGTTGGTTAACACCGAAGGGCCATAGAAGGCGGAGAAGGAGATGCAGACGCAAACAAGACATTGACAACCAGAGAAACCAACAACACTAGAAAGACACAGTCGGAGGCACCAAACGTCGGACGCACTGGCTGGAATATGGTGACAACGCCCAAAGCGGCGGCAACCAGAGTGACGACCGAAACAACGGAAAGCACGTCTCGAACAGTTGCAATCGTGGTCGGACAAGCGTCTGAACAAAGGAAGCCCGTCCCTAAAGCAATGGTGCCAGACACAGACTGGCCGGAATGGGCCGGACAAATGAATAGAATGTCTGGTTCCGAAGGAACGGCGACACCGATGCCGAAAAGCGCCGGAATGGAGGCAACCGGACCGGACGACGCCAGACAACGACGAAGATGGAGATGGACAAACTACGGGATGACGGCCAGACAGAGTCAAAGGGCAATGGAGACGATAGCTGAAATGCACAACCATGGCAACGACAACGGCCAGACGATGGGACATCGACACCGAAAAGCTACGGAGCCGGACGATGAAGAAACGACAGAGATGGTTGGATACGGAGACACGTCTAACAAAGTTAGCTAGAACAGTGTCATGAAGAAAACCGGCCATAGGCGGAATCAGAGAGAAAGCGCGTAAACCGGCCCTTACACGAATGGACGCGTGACTTGTTATTTGCACACGAACCGGTGGATGTAAATACGAAGCTGCACGCATTTATTAGGGGGGGGGGGATTGTGCGTATCCCGGTCAGAGGGACAGGGAATAAAAGGGAAGAGGACAAGGGAAAACGGGTATCGCGCATTGGGAAAGAAAAGGGGGGTTGCTGCAGAACGGAGGGCTCGCTCTCTTCGACTGGAATCGTCGCTCTCGGCGGGTGTCGGGAGGTCGTTGCCTCTGCTTCGTGGACAGCCCGTGTGCTTCCAACAGAGTCGCTCCCTTTCCCCTTTGTTTCTTGGAGTCGTGTGACTGTGGTCGGTGTGCGTGAGTAGGGTCCCCGTGTCGGGTCCGTCGCCACTTTGTCGGTTGTAACTGTCGGAGTTTGTAATCTCTTGTCATTATAATTAAGTGTTACGTTCTATATCTCTCTTTCTCGCTTCTATGTGTCGGTGAATCTCTCTCTCTCTTTCTCTCTCTCTCTCGCTCCTCGGTACAAGACCCTCGTGGTCCCGCCCCTTTCTACACGCACGCGCGTAACAACGCGACATCTTTGGTGAACCCGACGTGAAAGGGCCGCAAAGGAGTCGAAAGATGAGGGGATCGGAGCTAGCAGAGGCAATGGCGGTGGCCGTCAACCGGCTGGTGAGCGCTCGTGAGGGAACAGGTACCCTCGACAGAGCCATTGAATCGATCGTCGGCTCTATAGGCCGTTTCGGAGGGAAAGACGCCACAAGTTATTTGGAGGCTTACCGGGCCAAAATGATCATGAGGGATATCCCGGTGGACAGGCGGCTGTCCGGATTCCCTCGGGTGGTGACGCCGGGCATCCATGCGGAGGTGCTCGAGGTGTTGGCCGGATGCCAGACTTGGGAGGAGTTCGAGTTGCAGCTCCTCAAGAAGTACGGGTTTGACGACTCGCTCCGGCTGTCAAGGCGGAACTTCATGGCGTGGGTGGAAAGCCCTAGAAAAGGGAGGAACACATCGGTGCTCCTCCAAGAGTTCGAAAAATGGTTCGTGCGGCTGTCAACGCTGGACCGGACGGTGCTCGAAACAAGTCGAGTACTGCTGTTTGTCAAGTCGGTGGATGCACTCGACAGGGAAAAGGTGGGGCCCCTATTGGAAACAGACGAAGGGCTCACGACGGACTGGGCCGTGGTAAAACGGGTCTGCAGCCGTTTCGACAAACGGCGCGATTGGAGCGACAGAAGCACGTCGGGGTCGGGGTCAGTCCCGAGGGGGAGGCTCGAGGAGCCGGTTTTGGTGCCGACTGGGAGGAAGGAAGAGACCCGAATCTGGCCGGAGTCGGGGTCGGCATCGAACAACGTGGTCAGAGGCCCATCCGGAGGAGCTAACACAGATGGTGCGCGACCTTCAAATCGCACAGGCCCGAAGAGACAGCGGTGAACAACCTTGCGACCAGAGGCCGCCGGCTGGGCAGCGGTGCATGTGGTGTGACGCGATCGGTCACATTCGAAAGGATTGCGCGGATTTCGCCGACGCGCTTAGGACCAACGTGGTGTACCTCTGGAACGGGCGGGTGCACGCGAGCGAGACCCGGAGCTGGAACTGAATACGGGGCGCGGCAGAATGAAGAGGTTGATGGAAGAGGCCACGGCACGGCACGTCGAAGCCGTTAACTACTCAGTGTCGGCGGGAATTCGGGTCGGGGGTGATGAGACCCGGAAGGCGAAGGACTCCGGATTTTGGCCGCTAGTGCTAGAAGGCCTCTCCGAAGTTCGGCTGAAGAAGGAAGAGGTGGACCGCTGTCGTGCCTTTCGGCGTCGGATCGTTGCGTGAGTCGGGTGGGAACCACTGAGGTTTTGGACTAGGAGAAAGAAGAATATGAGATGAGGCTAGTAATGAATAGATTATTAGAAAGAGAGATATCGCGCAGAACAACGGGTCCAGGAGGTCACCGGTTGGGACGATCCGGTCGAAGAGAAAACGGGCTTCGTAGAAGCCGCTTGCCAGAACTACGAGGTTCTGGTGGAGGACAAACGGGCAGGAAAGGCCGGAGGGGTTGGCCCCCCGAGGTATGAGACCCGGTTCGGACAGAAACCTAGGCGTGTCGAATGGGAAGAAGCAGGCGGGGTTTCGGTTGAGCACCGAAATCGAGAGAGCAACGGACCTACGGAAGGTCCTTGAAGAGCGAATCCTCGACAGTAAAGTGGAGATGTCGATGTGGGAGGTGCTGGAATCGCCAAGAGGGAGTTCCATGACTCTATCGTAGACTTGGTGAAGCGGAAGAGGCTCTCGATGGAGCCGGTGGAAGTGCGGACCACGCACCTGGAAGACGGAGCCCTAGAAGATGAGCTGGCGGGAAACCACTACACGAAGCCGCATTGGGCCAGGGCGACTACGGAAACCCCTATATGGATCGGCAACGTTCTGGAACCGGTGGTGGCTGTGGTATACCATGGATCCAAAATCAACCTGATGTCCATGGATTTCTATAAGAAGGGTAAATGGCCGATCAACACCAAGCATGGCTGGAAGATACGGGCAGCGACGCGCGCCACGAAAGAACTACATGGGGCTTGTCCGAACGTACGGGTGAAAATCGGCGATGTCGAGATCGCCAGCACTTCTTCGTGCAGGAGACGTCCTCGCATCCGATTATACTAGGAGAGCCATATATCACGGCGGCACGGATGGAGACCAAGGTGTTGGACAACGGTTCAACCTATGCAAGAGTCAAGAGCCAGGACGGGCGTCACTCAGTCCAGTTCCTAACGGTGCGACCAAACCACGAGCGTAACCGCGAGGCCCTCGATAGCGAAACCCGAGGGGATTTTTAGAGAGGGTTGTCAAGGCGTGGGGCCGCGATAGTCCGGACACCCGGGAAGGACCCCACAAATGTACAGTACGGAAGAAGACCTGTACCATAGGTAGGAAATTTTGGTTCTCCGACAACGGAGGTTGTACTATAACCAGCGTCAGCGGCAGGGAGAGGAAGCGAGCCGAGGAGCGGCTCAGGGGATGCGGAGTCCTCTTCCCCGACGAGGGCATCAGCGGCGCCGTGGAGGCGGTCTCTTTTGACGACACCTTGGGCGAACTACGAAAGGTGATCGGTGAAGACCTTAGGGAAGACTGGACCGTCCCGATGGGGTCAATGGGAATGTACGAAGTCATCGCAGACTTCGGGGAAAGGATCGGGTCTGATCGGAAGGCCCGCGTGGATACGAAATACAAGACTGTGGACCGGAAGGTGAGGCCAGTCGCGGCACCCTTTCCGGAGGGCAGCGAGGAGCGGATAAAAGGGGTCGCGTCGGACCCAAGTTTACGAAACCCGGCTGGCATAGGGCACCGGTTCGCCGACATAACGCTACGGGAACTCAAGGTCGGTGGGGGCGGCTTCCTACTGCTGGCGGAGGAGGACCGGTTTCGGAGAATGCTCGGGAGGCACGGAAAGGCTTTCACATTCTCACCGGAGGAGATCGGGTGCGTAGACCCGACAGTTGTCGAACCGATGGTGATCTTCACGGTACCGCATGTACCGTGGAATCTCAAGCCGATTCCGGTGCCAAGAGCTCACATCCCGAAGTTGATGGAGCTCCTAAAGAAAAAGGTGGAGATGGGCGTCCTCAAACCGTTGAGTGCCCCGTACTCGAATCGGTGGTTTACGGTGCCGAAGAAGAACGGCACACTACGCTTCATCCAGGACCTACAACCGGTCAACAAGGTGACCATCCGTAATGCAGGGATCGGACCGACCATAGACGAGTTCGCAGAGGCCTTCGCTGGAAGGCCGATCTATTATGTCGGTGATCTGTACTCAGGGTACGATCAGTTCCAACTAGCCGTGGAGAGCAGAGACATTACGACGATGCGGACTCCTATCGGCCTGGTGCGGATGTGTACCCTGCCACAAGGAGGGATGAACTCAGTGGCTCACATGGTGAACGCGATGAACAAAGTGCTCAGGGATTGTAGCTCAGACATCACCATGCCGTTCTTAGACGACATCCCGATCAAGGGATGCCCGGTGGAGAAAAGGGACGTGGCAATCGGGCCGGACGGATGTCAGAATTTCGTGGCGTCCCACATCGATGACTGCGAGAAGGTGCTGCAGAGACTAGAGCGCGCGAGGCTCACCTTCTCTAAGGAAAAGTCGGCCTTCGGATAGTCGGAGATCTTGGTGGTCGGACACCTGTGCGGGCCTTACGGTAGGAAACCGTCTCCGGCAAAGGTAGAGGCCATCTCCGCGATGAGGAACGTTTGCGGGTCGGTCATGGAGTTCCGTAGATTCTTGGGGGCATGCGCGTTCTACCACATCTGGATCCTGCACTACGCACATGTCGCGGAACCCCCTACGGACTATTGAAAAAGGGGCGTAGCTTTGAGTGGAGGACGGAGCACACGGAGTCGGTTGGGAGACTAAAGGAGGCGCTTACGGCAGCGCCGGCTCTCCGTAAAGCGGTTTACGGCAAGGATGTTCTCATCTGCGTAACGGTGGACACCAACCCGACGGGGATCGGGTGGGTAATCAGTCAGGAGGACAAGGGCGGCGTACGATTCCCGATCCGGTTCGGGGCGAAGGTATTGAGCGAGCGGCAGCGAGGGTACGCCCAAGTTAAGCGTGAACTTTGGGGTGTCGTTTCGGCAGTCAAGGCCGACAAGGATTATCTGATCGGGACGGAGGTGATTATCGAGACGGACTGCCTACCGATACTCGGCATGGTTTCCGGATGCGCGACGCCGGACCTAGCAATGCTCCGGTGGATAGTGTACATTAAGTCCCTGAACCCGGAGATACGGCACATCTCCGGAAAGGACAACGCCATGGCCGACATGCTTTCGAGGGCAAGGTTCAACGACGAAGACGGCATGGTTTCGGAAGACGAAGAAGTCGGCGAGGACTTCTTCGGGTCGGCTAACGTAACGACGAGGAAAGGGAACACTCCGGCGCTTAACGAATTTGACAAAAGCAGGTACGCGGGGAGTGGCTCCAAATCAGGAGGTTCCTACGGACGATGACGCCGGACGCACCATGGGCGAGAGAGGAGGCGAGCCGGATACGGAGGAAGGCGTACCAATTCTTCCTGCGGGACGGGTGCATATGGAAGCACCCAAAGAAGAGAAGCAGCATCCCACTCCGAGTAGTGGCAAAGAAAGAAGAACAGGGGAAACTACTGGCGGCATTCCACAAGAGCCCATGGGCCGGACACCGCGGAACGTGGGCCACGTTCGAGAAGCTGAAGGAGAAGTACTGGTGGCCAGGGCTATACCAGGACGTGCATCGGTTCATAACGACTTGCGAAAGCTGTCAGATACACTCCGCAATCCGACACCGGGACGAGCTTCACCCGACCTACCCGCCTACGGTCCATTTCAAGTGGATGGTGGACTTGGTGACGATGCCGATGGGAGTAGGACAGATGCGATACCTGGTGCTTGCACGGGAAGACTTAACGAACCAGGTGGAAGGCCGTGCACTGCAAAGCAAGACAACCGCGGCGGTATGCCGGTTCGTGATCGAAGAAGTAGTGTGTCGATACGGGTGCGTCGGGAGGATCGTGGCGGATCGGGGAGAGCTGGATGCGCGGGAGGCCGAGGAGCTGTTCGACCGGCTAGGCGTCAAACTCTCCCTCACCACGGCGTACAATCCGGAGGCGAACGGAAAGGTGGAACGTGGGCACGGACCGATTGTAAAGGCGTTGGTCCGTGCGTGCAGTGGGCAAGTCGGGAATTGGCCGCAACTCCTTCCTTACGCGCTATGGGCGGACCGGACTACGCACAGTTCAGTGACAGGGTTTATGCCGGCGGAGCTAATGTACGGACAAAAGCCGATCATGCCGGTGGAACGGACGGTTTCTTCATGCGCGGCGGTAGATTGGAAGGACGAAATGAGCCGGGAGGAGTTGCTGGCGGCGCGGATTCGGCAACTCGAGCGGAGGCCGGAGGACGTGATACAGGCGAAGGAAAAGTTGCGAGCGGCAAGGGAGCAGAACAAGACCCAGTTCAACCGGACGCACCGGTTACGACCAAAGAAGATCGAGGAAGGCGACTGGGTCTTGGTATACGACAGCAGCCTCGACAATCAGCACAAGGCGGTGCGAAAGTTTGCTAGGAGATGGTTCGGGCCCTAAATGGTGACGAGAGCGAACGGCAATGGCACGTACCACCTCGCGGAACTCGACGGGACATGGTTAGCGTTGCCGGTGGCCAGAAAGCGGATCAAAGCTTTCAAAAAGCGGTTCGAAGACGAGCCGGAGCCTGCGAGCGGGAGCGACAACGACGATCAGTTCGGGTCCGGCGGAGAATCGGAGAGCAACGAGTGAGGCCGGGTTTCTTCGATATTTACCCGTCTCTGGCGCATACTGGTGGATGCGCGGTTTGGTGGGGGTGGATGTCGTGAAGAAAACCGCCATAGGCGGAATCGGAGAGAAAGCGCGTAAACCGGCCCTTACACGGATGGACGCGTGACTTGTTATTTGCACACAAACCGGTGGATGTAAATACGAAGCCGCACCCATTTATTGGGGGGGGGGGGGGGGATTGTGCGTATCCCGGACAGAGGGACAGGGAATAAAAGGGAAGAGGACAAGGGAAAACGGGTATTGCGCGTTGGGAAAGAAAAGGGGGGTTGCTGCAAAACGGAGGGCTCGCTCTCTTCGATTGGAATCGTCGCTCTCGGCGGGTGTCGGGAGGTCGCTGCTTCTGCTTCGTGGATAGCCCGTGTGCTTCCAGCAGAGTCGCTCCCTTTCCCCTTTGTTTCTTGGAGTCGTGTGACTGTCGTCGGTGTGCGTGAGTAGGGTCCCCGTGTCGGGTCCGTCGCCGCTTTGTCAGTTGTAATTGTCGGAGTTTGTAATCTCTTGTCATTATAATTAAGTGTTACGTTCTATATCTCTCTTTCTCGCTTCTACGTGTCGATGAATCTCTCTCTCTCTTTCTCTCTCTCTCTCTCGCTCCTCGGTACAAGACCCCCGTGGTCCCGCCCCTTTCTACACGCACGCGCGTAACAACGCAACAACGGTCTAGACTAAGACAGCTCAATGGCCAGAACAATGACACCGACACAAATGAACACAATGGCCGGATCAAACAAGCAGTCAAAGAGCGGCCAGAACAACGATGATGACGACCGAATAGGGGCAGCGACCGGAAAGCAGCCGGCTGCGGTCGGGGTGGCTAAAATGCGCAGAAGTGGCCAAAATGCAACCGGAATGGCCGGAGTGGCTGAAATGCGGCCCAACAGTGATGGCCGTACAGAACACGACTACCAACGGCCACAATCGGAAGCGTTAAACAGAGAGAGATAACATCCCGCCAAAGGGAGAAGGCCGGTGATGGAGGCGTCTACATAGTCAACGAAGGCCAAGACAACGACTGAACCGGACAGACAAAAACAGCGAGGACAATGGACATAGTGATGGTGGAAGCAGAAAGAAAAACGAGAAAAGAAGATGGAGAAATAGAGAGAAGAAGAAGAAGAGAAGAGAGAAACAGAGAAACAACGAGAAGAAAAGAAGAAAGAAGAACATTGTTTCCCGCTAGGAGAATAGGAGGAAAATATGTAATAATAATAATATATAAAAAGAGAGGGAAAGAGAATAGGGGCACGAACAGAATTTTAAAAAAAACAATTATGAGGACGTAACGAGAAAATTTCATCAACATAAGGGTACATATCAAAATTTTAAAAAACAAGAGGGCACCACCAAAAATTTGAAAATCCCCAAGAATACTCACAGACACTCAAAACAAAGGAAGAACATACATATACACGGCATAATTTGGGACCCATGACAAAGTTCGTAAGCCGACAGAACGAGAATGTTCGTGTCAAAGATTTGTTGACCGACAAAGATGTTCGAGTCAAGCACTCCAATCGAGGGAGTCGATCGTTGAAAGGACCGATGGAAGTTCAAGTCGAAGAAATATCATCATCAAGG
Source organism: Azolla caroliniana (assembly GCF_043228905.1). Taxonomy (NCBI): domain Eukaryota; kingdom Viridiplantae; phylum Streptophyta; class Polypodiopsida; order Salviniales; family Salviniaceae; genus Azolla; species Azolla caroliniana. The sequence goes on along the minus strand of NW_028230439.1, from coordinate 18,979,743 downwards.
CATGTGGGATCGACGTGCAAGGCACTCTCCCACGGGCATGCCATATTGTGTTACCCCGTACGAGATGTACGGAGAGTCAAGTGTGATGAGCGAGGGTCGAATGTTATCATGATGTTGTTGTGTATGTGTAGGGGGCATAAATGTAATTGTGAGTGTATACATATGTGAACACACGCACATGTGTGTGCATGTGGATGGATACGAGGAGTTGTAAGTGAGTGTCCAATGTGAATGCTCGAGGGGGCTTACACTCCTATGTATCTACCCCCTCTTGTACTATTTAACCCCCTTATGGGGAATGAATGAAACATGAATTATCATTTTCTCTCTCAATCTCGCTCTCTCTCTTGTCATCTCTCTTTCTCTCTCTCTCCCCTTTAACGTTGAACCCATTGGGAGGGGGGTGGAGCCATTCTAGGCACCACCCCCCACCCCGCAATGTTTCTCAATGCTCATCCTGTCATCATCAATTCCACAATGCTTCTCTCCATTGCTATCATCACACTCACCATATTTATCTTCATCATCAACCATTACCATTCATCCTCATCCTCTACCCTAACCCTAAAAACCTACAACAGTCCGGACGGATCGGCAGCTTGTCGACATCTTCATGAAGGCACTTGGAACTGACAAGTTGCAGCATTTTTCAGAGATGCTTGGTCTTCAACATCTTGACATGTTGCACTTGAGGGGGAGAACCGGTACTGGTAATCACACCGGACAAGGACAAAGCCGAGCAAGTCAGAACAAGCAACGATGGCCGTAGAGTCAAGAAGGACAAAGTCGACCGAAAGGAGAAGGCCAAGACCCGGAAGTGGTCTAATGTGGTAAAGGGCCTGAAGATTGAGGAAGAACTGGAGACAGCCAATTTGGACAAGATCTGGAACGAATCGGAGTCACCCAATTTGGAAGAGGTGTTTGATTCGGAGGAGCCAGATCAACTCAAGGCCAAACAGACAAGGAGGCAACGGAAGTCAACACGAAGGAACCAACGGGTCGAGACGCGTCGGAGTTGCAACAACAAAGGAGCTGAGATGGGCCTTATGAATAGACAAGCCAACCGAGAAGGTTAAGGTGTGTGGGACCGGACGGGTCGTGGAAAGCAGAACCGGACGGGTCAAGGAGCACGAGCAAGGCGAGAAGACGCCAGAAGAAGCTGACCACAAGGCTCAAAAGACACTAACATAGCGATCCGACCTCAAGTTGAGCTTGAGCTGAATAAGCCGGAGACGGATAGGTATCCGGAACCAAGAGTCAGATCGGAGAGACGCATCAGATTGTAATTAGTAGGTCGTTAGAAGCCTACGGATCTAGCTTAGTACGTAGGCATATTCCTTAGAGTTAGTGTCAGTCGCTCGTATGAGCATTGAAGTTCATATCAGTACTTCTGTCAGTCCTTGAAGGACTTGTATAAAAAGTGTTCTATAGGACAAATTTTGTATACATAGAGTGTTATTATTTTTTAATTTAGTTAATGTTATTCTGCTCTCTCTGTCCCTCGCACTCTTTGTCTATGTTTTGTGAAGCTTCCATTAAACTTGTACTCTTTCTATTGCTATCTGGGTGAACCGGTTTGTCAAAGCTTCCACATATTATCTTTTTTAGTTGTTTTGTAATCCAGCCTGAATAGTCACTAAGTGATGGCCAACGTGATGTGGCAATGGATCATGCATAATGGACCTAGGAATTTGGTATATAATCAATGTTTTTTCCAGTTATGGTACACATTTCCATTTATGGTGCACGTTTATGTTGCACATTTATAGTGCTCATTTATATAATTAAAACATTGTAATGTTTTTATTCATGGTGCAAAAAAAGACTATTTATCACCAATACCTTTTTGCATAGCTAATTAGCTATGTCAAGGACATAACTAATTGTTTCCACTCCCATGCTTTCACCCATAGGAAAATGATCACCATATCTGATTCCAAGTTGAAGTACATGTGAATTGTGCAAACACCTATTGTTTTGGTGTCAAATAACAAGTAACTCCAAATTGGCAAGTAATTAGACATTGTATGAAATGATGGGTTTTACTATCTTCCACTTGAATAATGTAAAAGACGCAATTGCTTATTGCTAGTCCACATCACTTTAAAGCTAATCCCAAAGATACACCCCCAAGCAATACTCTCCAAATGAAGGTCGTTTCCACAAATGGCACTTTAGAGCTAATCCTAAAGGTAAATCCCCCAATTAATACTCTCTAAATGAAGACCTTTGCTAAAAGTGGCACTTTAGACTGCCAACTATGTTTCAAGACCTACCACTATCCATAATCACAGTTATGTACTTTCCATTATTCTTTAGCCAAGTACTCTCTAGATAATAGTCATCGAAGAGACCTATAGAGTAATAATACAAGATATTAGTAATCACTCATGACAACAACGTCTGACCTCGTAAATTTCAATCAGCCCATGATTGCTCTTATGTTTGTAGAGGTAACGGACCGTGTATCAATTTAATATTTTGTAGTTCTTACTAGATCAACCCATAATGGGGCGGGATGCGCAATAATTGTTGCACTTCAACTAACTCCAAAATTCTTTGAGATTGAGCCTCAACTACATTTCCCGCCTCTTGACCCCCAAAAGGAACAAATAACTAAATTGAGAATGCAATCTCCCCTTTTCAGGCCAACGTAATAACTATGAAGACACATAATAACTCTTTTTGCAAAGAATTACAATAATCTCTACTAGATGATGGTTTCCATATAGAGCACTTCATGTCATGAGACAAGCAAGTGTTGTGCAACAACTTAGTAATTACCATTATGGTGTATTAATCTCAATCTCAATCTTACCCTAATGGCAAGTCCTTTACACTACTAGCACTACATCTTGGGTTCGAAACCCAATTTTCTCACCTCTCTATACTCCATAGCTATCTCGTATTTCATTAGATGTGATTCTCAAATGTGAGGGTTGTATTTCACTAGATGCCACTGTGGAATGTAAGGGTTGAACCCAGGACCACCGGGTCTCCATTGGCAACCTTGTGGAATGTAAGGGTTGAACCCAGGACCACCGGGTCTCCATTGGCAACCTTGTGGAATGTAAGGGTTGAACCCAGGACCACCGGGTCTCCATTGGCAACCTTGTGGAATGTAAGGGTTGAACCCAGGACCACCGGGTCTCCATTGGCAACCTTGTGGAATGTAAGGGTTGAACCTAGGACCAGTGGATCTCCATTCGGCAACTTTATCTGAGCTACATCCATCTAGGCTCTCTCTCTCTCTCTCTCTCTCTCTCTCTCTCTCTCTCTCTCTCTCTCTCTCTCTCTCCCCTTTGATGCTTCATCCTCTAATGTAAATGATAATGAATAAAAGGCCCTCTCTACATGCTCAAAAAGGCGATTCTTCGTGTGAAGGTAAGGGATTCCCCTCATAACTTCATTATAGATGTCAATACTAGGTTCCGTGACAATAGACCACCAAGGTGAAATAGATCTAGATCACACAAATGATCTTGAAGATCCCCATTTCCCATATAGTCACATTCGAAGATAATTTCATTGTTCTCTTAATACTATCCCATCAAAGGCACTAAGTTTAGAATGTATGTCAATCTCAACTGAAACTCGATGATGCTTTGTTGTGACGAGCAACTTCTTCCTCGCTTCACTACAGCCATCCTCATGCCACTATTCTCATCTATAGCCTCTCTAGGATGTACTTTCCAAAAAGCCACCCACTCTAAGAATGTGTGATTCTTCAAAGAATGTGAAATAGTGGTGACAATAGTGGTTGGGCTAGCTTGTCATCACTAATCCATTAACATAAGTACTTCTCAACACACTTGGGCTGAATTAGGTTTTATTATCATTATTATTATTATTATACCAATAGCCATTGTATTATAATTGTGAATGGTTTATCTTGTTTACTCATTGGAGATCCTAGATGAAATGAAGAGTTCCATTCTTCTTTTCTAGAACAATCCAATGGTTCAAAGTACCTTCTCCTTCAATAGGTCAATTATCTTCAAAATGTGGACCTTTGGTACTAGAATCACTTCCAAATTCCATGGTAAAGATTACCCATCAGCTCAATGACTGTATTCGATTACACCCATGACATCACACTAGTTATAACCTTCTTCCGACTTTATAATATCCTAATTGCTCATTGGTCAACATAAGCACACTAATTCCAACAACAATAGGTTGATGACGACACAACCCCCTATTCCAACACTAACAATAATGCCAACATTCAATGCATTATAAGTAAACCAAGAATAAATTGTTAAACCTCAAGTTTGATTTGAATGTTAATGTCACTATGCCACCGTATAAGCAACCTTGGAAACTAAATCATATGAATGAGGTACTAGGAATGATGTGTCTAACCGACAACCATCAATTAGAACTTGTTTTGGCGATGTCAAATGACTATTTTAGGGATGCATTAGACATACTGTGCAATTAGAGCATGATCTGGACATCAAGAGACCTTACTAGTGAGTCATGAAGATAACTACATTTAATGTAAGGGAGTTTGTTCTCTTTCAAATATGGTATGAAGCATGGATAAATATTTTTAATAGTCAATGGATGTATTATGTGTAGTGGAGCATAAGGATAATGCTAAGTTAGGGGTTTCCTTTCACCATAAAGAATATCATGTTTGTTATTCTAGATTTAATGGTGGACATTATCACGGTGGGACAAGCTACATCTTGTGGTGATTCAAAGTGATGTATGTCCATGAATTATTCATAATGGTCGACATCACTTATGAAGGGGAAAGGATATGGATTGTGGGCGTTCGTGATCAAAACCACAACACACCACCTCGACAGATTGATGTGAGGGCCTTCTTGACGAGTAGAGAAGGCCCCGTGAGTCATGTGCTTCTAAGTCTTCTTGACAGATGGAGAAGACACCCATGACTCACAACGTGAGCTATATTGGAAGTTGGACAGAGGGTGGTTGGGCGGTATGTTTAGTGGGTCCCAATTTTCACTTAGTCATCCTTCACACAATCAAGCAGTGCGAGTTCGAGTTTGATCGGAGATCCACCCTAATCACAAAGTTTCGGTGGTGTAACATTTTGTCACCATTTTAATGGGTTTTCATTAAGGAGAATGAGCTTTACCTTCACCATCATATAAGCTTTTCTTTTACTAACCTTAGATATTGGAATATGTGGCACAATTGGAGTTTGAGAAATGGGCTCTTGTGTGATGGTCCCCATGGAGCTCAACAAAATGTTTATAAGTTAAAAGGATAATTGATCTGGCAAATTTCGCAACGAATATTTGCATGGGCTCCTTGTCCGCAATTTTTTTTCCTTTACACCACTAAGTATTGCAACACCTAAGTGGATTTACCATGCCGTAAGATCTTTCTATCGTAGTAATGACAATAGGTTTTGCAGTGTCATGTTGTTTTAATATAAACATATGTTTGTGAGCATTTGATTGACGAAGATGGTTGAGCTTAGTTGGTAAGGTTGGTTAACAAAGACCATAAGGTTATGCATTCAACCCCTACAATCCACGTAAGCATCTAGTAAATTCAGAAAATATGCATGGCCTAATAGAGAGGTGTGAAAGTTGAACCTTGAACCCAAGGCCTTGTGTTGGTATAGATGCTTTTAATATCCATCAACACTAAAAGGAGGATATATACGTAGGGAATCTCTTCATTTATACATTTTGGGAGTCTCCCAAATGTGAGTGGTAGTTTGGAAATGATAGTAAACGAGACAATTTGTTTGATAAATTTCTATTGTTAATAAGTCTCCACTTCCCAAGTTCATGGATTGCATGCAAGCGACTCACACTTAATGTTAATAGGAATTTGTTTGACACGAAAATGTTGCCAAACCTTTTGTCCAATTACAAGCAATGAATCAATACCTCCAATGCATAAAGTAATGCAAAGTTTATTTATATTTGTTAATAATTATTCGCAGACATGAGAGTTCCAACGTGAACAACATATGCACATGAATCTTCTTCAAATGTAAAACTTGAATTGTCCATAACTTTGTTGCAATTTTGTACTCTTCAAACAAGGCGTTATAGGGATCTCTTTGATCTTGTTCACAAAGTTCACGTGGTTAGGTATATAAATGTTTGTTTCTAATATGTTGATGGATCTTTGTTTGTATGTTGAAATTGCCCCTACTTTCTTGCAATTAACGAGTCATTCCCATGCTAACAACATACTCGTTTCCATTTTCTATGAGCCAAATCCTTGTAATGCTTCGTCCGGAAAACCTTGAAATGCCCATAATTTTTCTTGATTGCTTGTTATAGCATATGGTTTTCATTATTTCCCCAATCACCCTTGGTCAACCCTATGAAGAGCAGTGGTTTGGTTGCATATGCTATTACATGGTCGCTTCATTCCTTTTTCCTTAACTACATGTGGTACTTGAGCAATTACATGATGTGATTTTCCAATTCCAATATGGGGGCCTAGATTAAAGCACTTCCGAAACAAAAATACAATGTAGGAGTATTTGAGGAAATAAAGCAAAGCTTGGGTATTCTTGAATCAGTTTTTTTGAGTTTTAATAATTCGTATAATATAGACTATGAAAATTACGTTTGATTCCTATTTTCTATGAACTTTTCTCGGCATGGAAATATGTACATGATGAAGAAATTTACGATAAACTTCCTATAAATTTGGGGCATTTTCTCGTGTAGTTCCTATTATTTTTCCTATATTTGAAAGCGAGATATGAGTTGATTTTCTAAGAAATCAGTTCAAATATGTACATGGAGCAAAAGATTGTAATTGGCCAATTTATTTTACATTGTTTAAACATGGCATTAACCCATCAAAATCATGAAAACCTTGAGTGAAACAAATGAAATTTAAAAAACATGAGCCTAAGTGCAGTTCCATAGCTTGTTGCTTTTTGATGAGATTCATTGATTTTGCATAAAGTTATGGATCAACATTTCTAACAAAAAGATGTACTTTCAATCTCCATATCTTTAGCTTTAGGGCAACGTATGAGGTTGAATTTCCTTCCGTAATCTTTTTAAGTACATATATGGAGAGATTGTTTGTTTCATGGTTACTTCCTTTTCCCTTCTTGCTAAAGATTGGAATGCTGAAGAGATTGTTGTTACACGCACAAGGAAGATCAACAAAGGCATATACCTAGAGTCAATGTTGGGATGACTTTCTTGTCCTTTCTTGTTAACCGTCTACAACATGTTACACATAATGATTGCTTCCTTTTGTTCTCAAGGAAGATTGGGGTGCAAATAAGAGAATGTTGCACGACAAGTACGAGCACCGAACAAAGTCTTCAACGAGCCTTTCTTTTGGCCATGAAATGGGATATATATTCAATCTAATGATGACTTCCTTTTGGTTTCTTTTTAGCTACCCAATGTCTTTAATGTTGAGTAATTGGCTTGCTTTTCTTAAGGAAGAAGATTAGGATGCACGCAAATGATAGCATGGATGTGTAAGGACAATGATGGCCCAATAAGTTGAAGGCATGGGTTGTTGAAGAGTTGTCTATAATGTCTTTTGAAGGTACACAATGTGTGCGGTTAGTTATGTGGCAAGGTGAAGCGAAGATTTTTTTTGCATGTTATGAATATACGGTCAAAGTACTCCATGTATAAGGATGGATGGAGATGGCAAGGTATAGATATCTTGTAATAGGCACGGAAATGCCCTATATTTCAATATGGGGTGCTCTATCCGCGTCTCCGAAGTTTGACCGAGACAGATACACACCAGAGAAGCTTTCATACCCTCCTGAGAATTGCATGACATGGCACACGAATGGTCCAGACTCAAAACCTCTCTCAGAAACAGACCCCCCGCGTGTGCCGTACGTGTGAAAACATGGGGTATTACACGAACGGGGATGGTGGGGATGGAATGAATATGCTCAATCTCTGTGAATTAGGTTGTTGTGTCTGGGGAATAGAATAGCATATCCATGTCCCTCTCGGATAATTGTGGCATAGGTCACGAGCGAGTGCTAGAATGGCCGGCTCTTGGTCAAGAACCGGCGAGCCCACTCTTGGTCTCCTATTGTGGACATATGATGATACCATGGGATCACACACACACACAACACACACACAAACTCTCTCTCTAGAGAGAGAGAGAGAGAGAGAGAGAGAGAGAGAGAGAGAGAGAGAGAGAGAGAGAGAGAGAGAGAGAAACAGGATCACACACACACACAAACTCTCTCTCTAGAGAGAGAGAGAGAGAGAGAGAGAGAGAGGAGAAACAGAGGAGGGGGTATATGTATGTATGTATAAAGATCAGAGAGAGAGAGAGAGAGAGAGAGAGAGAGAGAGAGAGATAGAGAAACAGGGGAGGGGGGGTATATGTTGTATCAGTATGTATGTATAAAGATCAGAGAGAGAGAGAGAGAGAGAGAGAGAAACAGGGGAGGGGGCGACGTATATGTATGTCTGTATAAAGAGCAGATTGTGAAGTGAAGCCACTGCAGATCGACAAGATCATCAGAAAAGAAGCAAGAGAAACCCACACAGAAGAAGAAACCATGGAGTTCTTCTGTACATTACCCTCCCTTCTCCCTCTCCACCTTCTTCTTCTTGTTCTTCTCCTCCTCCTCCCTTCAACCCCTCAAGCATCGCCGTCCATCCAAAGGAGAGGCTCCCACAGACAGCGCCTCTGCTACAGTTGGAAATTCAATGTGGAGGTGAACAACCTGCGAGGTTGGACTAACGTTCCGGACTCTTGTGAGAGCTATGTTGCTTCTTACATGACTGGCGATGGTTATCTTGAAGACTCGAAGGTCGCCATTAGTCAGGCCCTCGACTATGCTACCTCTTACAACTTCTCGCTTCTCGTTGACATTGAGAATGAGAATGGCCATGGAGAAGGTGAAGGAAGAACATATTCTTCTTCTTCTTCTCCTCCTCTTGTCTGGATCTTCGATATTGATGAAACTAGCCTTTCCAACCTTCCTTACTATGCTCACCATCGCTTCGGGTATGTAAAACTATTCTCTGTGTTGTTGTGGATTTTGCATTTCCGTGCAACGATTCCCTCTAATTTGCAGGTTTGGTTCCTTGGAGTTAATTTTCATGCTTCTTTTGGATTTCTTCAGGTTTAACTTGATGGTCCATCTTTTTTCTGGTTATATGGATATGCATGGTTGATCTATGTCAGTGCAATCTTTTTTTCTTTGATGTATGCTGCGTTTTTGGGCTTTATAGAGAATAACCTTCGTATTAATGAAGATTTTTGTTTTCTTTTAGTTCTATTCCCATGCCCTGTTTTGTGTTTTTAAGTTCAATATCTTCATACTACTGTAGATTTTTCTTCCTTTTTTATTTTGCTTTGTGAACCATAACCTTCATATCAGTTTAGAGTCTCTTCTTTCGGTTCCGATTCTGTGTTGTGCTTCATATTTTTATCATGCATATCTTCATGTTAGTGTAAATTTTGTCTTTCTTTGATTCTGCTTTTGTGTAATGTTCTGGAATTTGTACTTCATATTAGTGTAGATTTTGACTCTTTTGAGAATTTTGTTTTTGTTCTCACTTATGGAATCCTCACCTTGAATCTTTGCACAGAGTAGAAGCGTATAATGACACGCTGTTTGAGGCTTGGGTGGAGCAAGGTATTGCACCAGCCCTCCCATCATCTCTCAAACTCTTCAACAAGCTTAGGGACCTTGGGTTTATTGTCTTCTTCTTGACTGGACGAAGTGAGAGTCAACGCAATGTAACTGTTGAGAATTTAAAGACTGCAGGCTATCATGGTTGGGAAGGATTAATCTTGAGGTAAGATCCTAGTTCTGTTTTTTTTCCTTGTATTTTATTTTTCATAGCTTTTGATAGGTGAGGATTGGACGAGCGTTGCTTTTTCTGAACAAAACTGTGCTTTTAGAGACCGAGCTAGTTAAAAACACATGGATTGGAAAATTTGAAACTGACGAGACACTTGACGGATAAGGACATTATTTTCTTTTACATGGCATCATGATTGCTGCGTTTTTTCTGAAAAGGATTTATCTGAGCACTACTATTGTCTTGAGATTATGGTTGGAGAAGTTTGTCGATAAAATTTCCAAGTTGTTTCTCCAGTGTCAGTCATTCTGGCTGCCTTCAAAATTACTGAAATTTTTGCTTATATGAAATGGTGGATCGAGTGGTAGGAAATTTATCTCGCTGCGAAAACCCACATTGATTATTTATATGATTGTCTCTCCATAGTAGCTACATTTGCTGTTTGCCCTGAAGAATACAATCAGTTAAGTACTTGGGTTTTCTTTTGGTTATTACTAGCCGACTGTAATTGAGACAAAGTCGCCAATAAAGAAATCTTGCTGTCAGTAACTATAATATTATATCGTTATTCTCTGAATATCAGTGCTATGGATGAAATCTCTGTGAGATTTATGGCAAGAATTTCTACATGAATTGTACTCCCTTACATGGCGGCCTTCCATCTCTACCATTGTTGTAATGGGCAATGAATGGGCTGCCTTAAAACAGCAAAGAAGAATCTATGTCACTTTAACCATCTTTAGTGATTCGTATGTACAAATGTATACTGGAATCTGTTGTACAAGAGAGATCCACTGCTAAATGATAGGTCTCACATATTTGTTTTCTGTATTTGACACCAGACAAAATGAGGATCATGGTGTGGATGCAATATATTACAAGTCACGAAAGCGGAAAGCTCTACAAGATTTGGGATATGTGATTGTAGGCAATATTGGGGATCAATGGAGTGACATCACTGGCTACTCCGTGGGAAGTCGTGTCTTCAAATTGCCGAATCCGATGTATTATATATCTTGATATCATCAACCTTGATGGATTGTCATCATTGATGATCTTTCTCCCTCTCTCCCTCTCTTTCATGTAATGCTAATAGCTATTCATGAATAAAAAAGAATTGATTTGTGTGTTATCACATTTGTTGCACTATATGTGATTGAACTTTTTTAAATTTTCCAAATTGTTCCAAGAATAAATGTAATTTTATAAGACAAGATGAATCCACAAGAAAATAAAGGAGAATTGCGTACATTAACATAATCAAGGTAACTCACTCTATTGGTTTGAGTTGCTTACATTGTGAGATGTGATTATCAATGCTTAAGTACTCATCAATAGACATACAAATGAATGATATTCTTAGCATACATAACACAATTCATGACTTAGATCCAATACAGGGAATTGTGTACATGAACATAATCAAGGTCATTCATTCCATTGCTCTGAGTTGCTTACATTATCAGATGTGATTATCGATGCTTAAGTACTCATCAATAGACATACAAATGAATGATATACTTAATATAGATAACACAATTCATGACTTAGATCCAATGTGCTCCTCTTGAACCCTACAACAATGCTAATATTGACAAGAAGAAGTTGGTGGTCAAAGGCAAGCATTGAACTATGCTTATGGTTGCATGATCCCCCATTGACATCGAGTCATTTAATACTTGAATCATATCTCATTTTACCGCACCTCTCTTTCTCATTGACTCATGCATATCTCTCATTATATAATGGAGTTCCCTTGAGGAACGCTTCCCCTTCTCATACATAACTCTTAGGCATATTATACCAATTAGTTAGATGCTCATCTAGATGGCTATGCATTGGCCCATTAACTATCCTATATTCTTGGGTACTAACCTTACACATCTAGAGAATATATATTGTGCACCACCTCATTTGTATTAAAACAATATTGTCTTTACACAAGATTATTAATGTCACACTAGTAACACACTTAGTGTTTCAAAGATACATGTAGGCAAATACATGTTTTCGGTGTTTTAGAGTAGTGCATGTGCACACACACACACACACACACACACGATGGTTGCAAGTGAACACCAAGTTGATAATGAAATAATCGAATGAATAGATTAGAAACAGAGACAACTTAGCAAAGATCAAGATCAAAGAGTCAAAGAATCAGAGAGAGAGAGAGAAGCACACATAGTGTAACTATATTATTCAAACTCAAAGATACAATGGCAAGTACAACTACTACAGGTTACAAAGTTCAGTTTAAATACAAGCTAAACTAGGGCAACTGCTCTTTCCAATATTTACAAATATGGCTTAGACCTAATATGTCCAATAGGACAATATGAAGTCGTATTCGACACTCCCTTGTCATGTCGGCTTTTGTCTGAATTCGGCAATGTCCAAAAAACAAGAAGCCAGATTGGCCGAAGCTGAAAGGGCTAAGGTTGAATCGGCTAGTTCGAAAGAGAGTCCTAGTTGGAGAGTCTAAAGCTGAGTTGGCTATACTGATTACCGAATCTTGAAATGTCGATGCCGAATGTCCGAAACCATCCTAAATGTTCGACTCAATCAGACCGATTTCTCTGAACACCCATTTGGTGCCAAAGAGACCAAAAATGGTATGCCGGAAGACCCTTGATCATCCCATTTGTGACATTATCGGATGTAGATATCTTCTCGAGGCCGATTTTCCCTGAAATGACGTAGACCCGAAAAAAGTGATACCTCACGTCTATATGCTTTGAGGCATTGTGATGAACCATATTTTTGGACAAAGCAACAACACCTTGACTGTCACTATAGACAATTAGAGTTGACTCGGAGTTGGCTTGTCGAAACGTGCACGCCAGTCGACTGAGCCATAAGGCCTCTTTCGTTGCGTCGGATGCTACTACATATTCGGCCTCGGTCGTTGAAGCATTCCTGTAGTTTTGATTTCCACAAGATTGCTCCATTGTCGAATTTGAAGTAGTACCCGGTTGTCGACTTTCGACTGTCTAGGTAGTTGGTAAAGTTTGAATCAGTGTATCCAACTATGCCAGAAGTCTTGTTCGAGCTTAATAGGATGTCGTAGTCTTTTGTGCCCACCAGATATCTGAACACATGCTTTACTACAGTCCAATGCGATCGGCCGAGATTGTGCATAAATCTACTGACAAGGCGCGAGCTAAGTCCGGTCGTGTGGCGACCATCGCGTACATTGAGCCGACAGTTAGTGCATATGTCACCAACTTCATAAATTTCCCCTCTGGACCGGATGCTAGGCAGTCCGTTTGAGATAGTTGAAGACTAATTGGGATTGTGGTCAAAGTAGATTTTGCCAATTGCATGTTGAAGCATTCTAAGACACGTCCAATGTAGTTCGCTTGCGATAGAAGCAATTGTCACCGATTCCGAAGCCGACTAATCTTCATCCCTAGAATATGTAGACCGGGGTCCTTCATGGCAAACTTCAATTCCAGTTGTTGAACAAGTCTGGTGAGCTCTCTCGCATGCCGGCAGGAGAGTAGCATGTCTTCCACATAAATTATGAGGAAGATGGGTGACCCATCTCGAGTTGTTTTGGTGAAGAGGCAGTGGTCCTCATCGCTCGTTGAGAAGCTAACCGATTGGATGAAGTCATCGAACTTTTTGTAGAACTGTCGGGGAGCTAGTTTGAGGCCGTATAGAATCTTCATGAGTCTGCAAACTAGATGTTCCTGCCCGGATACCACGAAGCCTTTCGGTTGTTCCATATAAATCTCCTCCTCTAGTTCACCATGGAGGAATGCCGTTTTGACATCTAGCTGGATCCATTCTAACTCCTCAGCTGCCACGATGCCAAGCATGAAGCAAAGGGTGGTCATTTTCACCGTTGGTGAAGATGTTGTCGAAATCGATGCGGTATTCCTGTTGAAACCCTTTTGCTACTAATATGGCCTTGAATTTTGGGGTGGTTGAATCAAACATCTCTTTTAGTCTGTAGACCCACTTGCACGGAAGAGCACGTTGATGTTGCGGTAATTCGACCAAGTCCCAAGTCTTGTTTTGCTAAATGGAGTTAATCTCTGACTCCATCACCAGATGCCAGGTGGCTGAATCAGCTGATGTTGATGCTTCTTCATATGATGTCGGCTTGCCGGCATCCATGAAGAAGATTCCAGGAGAGTACCTCTTCAAAGGCTACGACATTCTTTCGGATATCCTTGGAGTGACTGGGCTAGCCTAATCGGGTGTGTAAGGCAGATGGTCCAGAGTTGAAATATTTGGCTATGCCAAATCAGTTGGAGCTGATTCCGTGCTAAAAGATTCAACTACCCATGAAGTCGACCTCGTGTTACAAGCTGGGTCGTCATGAAGGGTTGGCACTTCTGAAAAAGTTACCCTTCGGACTTCAATAGGCCTTTCGGCCGTCTTGTGCATGACTAACTCGTTGAAGACAACATCTGAACTTCGGACGATCTGTCTATTCTATTTGATTTCGCCGTGTGGTCCATAGCCAAGGAAAATGCATTTCCTGGACCTCGGTTTGAGTTTTCGGCGATCGTCTTTCAGTATGAGGGCGTATGCCTCGCATCTAAAAATGCTCAGCTTCTCGTAATTTGGCTTACTTCCAGTCCATAATTCCAGAGGTATTTGAGGTCCTAGAGGCCTACTCGGCATCATATTGATTATGTGTACTACTGTAAGTAGGGCCTCTGCCCAGAAGTCATCCGACAGTGCGGAGTGTTGGAGCATAATAACAATTCGTTCTTGAATTGTTTGATTCATTCGTTGGTCAATTTCATTCTGTTCCATACTATGTGGTGCCATGTATTCTCATCAAATGCTGCGTTGTTGGCAAAATCTGACGAATTCCTCTTATTTGTACTCTCCTCCATTGTTGGACCGTAAACATTTCAACTTTTGGCCAAGTGATTCTCGACCATGGCAAGCCATTCTTGGAAGATTGAGAACACTTGATCTTTGGTTTTGGCTAGATATGCCCACACCTTGCGAGTTGAATTGTTGACGAAATAGAAAGCGCCACCAAGAGACTGATGCGGCATCGGGCCACAAATGTCCGAATGAGCCAAATCGATGGGGCTCGATTCTCGTGGTGATGTCATCAGGTGCGAGGCTGTGGTTTGTTTGCCGTATTGGTAGTGCTCGCATAATTGGTGGTCCGAGAAGAAGAGTTTGGGAATGTATCCGGCTCTGGACAAGTATGTTATGTTGACCTTACTGAGGTGTCTGAGTCGTCCATGCCATAGTGATGACATGAGGATATCAACTAGAAACAAGTCACCCTCTCTGAGTGTGACATATAGCAAGTACAAGAAATGTACTTTTGGACCTCGAGCAAGCAAGAGGTTCCCCTTGTGGAGTGTCCACCTCCTAATGAGAAGTCGGCATGGATGTCATCTTCATCTAATTGTTTGATTGAAATCAATGGACTTGAGAGCTCAAGTACATGTCAGACGTTGTGTAGTACAGGTGTAGAGACACCCGGAAGGTTGAGCTCGACAATGTTGATTCCATTTATAACGCAAAGCTGCGAATTTCGAATAATAATTGCCGAAATTGGGATCGATGAGGGGTCACGTGGTAGGATGCAATCGAATCCAAGAGCCATGTGCTCAATTCCTCAATTATAATCAGAACTTCTGATTTGATTGAGTTAGACTCTATAAACTGGATGTTCGGATCACCCGTTCGTACTTCGGCTGATGAACCGATGTAGTTGACCTCCTCATGCTGGTCACTCTTCTAATAAGCTTGCTCAGCTTTATCATTCTTGGCTTTGAGGGCGCAACAATCGGCTTTGATATGTCTAGGTTTCTTGCATTAGTTGCAAGTTCGATTATCTCAAGACTTGCTTCGGCTTCGTGAATGTGTCGGCGGCTGGGAAGAACTTCTTCCCTGGTTGTTTGGTTGGTCAGCCAAACCTTGTACTATGTAAGTATCGCTAGCCGAATTGTGTATGAATGATTCCTTCAAGCAACTTCCGTCAAGATTGAGCTCATGACTTCGGAGTACTTCACGGCGGCAAGTGAAGCATTGCACATTGTTGTGACAAAAGTTTCCCACGAAGGAGGGAAGGCTACTCATTAGCAACATTGCTTTCAATTCATCTTCAATTGTCGTTCCCTGAGACGAAATCTGGAGCTTTCGTACTCATTGATGTGTGCATGGACCAAATCAGACTCTTTCATCCGAACGTTGTAGAGGCGCTCAATCAAGTATATCTTTGTCGTGGCTACCTTCTTCTCGTGGGTGTCTGACAACGTTTTCCATGGTTCAAATGTTGTCGTACACGACCACACCTTGTAATACACGGATTCAGATAGATGCATCTAAATGGTGGCATGGACAATTCTGTCTAGTTTCGTCCACTCATTTGGCTTGTAACCTTCTGGAGCATTTTCAATTTCAATTGAGTCAATCTAACCCTTGACTACCAAATAGTCTTGACTCATCTTTGATGAGTCGGATGTTGATGCCATTTGTGTTGGCTGGTAAGCTCTATTCTGAGTTTGCTACGAATGGTAGGAGGGTGCAACCGATTGGCTCACCTAAATATGTTCTAGCCAAATTTGAACACAAGCCGAATCAGTTTCGACTATTAGCGGGTTTTGTCCAAAGTGACTACAACCAATTGGACCCGAATTAACCGATCGATTAGCCGATTGGATTTCGAACGGTAGTTGGGTACTAAACTTGCTCGGGGTGGCTACGCTGAGTGGAGGGACAGAGCCGACTGGTCTTCCCAAATATCACCTAACCAAATTGAGCATATTTAATTGTCAGTCCTATTCCAATTGTCAATTTTAAGGTATCGATTACAGATTATGTGTTATTTGTAATGCCAATCCTGCTCTGAGTGACTAGAGTGAATGAGGGGACAACACCGATTGGTTTGCCCGAGTTTCACTTAGCCGGATGGAGCACAGATGAGGCCGATTTCCACAAGATCCCACTTTGAGCGACTACAACCACCAAGAAGAGTATAACCGATTGGCCTACTTGAGGTGTCGTTTAGTTCAGTGGAGTGCGGATCAACAAGGTGGCTTCTCAATTCACTAGATAAGGTCTTGTAAGTTGTTGATCAGAAGGTTTCTGTCTAACTGAAATCTAGACTCTATTCAGAGACTTGAATCGACTTGGAGTCTTCAAGGTGTTGAGACCAAAGATGTTGTTGAAGACAGATAGTGGCCAGCAGTAGAATACAAAACCAAGCTCTAATACCAGATATTGGAGATAAGGTTGTCAGTGTAGAGACGAGAACAACATCATGTGATGAAGAAAACCAAATTGATTATTAAATAATCGAATGAACAGATTAGAAATGGAGACAACATAGCAAAGATCAAGGTCAAAGAATCAAAGCATAGTGTAACTGTATTATTCAAACTCAAAGTTACAATAGCAACAACAACAAATACAACTAGGTTACGAAGTTCAGTTTAAATTCAACCTGATCTAGATATGGCCTAGACCTAGTATTCCCAATAGGACAATGTGAATACATTATGAAGTCGTATTCGACAAGTACCACATATTTACCAAAACCTAGAAAAACGAGATATTTCTTTTAAATTCATAAGAACAAACATTTGGAATTGCATGGTGTTAGAGTCAATATTTTTTGTGTCATAAATAAACAAACATTTTTAATGATTGAGGTATGAAAAGAGTGTTGTTAATGTTTCTTATAGTTGTGTAAGGAGAAAGTGTAGATTAAGGAGGAGCTTAAACATTAGGTAAGGAACTTATTATTTCTCACATGCTCCATGTGTGCTAAGGGTCCTCTTTATATACCATTGGTGATCTATAACAATGAGGTCCTATATTTGAACTTAGACAACTACAACATTAGTACTCCAAAGTTTGTAAATATGCTTTGGCTCCATGCCTACCATGAAATACAAAAGCATTGTGCATATCCCAAGTATGATGCAATCCTGAATACCTCATAAATACGAACATAATCTCCTTCTCTGATTCTAGGTTGACTTGTGCAAATTGTGCAAACACCCACTATCTTGGCATCAAGTAACATTGAGACAAAACTTGCCAAATTTGAGAAATGTAACTCCAAATTTGACAAGCAATCAAATGTTGTCCGAAACAATGAGTACTATCTTCCACTTGAACAATACAAATAAGTAATTGCCTGTTGTTAGTCCAAGTCACTTTAGAGCTAATTCCTAAGGCAAACCCTGTTTAGTAATGGCACCATGAAGCCTTAATTGTTGTCCTCCCATGTGTTATATTCGCATTCACTATGGAACATTGAACTATAGATATTGTGGTGTGCATGTGTTCCTTTGTGCCACCCTTTTAGCTCACCCTTTTTAGATGCACGTACCCAAGTTGACCCACCCTTTTAGCACACCCTTTTTAGGATGCGTGTGCCCAAAATGACCCACCCTTTTAGCACACCCTTTTTAGCCAGGCCAACCCAAATGGGTTTCGTTGTATCAACTATAAATTGATTAAGAAGTAAGAAGCTAAGTAGACTGGTTTTGATCTCTTATGTGCATTTCACATATTGGTGGAGATGACGGGGTACCAGTCCCCCACATCCAAGCATCCGCCTCTTCCGCTTCGTAGGTAGCATCGCCTTCACCACCATCACCGACACTCTTGTTAGTCTCTTGTAGTAGTATCTCTTCTATTAGCACCGCCTTAGTTCACTAGTTAGGCCTCCCGATATCCACCGCTTCATTGTCTCTATTTTTTAGTTTCTTTCGTGTTCGTGTTCATGTTCTAGTTCCTGATGAGGGCCGCACAAGGCCACTCACACTCCCGTTGGTGTTCGAGTTCCCGATGAGGGCCACACATGGCTGCTCACTCCCGTTGGTGTTCGTGTTCTAGTTCCTGGTGAGGGCCGCATGGTCGCTCACGCCCGTTCGTGTTCGAGTTCTCGATGAGGGCCGCACATGGCCGCTCACTCCCGTTCGTGTTCCTGTTCCCAGTGAGGGCCACATGGTCGCTCACTCCCGTTTGTGTTCCAATCTCCGGTGAGGACCGCACATGGCCGCTCACTCCAACTATTGTTCGTGTTCCAGATCCCGGTGAGGACCGACATGGTCGCTCATGCCCGTTGTTGTTCATGTTCCAGTTCCCGATGAGGGCCACATGGTCACTCACTCGTTCGTGTTCCAATTCTCGGTGAGGACAACATGGTTGCTCACGCCCGTTGGTGTTCGTGTTCCAACTCTCAGTGAGGACCGTTCCAGTTCCCGGCAAGGACCACACATGGTCACTCATGCCCCTCAATCTCTTGTTTCTCGCAGGGGGGAAATGTGGTGTGCATGTGTTCCTTTGTGCCACCCTTTTAGCTCACCCTTTTTAGATGCACGTACCCAAGTTGACCCACCCTTTTAGCACACCCTTTTTAGGATGCGTGTGCCCAAAATGACCCACCCTTTTAGCACACCCTTTTTAGCTAGGCCAACCCAAATGGGTTTCGTTGTATCAACTATAAATTGATTAAGAAGTAAGAAGCTAAGTAGACTGGTTTTGATCTCTTATGTGCATTTCACAATATCCTTGGTTGTGAGTCTAAACACATGTTTCGCAATAATGAAACTCTATGAACCATCATATGCATAGATAAGTCCTATATTGTAGCTCCCCCAAGCACTTAGGGCTTTCTAGATGATTCCACGTAACTCATGTGATTCCCATCTTATCCCTCTTTCTCCACAACAAATATCTGTTACCCAGACAAGTATGGATGCGTTGGAGTCGGAGTCGGATCGATGACTCAGCAGATAAGCCAAATAGGATATAGTTAGTTACGAAGTTTTGTAATTCTTGATAATTATAGGCAGTAGGATTTCTTGATGAGAAAAGACCTTCGGGTTACCTATTGTCAAGATTCGAACTCTTGACACGACATAGTTATAATCTAGTATTATGAGTTAACCAAGATATCTAGTACATAGTTATGTATGTAATTGATCCTTATTATTTTGCTAGCATCATGTGCATAGTTGCTCCCTTGTAGTATTTACACTTGGCACATGCATGCATACCTACATGCTCTATTGTAGATTCACATGCGTGCAACAAGTATGCATGCCATGTAGTATAAATAGAGGAGATCACCTTGAAGGAATTCAAGGTGAACAACACTAGTTATGGAGTCTTTCCTTTAATACTATCTTCTTTCTTTGTCCATTTGGTTATCTTCTTGCTTGTCTCTTGAGCTTATGATCCGTGACAATTTGTTCACCTTCCCATCCTCATAGCTCTCCCTCTCATAATCCATAGCTATGTCCGACTCAACTAGTGAGTTAGGCCAAATAATGGTAGCCTTACGACAGCTACAACTTGAAAATGAAGCTCTTCGAAATTCTTTACAAGAACTTCAAGTCGGTACCTCCCTATCCTCACAACCCCCGAACCCTAGTCTCCCACAACAACCTAACCTAGAGCCCGATCTTCTACCAACATCTAGTCTAGCTTCGTCACAGTTTCTTGAGCTTAAGGTTAGCCTCCCAGAAAAATTTGATGGAACGAGGTCGCGTTTCCAAGGGTTCATCAACCAAGTTCGACTTATCATTCGGCTACAACCTCAACGTTATGGAGATGGTCTTCGACAAGTCGGCCTTGTGGGCACCCTTCTCTCCGGTCCGGCCCAAGCTTGGTTTGCACCATTGGTAGAAACCTCGTCACCTCTATTGGAGGACTTTCCCACCTTCCTCGCCGAGTTAGAGGCCACATTTGGAGAGACGGACCGACGACGTACAACTCTTAACAAGATTTATGCACTCGAACAAGGTTCGCGTGCAGCTTCGGTCTATGCTTCAGAATTTCGACAACTAGCATGCGACGTCAATTGGGATGATCAAGCTTTAGTTTATCACTTTCGGCGCGACCTTCGAAGCAATGTCAAGAATCTTCTCTTAAACTTTCCGGAGCCCACCTCGTTATCCCAAGCGATTTCACAAGCAGTCCATTGTGACAATCGTCTTTTCGAATTTCGCCAAGAAGAGCGCCGGACTTGGGTTCCACCTCATTCACTTCCACGCCACGCCCCGATCATACAACCCCAGGCATCCTCACACTCGCCTACTTTGGTAGATGCTCCTGTCCCCATGGAAATTGATCAAGCCCGATTTCGGCCATTGACTGATGCTGAACGACAATTTCGGCGGGCTAATGGCTTGTGCATGTATTGTGGCGCTTCCGGTCATGTCGTTCACCATTGTCCTAGGAGTACTCGCCCACAATTCCATCGAGCTAACGGACCCCAACATCTGGAAAACGACATCATTCGGTTGCAGTAGGAGCCATGCAACTGGACATCTCCCGTCACCCACATTCTGTTGGTTCCATTGCCGGACCATCAAGCAATTTCACATTGGAGGTATGACTTTCGTTTAACTCTAGTTCCATTCAGTCTGTTTCTTTACTTGATTCTGGGGCATCTTCTTGCTTCATCGACGTCGCGTTTGCCCAAGCACATGGCGTACCTATCGTTGGCCTCTCAAAACCCATTCCAATTGAAGCCATCGACGGGTGCGTCCTCTCGTCAGGTGCAATTACTCAAGCTACAATCCCATTAGGGCTTCGGGTGGGCTCACACCAGGAGGAGCTCGCCTTTTACTTCATCGCATCTCCTCGACATCCGATCTTCTTAGGACTAACGTGGTTGGAGGCGCACAATCCAATAGTGGATTGGTGCAACCGCTCGATCACATTTAGCAAGCCAAGATGCTCGTGCAAAAGTATGAAGGTAAATTCAGTTTCCTATCCTTCGGAGACGGTCGACTCCGAATTGACTACCCCATCATCAGTCCAGGATGGGTTTGTTTGTGGCGCCATTTCTAACACACTCCATGTTATACCCGAAAAATACCAACACTTCTCCGACGTATTTGAAAAATGTAATGTTGATCGTTTGCCTGAACACCGGCTCTACGACTGTCCGATTGATCTTCAAGAAGGTGCGTGTCCACCCTTTGGTCCTCTATATGCGTTGTCTGCACCAGAGTTGAAGGCCCTTCGTGTGTATCTCGATGAGAACCTCGAGAAAGGATTTATTCAACCTTCTAAGTCACCAGCCGGGGCCCCCATTTTATTTGTGAAGAAGAAGGATGGCTCTCTACGCTTATGCATCGACTACCGAGGTCTCAACAAACTCACTGTGCACAACCGTTATCCGCTACCTCTGATCCCCGAACTCCTTGATCGGCTCCGAGTTGCGCGTGTCTTCTCCAAAGTTGATTTGCGTGGAGCGTACAATCTAGTATGCATCAAGCCAGGGGATGAATGGAAAACCGCATTTCGAACACGGTATGGGCATTTCGAATACAAGGTAATGCCTTTTTGTCTTACTAACGCTCCCCCAGTTTTTCAACATATGATGAACGATATATTCCGGGAATATCTTGATCTTTTTGTTGTCATTTAGCTCGATGATATTCTCATTTTCTCGCCAAACATGGAGGAGCACACTCGCCAAGTCCGATTAGTTCTTGCCAAACTTCGCGAGCATGGCCTTTATGCCAAAGGCGAGAAATGCGAGTTCGACCGTACCTCGATCGAATTTCTGGGCTACATCATCTCGCCCACTGGCATCACCATGGATATGAAGAAGGTCTCTATCATTCAGGCGTGGGCGACTCCAAGGCGACTTAAAGATGTGCAATTCTTCCTCGGCTTCGCGAATTTTTACCGTCGCTTCATCAAGGGGTTTTCCACCCTAGCACAACCTCTTATCGCTCTCACCCATAAATGCACTCCATTTTTATGGACCTCGGAGGCGCAAAATGCGTTCGACTCACTCAAACACGCATTCATCACTGCCCCGGTGCTGCTACATGCTGACCCCACAAAAACCCTTCCAAGTCGAAACCGATGCCTCTGACTTTGCCATTGGCGCCATCTTATCCCAGGTAGACGACAACAACCTAATGCACTCAGTGGCTTACTATTCCCGAAAATTTACGGCATCCGAAATCAATTATCCCATTTACGACAAGGAGCTTGTTGCTATCATTGTTGCCTTTGAAGAATGGCGACCCTACTTGGCCGGCGCACAACATCGTGTCCAGGTAGTGACTGATCATAAAAATTTAGTTTATTTTTCCACCACTCGTACTTTGAATCGAAGGCAGGCCCGTTGGTCGACATTTCTCGCCGACTACGATTTTGAGATTGTATTTCGACCATGTGGCCAACATGGGAAGGCCGATGCCCTTTCTCGCCGAGATGACCTTGCACTCCGCCCTGGGGATGCTGCTTATGCTCAACAATCTAGACGTTTGTTGAAACCCGACCAATTGCATCTTTTTGCCACTTGTATGTTGCAGGATGATTCTTTACTCCAACAAATCACTGATGCATCCAAGACCGATGTGTTCGCCAACGAGGTTCGAGATAGTTTGCAAAACCCCTCCAAGGCGACCAAAAGGAAGGATCTTGACACCTTCACCATACAAGAGGGTTTGTTGTTCCGAGATCATCTCTTATATGTCACAGAGGGCCCATGTCGCACCCGGGTGTTGCGGGAATGCCACGATGACCCACTTGCAGGTCATTTCGGGGTTGTGAAAACCCTCGAGCTAATCTCTCGGGGGTATTGGTGGCCACAACCATGGAAGTTGGTCAAATAATACATAAAGAGTTGTGAGGTTTGTGCTCGCTCCAAAGCCATTAATCATCGGCCATACGGCTTACTACAGCCGCTTCCATGTCCTCGTCGTCCTTGGGCCTCTATATCTATGGACCTGATAACTGATCTACCCTTAGTCAATAACTATGACTCGGTGTTGGTCGTTGTCGATCGGTTTACGAAGATGGCTCACTTCACTCCATGCTCCAAAACCATTTCCGGAGAAGGAATGGTGCATCTACTACTCAACAATGTGGTACGCTTGCATGGACTCCCCGATGATGTCATCTCGGATCGCGGACCCCAGTTTGTCTCTCACTTCTGGCAGCGCCTGCTACAAACTTTAGGCATCTCTGTCAAGTTGTCCTCCGCTTATCACCTCCAAACTAACGGGCAAACGGAGCGTGTCAACCAAATCCTTGAGCAGTATCTTCGGTGCTCGGTTAGTTACCAACAAGATGATTGGGTCAACTTACTTTCGCTCGCGGAATTCGCCTACAATAATTCTCTCCATGCATCGACTGGTGTCACTCCCTTCTTTGCCAACTATGGTTTACATCCTCGCTTCAAGATTTCCCTTCCTACCACTTCCGTGAACCCTTCGGCGAAGGATCGCACCCGCATTTTGGAAGAACTACATCATGATTTATCCTTGGAGCTTAGTCTTGCTAGTGAACGATACAAGAGGCAGGCTTATCGCCATCGATCTTCCACTCCACACTTTGTCGTTGGAGACATGGTCTGGTTGTTACGTCGACACATCTCTACTACTCGTCCATGTGCGAAACTTGATTATAAGAAGTTGGGACCATTCCGTATCATCGAGTGCATCAATCCCGTCGCCTTCCGGCTCGCCCTTCCATCCCACTTCCGGATTCACGATGTTTTTCATGTCTCCCTCCTCGAACCCCATTATGCTTCACAACTCCCGAGACGTCAGGCCCCACCACCACCACCTGTGCAATTGACGACAAGGGAGGAATACGAGGTCGACCAAATCCTTGACTCACATTGGCACCGTCAACACTTGCAATACCTCGTCCTATGGAGGGGTTACCCCATGTCTGAGGCCACATGGGAACCATCGGCAAATTTACAAAATGCCCTAGAGGTCGTCCAAGATTTTCATCACCGATATCCCCACAAACCAGCGGCCGATTTGGGAAGGCGGCGTAGGAGGGGGGATAATGTCAAGATTCGAACTCTTGACACGACATAGTTATAATCTAGTATTATGAGTTAACCAAGATATCTAGTACATAGTTATGTATGTAATTGGTCCTTATTATTTTGCTAGCATCATGTGCATAGTTGCTCCCTTGTAGTATTTACACTTGGCACATGCATGCATACCTACATGCTCTATTGTAGATTCACATGCGTGCAACAAGTATGCATGCCATGTAGTATAAATAGAGGAGATCACCTTGAAGGAATTCAAGGTGAACAACACTAGTTATGGAGTCTTTCCTTTAATACTATCTTCTTTCTTGTCCATTTGGTTATCTTCTTGCTTGTCTCTTGAGCTTATGATCCGTGACACCTATAAAAGGAACCCAAGGCATTGTAAAAATCTATCGTTGTATTTAGTAATATAAAGTTTAGTTAGGAAACCTCTGTGTATGAATCGTTCTTGCTATCTATTTTCTTTTGCTAAGCTATATTACATAAGTCACGATCTTGGTGTCTATTATCACCGATAAGTTTTACAACTAATTCATATCCTATTCGTCTAACCACAACTTCTTGATAGAACGTTCGTCTTATACTCTGTTGGCAAAGTAGTAATTGTCGACCGAACAACAGATTCTATTATCATCTTTGGAGGTCAAAAATTACCTATGAGGCAAAAAAGAAGGAAACACCATTAGTGTTGGGTCATAAGGAAACACCATTTGCAATAAACAATCCAATACTATTGCACATTTGTAGGAGTAACTTCCCAAATTGGTTCGGATCTTTTTCATTACTAGAAGAGCAACGATACATCTGCATATCCTCTAAGTGCATCCTCGAGATATGTGGCATGAAGTATTATTGTGCATCAAGTTGGAAACTTCTTGTACAGGCATTCATGTCACCAAGGACAATAATTTCCCCTTTGGATTTGAAATAAGCAATATCATATTCTAGATTGGCAAAAGGTTGACCTTTATCCAAACAAGCATAAAAGTTAGAATCTTTATGAGGAATGTAACATCCAACTACAAAAGTGGGCAAGTCATTAGCTGTTTCTATTATGAGCCATATGTAGCATTTATGTTCATCATTTTTTATGATCGGCACATATTTCTCTATTTCCTTCTTAATCAAACATGCCACCCCTCTTTGTCCTCTTCTTTGTCTTGGATTTTTCTCACATATCAACGAGTGTACATTATAGTTTCTTAAACCTTGAATCCTTTGAGTATCATGCTGCCATGTTTCAACAAGGAATGTATTATACAACGTACTTTGATATTGTTATCCGTGGGATTATACATGTATAAGTGTATAAGTGATGGTACGAGATAAGTGTAAAGTCTTTGTATTAAAAGTCATGTGTAAGTCTATGTGCACATGTGCACATAAGTGTGAGTATAATAATATGTAAAGTGGGTAGGTTGTTACAAGGTTATGTAACTAACCTACAACCCTCATTGGATGTTCTTGGATTGTAACCCTCATGGAATGTACCTATATAACCCCACCATAGGGGACATGAATGAGAACACTAGTTTTCCTCTCAACATTGTTTTGTCTCTCTCTCTCTTTCTCTTTCTCTCTAGTTTCTTCACGCTCAACCCCCTTGGGAAGGGGGTGGAGCCGTTCTTGGCTCCACCCCCCATCCCTCAACACTTCCCACAGATAACAAAATCTCTCTCTCTCTCTCTCTCTCTCTCTCTCTCTCTCTCTCTCTCTCTCTCTCTCTCTCCACTTCCATTTCAAGTTCTATGGTGGTTGGATCATGTCATCCCCCTTTTGATTTCCTTTTGGCAACATTTCACGAGCACGATTGTAGGATCATGGTGTCACATACTTACGAACATGTAAAATGCATTTCTTCCCTAGTGAAGTGGAGGAATGAGGATGATTGTGTATTAGAGAGATAACTTATGATTTGACTTGAGATGATATAGGAAAGTGAAGGTTTAACGAAAGAAAAAAAATCAATATTATAGTGGAAGTTTGAATAGGCTTAAGAAGAAAAGAATGGAGCTTTAAATCTTAGGATCAAAATTAAAGAGAAGAAGAGAAGTATAATACATAAAATTACAAATTAGTAAAAAAACTCTTTGTTAGCTTTGGTTTTTCTCCCCTCATAGGTCTCACTCCCCTCTAAATGAGATGCTTGTATAGGTGAAAACATGTTAAGAAAGTGTGCTTGCATGCTACCTATTGCTTCATACTCATGCTTTTGTGTGATTTAGATAAAAGTATGTACACTTAAGATAGGTTTATAACAAGATCTGAATCTCAACATAAATGGTAAACCCCATTACTTATGTACTAAAACGATATTGAAAAAGTGAATCTAGGAAGTAGGAATCGGCAATGGTTCGGTTTCAACTTAATCGGTTTGGACTTTTCCAAACCAAACATGTTAAGCCTTGTCCAAACTAAACACGTTAAGCCTTAACTAATTTAGGATTTAATTGTCAATCAATTTACATTATATTGGTTTTTATTCAAGGGGCATGAATGCCCTGAGATGCACATTAGTGGGACTTGCCAACAAGATGTTTATTCATGTTATTTATAACAATTTGTTTGGGGCTCATAATGTCGTTCAAGTGCATTTGTTTCATTTCTTCTTGGACACTACTAGTAGGTGATCCTAAGTGAAGTGATGATCATCATCAATCAATTTCTCTATGTTTTTTGGCTTGGAGATTTGTCCTTATGATTGGTTGTTTCAACTTCTTAGGTTTTCCTAATTATAATTTATTACAAAATAAAAGAATCACATGTTGTCATTAGTTTTGCATTTGCAAGGTGAATGATAGGAGGGTATATTGTGGTGTGCATGTGTTCCTTTGTGCCACCCTTTTAGCTCACCCTTTTTAGGATGTGTGTGCATCAAGTCGACCCACCCTTTTAGCACACCCTTTTTAGGATGTGTGTGCCCAAAATGACCCACCCTTTTAGCTCACCCTTTTTAGCCTAGCCAACCCAAATGGGTTCCGTTGTATCAACTATAAATTGATTAAGTAAGAAGCTAAGTAGACTGGTTTTGATCTCTTATGTGCATTTCACAATATGATAGAAGAATTGCCAAAAAACGTAATTCTTAAATATGTTTACTTGTGATTACAATGCTTCATAAGATTGAGGTACATGTGTAACATCTTTCGATGTCCTTACCATAGGCTACTTCTTACTAGGGTTCCCTTCTTGAGAACCATCTTGAGACATCTTCCTTATTTAAATAAAGAACAACTATGTCCCTTTTAAACTTAAGGGGTATAAAGTTTATAGGTATTACCTTTATACTCATAACAATGTTAGGCTGTCTCTCTATTGTCATAAATTTATAAGGCATCTTTAGTCTATCCTTGGACTCTAGAATCAAAGTAAGATGTTTGATGGATACTTGACATGGATGTGAATTGTTCTTGCAATATATGTGATTAAACTAAGTTGTGGCACCAAAGCATCACAATATTGCATGAACCCAATTGTTGTGTGATGTTGGTAGAGTTTAGATGTTGCGACAAAACAACAATAATTCGATCGATCACAGATTGTTGTGTATGGATCTAGAATATAGTGATTGCATGCATAGTAGCATCAGTCTTTTGTATATACATCTCTTTTCAAAACAAGAATCTTATGATCACTTCTTTTGATTGCATCATCCACAACCTTTAGAGGTTAATGTGGCCACTAGCCAATTTGCTTGTGCCACTATTCAATGTTAATCTCAATCTTGTGCCCTTTTGCAAAAATGGTAGATTTCATCTTTCTCTCGTAAAGGATAATGTTCATCCTTCATTTCATCCATGAGGGACTAGTTGAAGCTTGTATTTGAGGTCATTGAGACGGAACCAAACTTGTCCACCTTGAGTTTTCCTTGTGATTCACTATGAACATTTCATGATAATTATCATATGATTGAAGTCGGTGGTGTAGTTGATGACTTGTTGTGAATTGATGTAGGCACAATTCTTTTTCTTGTGAAAATTCACCTAGGTTGAGGAAGTAGACATGAGATGATGATAGTCGAACGACCAAGAAGACATATAAGTTGATGTAGAGTCGAGGCGAGGATGAGACTAGGGTCCTTCAATGTCTTGATTGGAAAGTTATGTCTTGCTCCAGTGTTCTTCTTGGGAACCACCACGAAGTTTGTGTGTTGGAACAGACTTCCATCTACCCTTTTGTTAGAGAGACGGGTGAGAAACGATTGGCAGTCACTCTCTATAGTTACTAAGCTATGGGACAATCCGAAGACCGGATGAATGGTAGGTAGATTGGGCAGTTTTTTGTTGGCGGGAGAAGTTAGGCAGGTCATGAAGAGGACAAAGTGTGAAGGCGTGAGCCGTAGGCGGGCAAGAGTGTCCGGCCGTGTTGTATGGGTGGCCGCTCAGTCGACCACATCATCGGGCCGTGTTAGAAGATTTCGGGTGGGGTTTTGTAATTTATTGGGGTGCCCTCTTGGGGGTTGGTTATAATGGGTTATGGATGGTGGAGGAGGCCTATTTCCATAATTATTGATAATTTTCTTCTTCATCCAACATAACATCTGAAAAAGCAGAGTATGTATGTACATACTACATATGTACAGAAATTATAATGTTATGCGATCGATCGATCGATCGATCCATGGATGATGGCCACCACGATGAAGCAGGAGCTCCTCAGCGATCCACCACAGCTCTGCAACCATCTCATTGTAAGCTCTCTCTCTCTCTCTCTAATCTTTCCTTTCTTTATCTCGCTCTATCTTATCGCAAGATCCGAATCTCTTGTTTTGCATCTCAGACGAAATCTCTTCTACGATCATTGCGGAGAAGCTCCAAGCCTCACAACCACAGCGGAAATTCGGCCAAAGGGCAGCTCAAAGAAATTCATTTGATTCGCTCACATGCTAAACATCCCAACTATCACGATCCTCCGAAACTGCATTCTTGTTATCGATTGGAGCTCCTTCATCGCATAAAATTATGTGGGAGAGAAAAGGACGTATCAAAGACAAGAAGTATACATGCTGATATTCTGGAAAAAGGTATGATTCTCGCAGATTCTTATGTTGTCAATGCTCTCATTACAGCATACTCCAGATGTGGTGCTATGGGCAAAGCAAGAGAAGTATTCGAGAAACTTCCAGTGCGAGATGTTGTGTCGTGGAATGCATTAATCACAGGATATGCTCAAAATGGACTCGGATATGAAGCATTGAATTGTTTTAGACAGATGCAAAATGGTCGAGTTAGTCCGAATGTGATAACCTATGTATGCATTTTGAAAGCTTGTGGAATTGTTAGATCTCTAGAGATCGGAGAAGTTATCGATGCTGAGGTCAGAAAGAAAGGGCTATTGCTGAAGGATGTTGTGCTTGGCACTGCATTGGTAGACATGTACTCCAAATGTGGTAACCTAGACAAAGCACGAGAAGTGTTTGAGAATCTTCCAATGCAAAATGTTGTGACATGGAGTGCCCTTATAGCGGGATACGTAAGAAATGGTCTGAGTAATGAAGCATTGAAATGTTTCACCCAAATGCAAGATGCTGGTGTCCATCCAGATGCGGTAACTTATGCCCACATTTTGAAAGCTTGTGGCAATGTTGGCTCTCTGGACATCGGAGAAGATGTTGATGCACAAGTTAGAAAGCGTAAGTTATTGCAAAGAGATATTGTGTTGGGCAATGCATTGATAGACATGTATGGCAAATGCGGTGCAATAGAGAAAGCACGAAAAGTGTTTCTGGACCTTCCCAAACGAGATGTAGTGACTTGGAGTGCATTGATTTCAGGATATGCTCAAAATGGTTTTGGTGATAAAGCATTGGAAGGCTTCAGACAGATGCAAGATGCAGGGATAATTCCAGATGCAAGAACTTATGTCTGCATTCTGAAAGCTTGTAGCATTGTTCGATCTCTTGAAATTGGGGAAGATATAGATACCAAGGTGAGAAAGCAAGGGTTACTGCAGAAGGATGTTGTGCTTGGTACTGCATTGATGGACATGTATTGCAAGTGTGGAGCACTAGAGAAAGCACGAGAAGTATTTGATCAGCTTCCAGCAGGGAATGTTGTGGCTTGGAGCGCAATCATTGCTGGGTATGCCCAAAATGGGCTTGGTGATGAAGCTCTAAAATGCTTCAGTCAGATGCAAGATGCACAAGTTCGTCCTGACGATGTAACTTATCTATCCGTTTTGAAAGCTTGTGGCATTGTTGGATCTCTAAAAGTTGGAGAAGATATAGATACCGAGGTCAGAAAGAAGGGGGCACTGCAAAATGATGTTGTGCTTGGAACTGCTTTGGTGGACATGTATTCAAAATGTGGTGTACTGGAGAAAGCGCAAGAAGTGTTTCAAGAGCTTCCCTTTCAGGATATAGTTTCTTGGAGTGCTCTGATGGCTGGATATACCCAGTTAGGTGAGGCCAATGTGGTTTTGTACTTGTATAGAAGAATGAGGGCAGGAGGTGCTATGCCAGGTGTGGTTACGTTCATTCTTTTGCTGACGGCATGTAGTCATGCAGGCCTAGTGAATCAGGGGGAAAAGTTGTTTGATGAAATGTGTGCTGTTTGTCTTACACCAACACTTGAGCACTATACATGTATGATTGATTTGTATGTCCGTGCAGGTCATGTTGATGAGGTGAAAGCCTTAACTGACAAGGTGCCAAATTCTGAACGTCTTCCACTATTTTTGGCTATATTGAGTGCTTGTAGACAGTGGAGGGATGTAAAACTTGGGAAATGGGCATTTGAGAAATCAGTAAAGTTGGATGAAAATTGTGCAGCAGCTTATGTTTGTATGGAAAATATATATGCAACAGCAGGAACAAGCAGAAACAAATGTAATCAAAACTTCAGCAGTGAAGAATAGAACATCAAAATGAGCCAGGATGTTGTTGGACTGATTTCACTAGAAATGTGCACTCATTTCTTGTAGCAGATAAAAGTCACACTCAAAAGTATGAAGCTACATGCAAAGCTGGAATAGATTCATCAGAAACTATTACTAAATGGTTGTTTTCTGGGTTTACATTGGATACCACAAAACATTTTGGCTGATAAAAAGGAAAAAGTTTTGTGTTGCCATAGTGAGAAGTCAGCTATTGCATGTGCCTTGATCAATGTAACTGAAGACCCTCCAATGCATGTTACTGAGGACACGGGTTTGTGGTGACTGCCGTTCTACCACATCCCTTATATTAATAATAGAAAACTGTAGGATTCTAAGTGTATGATTATAAACCATGTTCACATTTTTGCAGATGGTAGATGTGTTTGTGATGACTGCTATTGATAACGTTTAAGAATCAATGGTTTGAAATTTCCTCATATGTATAATTCATAATATCAGACTGGAAAATTTCAAGTGATATTGGTAATGTGCTGGGTTTGCTGTTGTAGATATTGACTGGTAAACTAAATTGTCCTTAGTCATCACTTAGAATAGGGAAAGATCGAAATAGCATGTTGGAACAATGCCTTGATATGACATTATAACTTTCAACCTTTTTTGTATCATGTCACAATGTTTCAAGACCTATATTATGTTTCTGTATCGTCGTGACTTATTATGCAAGGTTTTTTACGTGTTAAGATTAACCTTGATAAGGAATGAGGAGACAAGAGAATGTCTTTCATCATTTTGCTTTGGTCTATAAATTTTGATGCTGGAAATTTTGCACCAGAACAAGTTTCTGATCTTCCTTGCAGTTCCATACAGTGCAAAGTACACGATGAACTAGAGAATGAGATTATGGAGACAGAGGCAAAGCATGCAAGCATGTTCTCAATATCCAGAACTCCACAAGCAGATGAACAAAATGCAAGAATCTTTGGCCTGTAGACGTGACTCAACCAAGGAAAAATACCACCCTGTCAAAATAGTTGGAAATGTGGAATAGTCCAAACAATAGCCAAGGAAAATGTAATGGGAAACCAGGGAGTGGAGGCATCTGGAATTAATGCCTCCCTCTCAGAATGATATCTGGCAAGAATCATACTAGATTTGGCACCATTGAGTCACAAATTAGTCATTGGAAAGCCATCTTAACTTCATGACAACCAATGTTACTATGACCAGGGTGATCAATATTATCACCCACATGTAGTTTGTTAATTGAAGCAAATTGTGTGAATTTCATTAGGTATGAAGATAGGGTATCTAAGACGTAGGTAGTAAAAATCATCATTGGAATGAAGCATATATATTTAAGCAAGCGGCTTCAATTATTTATAATCATCAGTACAATCTTCAAAATTGAAGAATATCATATCACCTCAATGTAAGGTCTGCATCAGGCGTTACGAATTTATACATTTACGATACTATGTACGTTTGTATGAACGATTATATGCATGTATGGATGGATGCTGGCACGAATGAATGAGTATTTGTGCACATAGCTGTGTAGATTATGAATGAACAAACATATCAATTGTAAGAAAAGGTAACATGTTTGGTTTGATAGTCATCTTAGATTTTATCCAACTTGTTGACAATCAATTGCAAAGTTTTTGCCATCCTTGACGTACACAATCCTTTATTAACCCTTTTATTTTATGTAAACAATCCAGAAATCCTACATACTATCCCTTGCACAAGGGTCTTATTAGTTTATACAAACAAATTACCAGTACCTCTTTTATGTGATGATCCCCGTTCCTCACCTCCTAGGAGCTGAAGCCAGTTATACGTCTAAGTTAATTACAATATTGTAGATACATATTTATAACCTTGCTACATGTGATCCTTTCTCCTTCACATAAACCTGAAACTACCAAGTCAAAGCCAATGCTTGAAAGGCAATACTAAATATAACATAGAAGCTCGTGAACTCTCCAAAACCATGAACTTGAAAGTGTCTCGTTGTCAGTTGTAAGTATTATTCCTGCTTGTGGAAGTTTCCGTGGCCCCAATTGTGGTTGAACTCAACAAACTTATGTCTACATTATGAATATCATCTATATAACATTGTGTGCCAAAATATTATCCTCAACATTCCCGTGGATATTAAGAGTCTTGTGGTAGAGAAGTAGGGAATTATGGGAGGTAATTGAACCTAAACTCTCCTGGTTATGTAGAATCCACACATCATGATCATCCATCACAGTGCTTAGGTCAATCTCCTCGTCATGCCCTGAATATGAAGACCACAATATGCGAAATGTTAGTACTAGTATTTTGAACAAGAATATGAAGACCTTTGGTGGTCCTTATTGGGTTATTCCAGGTGATACTATTAGAAATAGTTCATTACCACCACTAGGAAGCATATGAAGAGAATTGTTGTTGCACATTGGGTTCCTGTCAGAGTGTTAGTTGTGTTAGTATTGGTTTCAGTACCATTTTGACCAAGAGAAGCATCATTGCCATTATTGTGAAGAGGGTGTTCAGAACGAAGCCTCTCTTCCACATGAATTGGAACTTGACCACATGGCGGCTCATTGGTCAATGGCAGGACGTTTCCCGGGCTCGGTTGTGGCTTCTCGATCCTATGGCCTCTGGCACTAGACCGGGGGTCAGGATGAAGGATGTCTAGGTGCCGTCGGCTTCTAGTGGACGATCGGGAGTCCGGACGAAAGACATTTGTGGATATCGAACTGCAACAATATCTTAGCTGAGGTACATTAGCAGCTGAAATCTTGCCATCATTAGACATAAAGCATTCTACCTTATACTCTTTGATGGGTTTGCAATCCCCTCTACATATCTCCTTTGATTTGTGAGTCTTGCTTGAATTTGGTTGAGTGACATTGGAAGAGAGAGGTTGCTTTTTCTTCATGTTTTGAGATTTCATAGATATGGTCACAGTAAGTAGCCTTTGCGTTCAATCACAACTGATTTTGATTGAACTTTGCAGATTCAACCTCAGAAATTATAGATGTAGAACCATATATAGCAGATTTGCAAAGATTATAATGCTAGGATGTCCAT
Organism: Azolla caroliniana; assembly: GCF_043228905.1. NCBI lineage: Eukaryota > Viridiplantae > Streptophyta > Polypodiopsida > Salviniales > Salviniaceae > Azolla > Azolla caroliniana. Next base: position 18,945,282 of record NW_028230439.1, on the reverse strand, counting down.
CCAAGGTCAACCATGCACATGAAAGTCTTATATCACATCTTTCCTAGGGGGGACCTCCAACATCATGTGCATGCAATGGGAAGCATACCTAGATCAGGTTTGCCTCGAGTGGAATTATAAATTATTCTCGTTCTGACTCCCAGATTAGGGGTGGACCCAACAATGTGATGTTTGGTAGTTGATGAGACGAGGAATGCATACCTACCTAGGTGTACCCTACTTTTGTTATGCAATTGGAATAACTTAACCTTACAAGCCACCCCATCAAGCAATTCCTACTCTCTAACTTTCTTCTCAGATTTTCTTGAATTAAGATCCAAACAACGGCTCATTTGCCCATGTCCTGCACATTAAAGTGTCAATCCCTAGCCCTTTTGCTAGAGGTGAGCATGTATATAAACCTCTAGATTGTGGCCATTGGAAGGGTTTGTAAACATAGACAACAATATTGTATTGTGTCTTCCTAAGCATCCCACTTTAGGGGGTCTCCAATATGTTCATTCTCCTTAGCGCGAGACTAGATGCAAAAACAACTATCAAGCAACACAATGCACCTTCATTTGGCATTGGATAGGGAACAACTCAAAGAAAGAACAACCACATTGAAAACTTCTCATAAAGCTAAACACAGTAGGGAAATGTAGAAAAACTTAGCACTTAATTGTCGAATGGCTTCTTCAGATATCATGACTTGGTTTTGGATGTGACATGAATATGCGGAATATGAAGCCGGCCACAACCAATCAACACGTTGTCGCGGAATTCCACGTGGATGCGTGGAAATGGGGCAGGACCACACGGGTGTTGACCCACAGAATTGAGCAAAGAGGCGGAATATCCCTCGCGTTGTGTACACACAGACCGTAGACAAAATAGAGAGGGACAAGAGGGAGACGGTGGTAGGTCACCGTTACAGCGCGAAATGATGGAATTGCAACACAAGACAATAGAATAGAATAACAGTATTAGTTAGAATGTGTGCGTGATGCACAAAGAGTACAACCGGTCTGAGCCGGGAACAAAGCTTCGATCTCTACAGTAAACACACGCAGAGTGATGACCCTCTGGTCGGGAGCACACGGGCATCTGACGCAAGCAGAGGATGCACCTTCCGGAGTTCAGTTGTCGGTCGTAATCAGAGAGAGATCGAGAGATCGAGAGAGAGCTTTGGTACCCTGAACGGTAGAGTTTTCTCCCCCGTTCCACATCGCCCCTAAAACAGTCTGGGGCCGCCCCTTTTATAGCGTAAGGGACGGCCGTTACATCAGGTTTTAATGACCTTTCGTTGTTGTCCCTCTAGATTCTCTTCTTGATTTTCTCCCATTACCCTCCCCTTTTATTCTTTTTTTTTAAGTCAAGATTCATCGTGGTATTAATGAAAAGATGCCCAAAGGCTACAAAGTATCCATACAACCCTCCTACCCACATGAATGGACATGTCTAGTAGCGGAAACCCTCATGCATGGTCTTTTCAAGATAGGGGGCGGAAAAAGGCAACTTGGTGGAGCATATCTCCATTTTATTCTGTCCCCAAAATAGGTGAAGACCTATGCCTTTTTCCAAATTTCTCGAAATTATTGTTGCTTGCGAAACACAACATCAGGCTCACCATGTATTGCCTCATATTAACCTCTTAGAGTATGCAGGAGCATCAACCATATCTCCTTGACTAACTCAACCGCATTCGGTTTGACATTCTGAAATACACACTTAAATCTTGGCTTCCATAACATCCAAACTACTAAACAAGATACAGTAGACCAAACCTTGTTTTCTTCCAAACAATGGATTGGTGTAGTATAAGAGGCCTCCAACACATGACTTCCATCAGAGAGGAGAAGAAAATCAACACAAGATACAGTAGACCAAACCTTGTTTTCTTCCAAACAATGGATTGGTGTAGTATAAGAGGCCTCCAACACATGACTTCCATCAGAGAGGAGAAGAAAATCAACACAAGATACAGTAGACCAAACCTTGTTTTCTTCCAAACAATGGATTGGTGTAGTATAAGAGGCCTCCAACACATGACTTCCATCAGAGAGGAGAAGAAAATCAACACAGTCCCTTTCATAATTCTATATTTCTTCAGCCAACCTTCCCCATCTCACAAAACCCCATGTGTACGCCTGTTTACCATAAATAGGATACCAAATTCTCAACACTCTTTTCCATACTGCTCTATCTATAGGACATACCCATAAAACATGGTGCACCGTTTGATTAGGAAAACCACAATTGTCACATTTTAAATCATGGCAATGTCCCTTCATCCATGACTTCACAAGGGTGCCATAATGTACCAACAACCATCTAAACAAGACAAGTTTTCTAGGAATTTGCATGGCCTTTCCAATAAGCATTTAACCAAGAGTGTCATACATTACCCAAGTTCCAAAATTTACATGCTGTTGGCGTAACAGCCACACGCCTCCTTAACAATTCTCTACCCATTTTTACGGAGTACTGAAAAAATGGGATTTGCTTGCCTAGCATTCCTTGTGGTAATATGCTTTGCCATTTCCATTCATTGGGATCCCACAAAAGTTTGTTAATGGGCTTATTCTCGTACACCCACAATTCAGATAAATTGTTTATATCATTTGGAACACGTTTGCGTTCACAAGTGGAAGGATCGCGCACAAGTGGAAGGATAAGAAATATTCCGTTTGATTTTGGGGTTTTTTTTGCCATTTCACAAAACATCTTGATACTAGTATCACATGTTCTCCAAAACTTGATGAAAAAGTTGAAAATTTCACCATTTGGTAAAATTGAAAAATGCCAAATTTGGGTAAAATATGAAAAGTAACTTTGTGGTTTTTTAAAGAAAAATGACAGCTAATAAGTTTTTAGATCTTAAAGAAATCAAAGTAGAATATTTCAAAACAATGAACGTTTTTATTCCATTCGATAAAATGTTGTCTAAATTTGTTACATATAGTTGCACAACAAATACATTTGGGAGTTATTTGCATGACTATCATCATTCTTTTCATGAGAATCACTACTATAGATAATATACAATTGTGACTCTTCCTCCTCATCTTCCAATGTACCAATCAAATCATTGTCTTCACCAAATGGTATCTCCAAATTTTGTGCAATAAATCTTCTTCTCCTTTAATCTGAGATATCTTCTAGACTAGCTAATATCTCTTTTATTATGTATATCGTTGTTGTCCTTAAACATCTAACTTTTGTCTGTGTAAAGTCATACATAATGATATCCACCTCATTAATGTCAATGATAGATGTATTACAAAGGTTTAATACATCATCACGTCCAAAACTTTACCAATGCAGAATTGGTACCCTAGGTCATGGCCATCTACATGTGTAGCTATTAATATCCCCATCTTGAGTTCTTGCAAGTTTCCTTGTCATCTGAGTTATGCTTGTGTTGTCATCCTTCGTTCCAACTATAAAGATTAACATTAAGTAGTGATTGAGAACCCGCGAACACTTTATGGACCATGTAAATGGCATTTGCAAGGTTCAATTACCATCAACACAATTATTAATAGTTTTTTGTTAATCAATGATGCACATGTTCACCATAAAGTATCTTATTGTACAACATACTTGTTTGCACTATCGATATGCATCTTTTTCTCTTGTTAAAACAAACATTTTAGTACGATTCAAGTTCATGTTTAAAAAACCTCTTTTATTTGAAAAACAACAAGATTTTAAACATTAACTCGATATGTTGTATCAAGTTGATGTAAAAAATAGAGTTTTCATCATAATTCCATACAATGTATTGAATTCTTGCTCAAAGTTTTTTTTACTGGATTTAAAAAATAATAATAATAATAATAAATTGTGCTTGAGTTCATCTAGAAAACCATAATTTTCATCACAATTCGATATAATGTATTGAGTTCATGCTTAAAGTAATTTTTTCTAATTTTTTTCAATCTTTTATTGATTTTGTTTTATTTTTTAAACATCAATTTGATACATTGTATCGACTTGTGATAAAAACTCTGGTTTTTTCATCACTTATTAAAGCTAAATGTTTTTTTGAAAAAAAAACAAAATACCAAAATAAAATCGAAAGAAATGTAATTATTTTATAAAAAGTTAGCTTAGTTCATGTCATGATATGGTAAGACTCAAACCCATGACCTTATGCTACATGGGTCAAGCTCTTGACCATTAGACCATTCATTGTAATACATAAAATATTATTTTCATTACTTATTAAAGCTCAATTTTTTTTTAGAAAAAAAAAAAAATACCAAAATAAAATAGGAAAAAATGTAATTATTTTTAAAAAAAAATCCGAAATAAAACTTTAAACATGAACTTGATACAGCGTATCGAGTTCATGTCAAAAAGTTAGATTAGCTCATGTCATGATATGGTAAGCCTCAAACCCATGACCTTATGCTACATGGGTCAAGCTCTTGACCATTAGACCATACATTGTAATATATAGAATTTTTATTTTCATTTTTACTATATCGAGCATTCCTTGTATATTCTTCTCACATAGTATATCGCTGTCATCATCATTCCCTCTCTCTCACTCTCTCTCTCTCTTCTTTTCTCAAGTGTTCTACACCTTAAATTCTTCTTAGTACTAATATTTCTCTCTTAGTACCAATTTCGTTTCTATCTTAGAATTTTTTTTTTGAGCTTTAATAAGTGATGAAAAAACCAGACTTTTTATCACAAGTCGATACAATGTATCGAGTTCATGTTTAAAATTATTATTTTTTCCATAAAAAATTCAAAAAAAATTCAAAAATTTTAAAATTTTAAAAATTTTAAAAAATTGAAACAAATTGAAAATGTTTTTTTAAAAATTAAAAAAAATTACTTTAAACATGAACTTGATACATTGTATCGAATTGTGATAAAACATCTGGTTTTTCTATGAACTCAAGCTTAATTTATTATTATTATTATTTTTTAAATACGGTAAAAAAACTTTGAACATGAATTCAATATATTGTATAGAGTTATGATGAAAACTCTATTTTTTACATCAATTCAATACAACATATCATGTCCATGTTTAAAACTCTTGTTGTTTTTCAAATAAAAGAGGTTTTTTAAAGATGTATGTTGCACAACAAGATACTTTATGGTAAACATGTGCTTCATTTATTAGAAGAAAACCATTAATAATTGTGTTGATGGTAATTAAACTTTGCAAATGCCATTTACTTCACAAATTTTGAAGGGGAATTCTTATAAGGAATAAGATTATAACATTGTAGATACCCTGATAACTATGTGTTATGTTCAAATTGATATATTAATGTTCACATCTAAAGTTTGACAGTTTATGAATATCGTCTACATTTTAGGAGTTGTGGATTTATCAAAATTGTTTATGAATATTTTCTACATTTCTTGAGTTGTGAATTTATGGATGTTAATGAGCACTAATTTATAGATGATGACATTAAGGATTGCAATATTACCTTTTATACTTAAAACATTTTCAAGTCTAACAATAGATGTAATCTTAATCTCCTCAAGATGGTGAAACCATTAATCTTAACTTGTGCCTTGAGTTGACCATAATTGTGATTTTCTTTAAGTTAACTACATTTCATATCTGCAAACCATGAAAATATAAACATTTATCCCTAAACTATTTAATTTTAGAAATTATCATTTTGAAATTTGTTAAATCTCAAAAAAATAGCAAAATTTACATGCTATTTAAAACATGTGATACTAGTGTATCAAGTTTTTGGAAATTGTCTAAAATCGCAAGATTATAAAAGGAATCTATAAGTGGAATGTGCAATCCTTCCACTTGTGAATGCAAAGGTGTTTTGGGTGTCCACGGATTCAACATCCATTTGTTATCGTTTTTCCACAATATACGAACAGGCAACATACTCCTTTTGAGATACAACTTCATCTTCCATAACGATAGAATGGAGCCGTCCAGACTGCAAAACATCGAAATATAGATAGTCATGAGAGTTTTTATAACCTCTAACCCCCAACAAGTCATGTAAAGATGAAAAGATACCATACCAAAATAGACCACTTTGAGAAGGCTAAAAGGAATACATCGTAAACACTCTATCGATTTCTGTATACATAATGTTTCCACCCCAAATTGTGCAACAAATCTGGGTTTTGTTTTCGATCATCGAAGAAGAAAAATACGGCCAGTTCCTTACTAATCCAGCTTCTCCTCTATCAAAATCAGCCCATTTCAACCTAGTTCTTTTCCCTAACATTCCCACCACATTTGATAGAAATAATGGGTTCATTATTAGGGGTTGTCGCAATCATTCCTCCATACATGATGGTAGAGATTGGACCATGTTATGTTTCAAATCCCACCATGCCTTCATGATACCCCTAAAAAACTTATCCTGGAGAAAAATATCAAGGGAATGATTAAAATCTCTTAAAAACCACCATCTAATACTATCTTGCCAGTTGCCACCTGTAGAAGGCATAATCTTAACCATTCTATGCCTTAAGATTTTTTTCCAAGGCTCCCCACCTAGCAACAAGCCTCTTATAATAAATTTTCCCAAAAAAGACTTACATTGTAATAGAGGATCAATCAACCCAAGACCCCCCTCGTCCTTTGGAGCTGTAATGACTTTCCAAGATGAATTTTTTATTTTTTTATTTTTCCCATAAATAAATAAATAAAAATTGAAAAAATGGATTTTCAATAGAAATCCAATGCACTACATCAGATTTCAGTTGAAAGTCCACTTTTTCTTATTTGTTTCCAAATTTTCTTAATTTTTGAATTTTGTTTGAATTGTTTTATTTTTCCCATAAATAAATAAATAAATAAATAAAAATTGAAAAAATGGAAATCCAATGCAATGCATTGGATTTCAGTTGAAAATCCACTTTTTCTTATTTGTTTTGAAATTTTCTTATTTTTTTATTTTCTCCATAAAAAAACTTTAAAAATAAACAAATCATGGATTTTGGCCATTTAAAATGATGTATTTTCAACGGAAATCTGATGCACGTTGAAAATCCATCATTTTCAATAGGCTTTACAATGGAAATCTGATGCACTACATCGGATTTCCGTTGAAAGTCCAAGCTTTTTCTTTTATTTTTTTCATTTATCATGGATTTTCAACTAAAACCCGATGCAATGCATCAGATTTCTGTTGAAAATGCAATATTTTTTTATTATTTCATTGTTTTATGAAAAAACTAAAAGAAATTTGGATTTTCAATTGAAATCCGATGCAGTGCATCCAATTTCAGTTGGAAATCCATTTTTTTTAATATTTTTATTTATTTGTCGAAAAAATGAAAAACAATTGAAAAGAAAAAGGATTGTTAGCTAAAATATAATGCACTACATCGATGTTTAGCTGTATAGACTACAATCCGATGCAGTGCATCAGATTTCAGTTGAAAAGCCATTTATTATTATTTTTTATATGGAAAAAAAATATAAATAAATAAAAATACATTGAAAAAAGAAAAAAGAAAAAAGGATTTTCGACTTTAATCCAATGCATTGCATTGGATTCTAGTTGTATAGACTAAAATACAATGTAGTGCATCATATTTAAGCTGAAAATCCTTCTTCTTTTTTATGGAATTTTTTTTTTAAATTATAAAATTTAAAAAAATCTTGGATTTTTAACTGGAATCCAGTCCATTGCATTGGATTCCAGTTGAAAATCCAAGATTTTTTATTTTTTCAAATTTTGAATGGGTTTTAGATTTGTTTTCCGACACAGGTATATAAAACTTGTCACATCAATTTAGTGTAACGTTATAGTCTATTCTTCAGTTTGATGTTACATGTGCAATTTCATTCTACTGTCATGTACTACTACAACATGCGCCTTAAAGATGTTCAGGAACTCTGTTGCATTAGAGACGAACCCTGAGCAAGTTATTTTCATCAAAATGAGGATCCAAGGTATTTGGGACTGTCCTGATCAAGACCAAGAAGTTGGGTCAAAGTATAGATCAATGAAACTGAGATGTTTCAGATGACTTCTAGAGAACCTATGGAACCTATAGATGAAGAAGCAAAGGACCTTGTTGCATTAGAAGACGTGTCAGAGTCTGAACATACTAATGATTCAACTTAACGCATCAACAAGGCCAATGAAGACAATCTTGATGAAAGAGCTAATCTTGAAGAGACGACATTACCAAACTTATTATTCGATTGAATGGTTATGGTTTATTGTAAATTTTGAATAATATGAATTGTTAAACTTTGACGTAATATATAAGTTGAGCTTATTTATAATTTTCATGTAACACTGATTGAACTTAGAGGTTAAGTATAATTTGTATGTGTACATGTTGTCTAAAGTCTCCTTTATCATTTGGGGTATATGGGAGATAAAATTATACTCTATCATTTACTCATATGATTGGAATGTTATCGTAGACTAGTTTACTTATACATTGACGGTGTCATGATCACGTGCCAATGGAAATTTTCTCTTGGCATAGTAGTATCTCTTAATTGCAAGGTTCACAATTTGCTTTAAGATATATTATATATAAATATACACACATAATTAGAAGAAGTCACTTACTCAGTGGGGTATCCGTTTTAGAATATGCACAAGGACTCGTGTTACTATTATACTTGCATTGACGAATCTAAGATTTGGACAAAAACATCGTAGATAGAATATGCGTCGGATGATTTTGTTGACGTGATATTAGTTAGTTATATTTTTCAGTATGTTTTCATAAACCACATACGCATGCGTCGTGCCTTTTTGAAATTCTGCTTAAATAAGGCATTTTTTAACATCTCACTAAGATATGAAAAAGAGAATGCGACATATTAACTGTTTCAAATGACCCGGTGTTAACACTTTAATCTCTCATGAGGACCGTAATAAAGTAATACGCCAAGAAATATGGCAAATTTACACTCGGTATAAATGGATCACCCCATTAGAGCCACTCCCATAAAAAATGTTGTACTATAAGGAACACTTCATGCACTTCTCTAAGTTAGGTGTTACTACACAGCCAAACTATCTAGATGCATTCTTACCAAATGCACTAAGGATTGCCATTGGACAACTTAGAATATCATCTCACAAACTTGAGATTGAGAATGGTCGTACTAATGGAGTCCCTAGAGAGGAAAGGATATGTAGATTATGTAACATAGAGATAAAGGATGAGTACCAATTTACATGCAAGTGTCCAACTTATGCCGAGATAAGGGAAAAATACCGAGACATACTCGGTACCTCTCCCACCCTCCCCAAACTATTACATACTCTAGATATAAAGAAATTAGGTAGATATATCTTAGAGCTAAAACAACATAGAGAGAATATACTACAAAATGTTGACAATAACGTTTCTAATATTAACCAACATGTAACAAATGAAGTTTTTTAGGGACAGGGGGAGACGATGAATGTGGACACACCTGCAACACTCAACCACTTCCTTGATGAAGCAGAAAACTAAAGAAGAACCAAACGCCCTCGGATGTCGGGTTTCAAAACAATTCGACGTGGTGCAGAAGCAATTAAGAAAATAAGGGAACGTGAGCTACACCGCCTGGAAACCATGGTTGGGGTACCTTCTACATCAGGACCACGGGTCGCACCCGAACCGAAACCCTTTGACCTCCCACTTCTTTTTCGAGAGGCTTGGGTGGAAATGAAACTAGCCTAGCAGAAAGTCATTCCCTTTATCGAATATGTTACACCATAACATTGTTTTGTACAAATACTAGAACTCTTTTAGCTTAAGTTCCATTTTTATTTTTTATTTGTATTTCGATGATAAGATAGACACCCGATTTTATTGTACACCAATTGTCTCATGGGCCAAATTTTGGCCTTAGAAGGTGTTAATATATCATTTCTCATAGGTCATATTTGACCTCCGAAGACGATAATATAATCTATCTATCTCTTTTGTGAAGAGCAATCTATCTCGTTGAATACCCCTTCTTAGGAAGGAGACACATATCAAGAACACATGTATACCATGGTCCCATAGGTCAAAATTGGCCTCTTTATGGACGATAAAAATTCTAATTCTCTCTCTCTCTCACCCACACACACACACACACAACTCGCTTCTATTGCATAGCACCACCTACGTCTCACCTTCTTTACAATATATCATGAAGGTTTAAGAACCAACAATAGAGACCCAACCCTTTATATTTGTGATAAGTCTAGTATGTGTCCGAGTCGAAATTCGACTTCTATCTCTCATTCGATCGATCTCCACCTCAACCTTAACCATAGAAATTTTAGCAAATAAGGTTGTCCACATGCTCTAGACTTAATTAACCCTTGATGTAATTATATTATTCAAACAGAAATTCCATCATAAAAGAAAACCTTATTTTAAACTAGTCACGGGAGATGCTATAAAAGAGTGACTCAAATGAATAAAATCAAACAACTGAAAGGCAAATTGGCATTACATAGATACCTAACTAAAAATTAATAAACAAAGATAAGGGTGGTCAGGCCTTTATCAACCTTAAGACTAATGTTTAGAGCATAACCTTATGTAATGTATGTACTCTAGCCTTACATATCCATAATACAATATTGATAAGGAGCAAACTATTACATTCTAAAGCAAAATGTGAAACCAACCTTCATACATAATGTTTGAGAGTTTAGACATTGTCCTGAAATGTCTAAACAATGATTTCTTGTACATTAACAAGTAAATGGGACACGATATAATGGTAAAGCTTATGATTTGCAACCATTGTCCCCAAATGCAACAATTGGATTATCGAACGGTCATTGCGGGGCATGTAATAGTAACAATACAGTTTCTCATAGCAGCAACAACCATCTTGGGTTTTATGTGAAAGCCCTCGCAAAGAACATAAAAAAAATTGGAAGCTTATTCAAGACAAATTACTATCTTATCTGATCGATGAGTTGATGTGTGGTCCCAAGGACTGCCACGCGAATTGACAAGGAGGGGTTCGATCAGACTATAATCCGAGGTGAGAACAACAAAAACTCGATCCAATCCAATCCGCCCAAAGATTCTAATCACAATCCACACACACATCCTCCTTTACACTACTAGCACTACACCTTGGGTTCGAAACCCAAATTTCTCATTTTTCTAGTACATATATATACTTCATACATATGTCTTTTAATTCTCTAGATGCCACCGTGGAATGTAGGGGTTGAACCCATGACCACCTGGGCTCCATTGGGCAACCTTACCTAATTGAGATACATCCATCTCATCTGGGCTCTCTCTTGTAGAAACAAATGTTTTTCGACCAACCGCACATCATGGAAATGCAGCAAGAAATGTAAGAACAAATGGTTTGATAAAGAATGTCATAAAGCTCGAAAGTGCCTTATGGTTTTGGATGTAGTTAAGGATAAAGAAAATTACCAAAAGCATTTGCATGACTATAAAAGGCTTATTCAAAGAAAGAAACCAATATAGGAAGTTACTCGACAACTTCTCCAAATGCAAGAGAAAACACATGCATGTGCTAAATTTTGGGGAAATCTAAAGGGGAAACGTGTTGAAAGTTATGGTGACTTACCTCTTCATGACTTGTCTATGCATTATAAGAATTTATATGAGTTATCTCTTGCCAGAAAAATGATGTGTTATGGTTCTCTTTCACATATGTCTCCCTCCTTTACAATTGAAGATATATGCATTGGACTTAAGAAATTGGCCTCTCGAAAGGCAATCGATCTTCAATGTATAAAAGCTGAAATGCTCAAATGGACGGGAAAAGGAAGCACATATATGGATATGCGATATGTTTAATGATGCATTGCAACATGGTATGCCATATGATTGGACTACAAATTGGATCAAACCTTTACATAAAGGCGAAGATGTAAATAATGTAAACAACTATCAAACCATCATGGTTGGCTCAGTAATGGCAAAACTATTTGGATGTATAATGGAATCAAAGATAAGTGTATAGGTAGAAAAAAATGGTAAGAGAGCTTATGGACAAGCTGGTTTTCGAAAACACCATAGCACCATTGATCATCTTGTCACTCTTCGAGTATTAATGGAGGAAAGTCGCCTTAGAGGTAAAGGTTTATATTGTTGCTTTGTAGAATTCAAGAAAGCTTTTGATATGGTGCCTCTTGAGCATCTTTGGAGGCGGATGGAAGAACTTGAGGTGCCAAGTGAATATATGCTTGCAATTTCCCGAATATATGAGAAGGTTATATGTTCTGTGCGTATGAGAGGTAGACTTTCAGATTTATTTTTTTCAATAGCACTATTTGTTAAGAGTCTATTACTAATCAATAGACCAAATCAAGTAAAAAGGAAGAAAATAGATTGGATAGAAGAACCCGTTCCACCCGACCACCCCCGAGCTATGATCTAGACATAGCCAACCTACCACCGACGTCCCATACCGCCGGATATTAGGATGACTAATACCTTGGAAGAGATAAACACGATCGTCGAGACGAAAGCCTAGCCCGCACCACCGGTGTCTACGACAGCAGCCTTCTGACGTGATTCCTATGAGGGTAGCTAAGCCTCATATTTATACCTTTTCCTAGGCCCCTTGAATAGATGTGCCTTTCTAAAAGGCTCTCTATTCATTGGTTGTCTAAATCATGATAGTGCATGCACATATCATTCATTCTATCCAATCATTAGTCTCCTTTTTAATAATAGTGAACATACCCTTCACTAATGTAAATATTAGTGACCTACCCTCACCAACGTTATGTGTACATAACATACTCCCCTACTTCAAAAGATTGCACTCTTGCAATATAAAGTGAGGAAATTGTGCCTTAAGCGAATGCTCGCGTTCCCATGTGGCATCATCAATAGGTTTATCCATCCATTTGATCTTGAATAGCCGAATCTCTTTAGAACGTAAACGTTTAGTACGAGAATCAAGAATTCGTTCAGGAACATGAGGTTTGTAAGAAAAATCCTCTAATGTTACAAGATCTTGGATTGTGATGGTGTTATCACCAGAGCCTAAAAATGGTTTTAGACGACTGACGTGAAAAACAGGATGAATACCAACGTTACGAGGTAAGGCAAGGTGATAAGCAGATGACCCAACTCGCTTAAGGATTTCAAATGGGCCACAATATCGTGGGGCTAACTTAGCGCACTTGCCCGTAGATAATGACGTAGAATCAGTCGGGACACGCAAAAAAACTTTTTGACCAATAGTAAATGCACGAGGACGTCTATCCTGATCAGCATAAAATCGAGCACGATCTTGAGCTGTCTTGACATTTTCTTTGGCAATATGCAACATTTGGTTCATGTCTTGCAAAAAATTGCGTGTACTGTCTAATGTATCACGATGAATCGTGACATCAACTGGGGCACGTGGCTGAAAACCATACATCAACATAAAAGGACTATATCCAGTGGATGTATGTTTAGAGCTATTATAGGCAAATTCTAAGATAGGAAGGTATTGTTCCCACTTAGAAGGGGTTTTTGCTACATAAGCTCGAAGCATGTCCTCAATAATTTGATTAACTCGTTCAGTTTGTCCATCAGACTGAGGATGATCTGCGGAACTCATGCTCAACGTAGTTTCTAGTTTCTTAAAGACCTGAGTCCAAAAGTCACTAGTAAACTTGGAATCTCGATCACTAACAATATCCATCGGTAATCCATAAAAACGAAATAACTCATCAACAAATTGATAAGCCAACTGTTGAGAGGTTACCGTGGTTTTTGTAGGAATAAATCTAGGTAATTTTGTTTGCCTGTCAACGACAACCCATATGGCATCATGACCCCTCTGTGTACGAGGTAAACTAACAATAAAATCCATCGAGATACTTTCCCATTTATTGTTGGGAATATCTAAGGGATGTAAAAGACCAGCAACTTTAAGTCGTTCCGACTTATTAATCTGACATTGTAAGCATTGAGTTACGTATTTATGCACGTCAGAGCGCATCTTAGGCCAGAAAAAAGTACACGAGATGAGAACGAGTGTGCGTTGTATTCCAGGATGACCAGCAGATGGTGCATCATGACATTCATGAAAAAATTTCTGTTTAACATTTGGTAAATCTGGAACACAGACCTTTCCACTACGGTAGAGCAAACCGTTTGTAATGTGAAAGGTCGCCTTCGAGGGTAGGGTGCTAGTATCGGCATCTAAACCAGATTCGGCTTTCGTCCAGTATTTTGAGAAATAACTGTCATCAAGGTATTTCCCTCGAAGGTGATCTAAAAGATCAGATTTTATTTCCGTGAAGCTAAGCATGTTAACTTCTTTAATGCGACTAAGAGCATCAGCAACGGTGTTCATAGAACCCTTGCGATATCGTATGGAAAAATCAAAATCTTGCATAAGGTCAGCCCAACGGCCTTTACGACCAACAAGATCGGGATGGTCACAAAAATACTTTAATGATTGATGGTCTGTTGTAACCACAAATTTATTTCCATAGAGATAGTGCCTCCATGTTTTAAGTGCGTGTATCACCGCAAACAACTCTTTCTCTTGAACCGAATACCGAGATTGAGCAGCATCAAGCTTCTTACTTTCAAAAGCGATAGGGTGACCACCTTGATAAAGAACGGCACCAATAGCATAATCACTAGCATCGGTTTCAATTGAGAAAGGCTTAGAAGGGTCTGGTAATAGAAGAGTGGGAGCCTGACACACATGCTCCTTGAGTGTCTCAAATGATTTGTCAAGTTGTTCATTCCATGAAATTGGTTTGACAGACTTACGTGGATGACCTTTTAAAAGGTCAGTTAATGGCGTAGTCAATTTGGAATAGTTACGAATTGATTTTCGTAAAAATCCAACAAACCCTAAGAATGATCTAAGTTCACGAATATTACGAGGAATGGGCCAAAGTTTAACCTTTTCAATACGAGAAGGTTCAATTTCAACGCCATTTTCTGTAATTAAATGACCTAGGTACACAATAGATTTTTGGAAGAAGTCACATTTTGAATGTTTTGCATAGAAAGAGTTGTGACGCAACTTTCGCAAAACAAATCGAACATGTTGAACATGATCTTGCAAGGTACGGCTATATATCAAAATATCATCCAAGAAGACGACAACAAAATCACCGAGTTGATCTCGGAAAACATCATTCATCGCTTGTTGGAATGTGGCTGGAGCATTAGTCAACCCAAACGGCATGACTAAAAACTCATAATGGCCATAGCGCGTACGAAAAGCGGTTTTAGGAATATCATCCTCGGCGATGCGAATCTAATGATAACCAGTTCGTAAGTCAATTTTCGTAAAATATCGAGCCCCGTGCAAACGATCAATCAAATCATCGGCACGAGGTAATGGATATGCATTCTTAATTGTCATTTTATTCAAACGGCGATAATTGATACACATTCGCCACGAACCTTCCTTCTTCTTGACTAATAGAATTGGCGCACCCCAAGGTGATTTACTATACCTAATGTGGCCCATACTCAAGTATTCCTTAAGTTGTTTAGCGATCTCATCCTCTTCTAATCGACTAAGTCGGTAAGGTGGAATGCTCACAGGAGCAGCCCCAGGGATGAGTTCAATTTGATGGTCCACATTACGTTTAGGTGGTAAAGTAAGCGGTAATTCAGTAGGAAACACATCTTGAAAATCCTCTAAAATAGAGTCGAGTAATCGTTGCTCAAAATGTGGTAATTGTGTGGCGTCAATATTAAAATAATAAAATTGAACCGCAGGATCAATTACACACGAATAAATTAATGAACTAGAATACTCACTTAAAGATTTAGAAGACACAAGTGAATGAGAAGGAAGTTTGGAACATTGAATAAAATGTTTACAATTATTAAGTTCAAATGTGATTGAGTGATTAACCCAATCAATGGACAAAGAAGGGTTTTTATTAAAAAACCAAGGATATCCTAAAATGACATCTGCGGATTGTAATTTCATAACATGAAAGTCAAGCTTCTCCAAATAAGTATCTATTTGAATTGGCAGTTGACAAACAATGCCACTGATGTATTGAACGTTTCCATTTGCCATGTGAACTTGATAGATATGATCACTTGCGTTTATGTGGAGCTCCATTTGCTGCACAAAGTGATCATTAAGAAAATTGTGAGAACTACCGGAATCAAACAAGAAATGTGCTTGTGTTCCATTGATATATCCGACTGCTCGGAGTAAATCATTAGGTCCAAGTAAATGTGAAGGAAAAGTGCATTCACATAAACTTAAGTGATTGGTATGAACTTCAACAATATCAAAAGACTCACCTGTGTGACTCGTAGATTTGTCTTGAGGAGGGGTGTTCATTGACTTCCTCTCAAGACGACGACAGGTATCCTTTGTGTGGCCCCGCTTCTTGCAATATGCACAGAAGAGGTTCGGTTTCTTTGAGTCGCGGTCAAGAGTGTCACTGGATTGCTTACGTTTCCCAATGAACTTGACATTCGGAGTTTTGGCGAACTCAGGTTTATTGTGGTCTTTCTTGGAAGTCCTATGGTATCGCAGCACAATGTTGACGGCTTCCTCGAAAGTTGTGGGGTCCTTGTCATGGACAATCCAATGATAATCCCCATTGGGAATACCATTCAAAAAACAAGCGACAAACCATTTCTCACCCGTAAGTCCCGATTTTTGGATCTGGGTCCAAGCGTGATGCACATAATCCTCGAGAGAGGTAAATGGCTTACTAGACAATGTGAGCAAGTGTTGCGATTGTTCGGTTTGAGAAGGTGGCTGCAAGAATTGTTTCTTAAAAACATCAACGAAACCTTCCCAAGTTGTGGGTAAGTTTTTTGCGGTCCTTAGGCCACGCCACCAAGCAGCAGCTCGGCCACCTAACTCACGACCGACATAACCAATTTTTACTGCATCGGGCTTGGGATGAAGCTCAAAGTGAGACTCCCAACGACCAAGCCAAGTGCTAATGGCCTCCTCGGTTCTTTCTTTCTTATCTCCCTTGAAAGGCGTGACTACGAAGGAAGGTTCACCTTCTTTCTTGGACTCAATAGTTAATTCTTGGAATTTCTTTTCCAATGCCATATTGGCCTGTCTCATTTCGGCCAATTGATTCAAGGTAGTAGTGAGCAATTGCTCAATAGTGATCTCAGCTTGTGTGCGAGATGCGGATTGGGGTTGAGAGGTCTCATTTGGAGAGATCGTTCCAACTGCGTTCAAAACTTGTTCCATGATGCACGCTGTGGGGCAATTGCTCAATAGTGATCTCAGCTTGTGTGCGAGATGCGGATTGGGGTTGAGAGGTCTCATTTGGAGAGATCGTTCCAACTGCGTTCAAAACTTGTTCCATGATGCACGCTGTGGGTATGCAATAAAATAAGGAGGTTCAAAAAATACACAAGCAAAATGAATGCTTGAAATTTTGATTGAAAGAACTTTATGCAAGAAAGTATCTCATGTCTTTACCCCTCTAGACATATGAGATGTAATTCGAGATCCGATAACTATGGTAACACTATGGTGTTTTAAAAACCATGGGGGAAAACATAGCTAAGATGTATTTCTCGGATCTCTATCTTGAGTAATCATGGCGGCTCCCCGAGGCTCAACCATGGTTCTTACATCAATGAAATTTCCTAGATAGCCTTATATTAATGCCAACCCATCATGTATTATATGGTCGAGAAAGTGTATTACGTGAAAAAACAAGTGCACTCACAAGTAATATTCTAGTCTTGCGAACAATAAGCAAACGTGATGATAAAATGATAAAATAAGGCACTACTCATAAGAGTTAAGTAGTGACGAAAACAAGGGTAAAAAAATAAAAAAAAACCCATGTGTTACCTACGAAAAAAAACAATGTCACAAATAAATGGGAAGTGCAAGGTATGCACATATACATCCCAATATGATTGTTATAACTTGCACAATTGTGACATAAGCCACAAATTGATACAAGTGATGACGGTGTTGTGCGCAAAGATGTAATACTCAAATCCATGAGTAAAACATCAATAAGGGAACTCATATGGTTTTACTCGTTTTCTAAGGCTTGATGATAAGAGTTAAACCTAGATGACCCGTTGAAAAAAAAATCGTTCAACAAGCCACTCCATACGAAAAAAATAGTCTACACGTAAAGGTTACATTAAAAATAAACGATGTAAATACTTTATACATGAAAAGGAAGTGGAAAAAGGAGAGTTAATTGTGGGCGGGTAAATAATAATTACTAGAAAATCATATAAGTGAAACAATACTTATGAAATTAAAATTTAATTAGAATAATCAACAATTAGGTGTATGGAATCAAACATGCCCTAAGATACGAAACCCTAGGGTAGTTGACATGCACCTCCTCAAGACCACCACATATCCCTAGAATCGGCCAAGTAATGGCTAATTAAAGAGGAAAGTGGCATAGGTAAGTGACATATACCTCGTCAAGGCCACATCATCCCTTAGAATCGGCCAATTGATGGCTAATTAAAAAGGAAAGTGGCATATGTAAGCTACATATACCTTGTCAAGGCCACATCATCCCTTAGAATCGGCCAATTGATGGCTAATTAAAAAGGAAAGTGGCATATGTAAGCTACATATACTTTGTCAAGGCCACAACATCCCATAGAATCGGCCAATTGATGGCTTAATAGAGAGTAGAGTGGCATAGGTAGGCAACATACACCTCATCAAGGCCACATCATCCCTTAGAATCGGCCAAGTGATGGCTCAATAGAGGGGAAGAGTGGTATACTCAACATCATATGCAAAACAGCCATGAGATAAGCGTGTGCGATTAGAGCAAACACGCTCGACCCAATGCACAAGAATAATATTATCGTAAGAGTTCAAGAGAGGAGAGAGTGGGATATATATCGCAATATGCAAAAGGCCATGAGTTGAGCGTGTGCGATTAGTGCAAACATGCTCGGCCCGATGCATAATAATAAGTAAAATCGTAGCGTAGTAGGAGGTAGAAAGAAAGAGAATAAAACGTAATACCAATTTGATTCGACCATAAAGAACGCATAATAGAAAAAGAGAAGAGATCAAAAAAGAAGAATACCGGGTTTAGAGTGTTGTTTTGATCCTGAGAAGAGCATGACGAGCCTTGTTAGATCCCCCTCGCTCACACGCAAAAAACATCAAAACAACAAAAAAATTGTTAGTAATCGCTCTGATACCAATGTTAAGAGTCTATTACTAATCAATAGACCAAATCAAGTAAAAAGGAAGAAAATAGATTGGATAGAAGAACCCGTTCCACCCGACCACCCCCGAGCTATGATCTAGACATAGCCAACCTACCACCGACGTCCCATACCGCCGGATATTAGGATGACTAATACCTTGGAAGAGATAAACACGATCCTCGAGACGAAAGCCTAGCCCGCACCACCGGTGTCTACGACAGCAGCCTTCCGACGTGATTCCTATGAGGGTAGCTAAGCCTCATATTTATACCTTTTCCTAGGCCCCTTGAATAGATGTGCCTTTCTAAAAGGCTCTCTATTCATTGGTTGTCTAAATCATGATAGTGCATGCACATATCATTCATTCTATCCAATCATTAGTCTCCTTTTTAATAATAGTGAACATACCCTTCACTAATGTAAATATTAGTGACCTACCCTCACCAACGTTATGTGTACATAACACTATTGGTGTCAAGCAAGGATGCCCACTCTCACCAACATTATTTGGTCTATGCATTGATGAATTAGAAGAAATGGTTACCAAGTTTGTAAAGGAAAAATGTGTTGAAGAAGTTGTCATTGGGAATGTTGTGATTATGTTTTTGTTATATGCGGATGATGTAGTGCTTTTTGCAAATACTTCAAGAGATGCACAAAAGCTTATGAAGGCATTGGAAAAAATTTGCATGCATACTAGATTAAGTGTCAATAGCTCTAAAACAAAGATTATGCTTGGGAAGAGTCAAAAAAGAGATAAACCATGCATTATGTACAACAATGAGCCACTTGAATGTGTGGAAAACTTCAAATATCTTGGCCTTGAAGTTCCTTCAAATCATACATGGAATGAATGTGCTACACGCCGCTTAGAGGCGAGTAAGCAAGCATATTATGCATTTGAGAACACATGCAATCTTGGAGATATGAAGTGTTGGGTCCTCAAGAAATATCTTTTTGACACTTTGGTGGACCCCGGTTCTTCTCTATGGGGTGGAAGTATGGGGTGGTAGCATCCCTAAATCTACATGGAAAGAGTTTGAAAATGTCCAAAAACATTTTCTTACAAAGTTTCTACAAGTTAAGAAACAAATGCCCTACACCCCCCTCCTCCTTGAGACGGGATCGCTTCCTATTGAGATCATGGCCATGGAAAGGGTTGTGGAATACATGCTTAAGGTTCAAAAAAGCCTCTCACATCAACTTCCTAGAATTGCATGGGAATCAAGCAAAAAGATCCAAAAGACGCATAAAAGCAAAATGTTGTGTTCCGATTGGATGCAAGATTTAGAAAAATGGTTTGATAGATGGGATACAAAACACTTGTTTCATGATGCGTCACTAGATTCCTCTGTAAATGAGGCCTTTTTGCAACGCCAATGTATCATGACATGTGACAAATGTGGTGGCTCAGACTTCACACATTATACTACAAATGTTGCACCTAACTACAAAACCATATTCTTCACGGAACGGGGAAGCTGTACACATCAATACATGTTAGAGCCCATCCCGATATCTGCCATTCGAACCATTGCTTCCATGCGACTTAGCTCGCACGCATTGAGATGTGAGACGGGGCGTTGGGGCACAAGTGATGAGAGTGGCCGACTATGCACACTTTGCCCTAAACAAGTTCGAGAGTGTGAGCATCACACTTTGATACAGTGCTCTGCCTTTAATCATATTCGACCATGCTTTCCACATCTCTTCGATCGAGCCCAATCCTTGCACGAATTTCTCTCACAACCACGATGTGAACTCTCGATTGCAACATTCATTGGTGAAGTTCTTGAACATCGAGAGTAGCTACTCACCTTCACACGTATCACGTGTGAAATGTAATATTTTTGGTCTCATAGGTCATATTTGACATCCGAAGACGATAATATAATCTATGTATCTATCTATCCCTTGTGAGCAATGTTTTGATGTTTGAACCCTAGCAAGCACCACAAGGTTTAAGAACAAAACACAGAAAGAAAAAGAAAACTGAGAGGAGAGTGTGTCCACCACTGACTGATATGGGACAAGAAGAGCCCATGGCTATGGCTATGGCTATGGCTATGGCTATGGCCTTGGAGGAGGAGGTACCGGAGGCGACCATATCAGACCGAGTCTCTCATCTCAACCTCGTCGAAGACGAAGAAGAAGAAGAAGAACATGAAGAAAACAACGATCATCTTGATGCCGAAGAAGCGGAAGAAGGAGAAGACGATCAAACCGTCTTAGTTGGCTTCTTGCAGAAGCCAGATCGACCTTCCTCTCTCCACAGACAATACTTTCCAAGCAAAGCCGGTGGACCTCCGGTATGTACGCTTCCATGTTCTTCGCCTTATTTCTTATTTTTCTCATCTTTTTTCTTATATGTATATTGGTATGGTTGTTGTTCTTGCATGACTGTAGTTTCTCATGTTCATATTAGTGTTTTCTTTTTCCATCCTTTCTTCTGATGTTCGTAATGCTGCTGCCTCTGTTTGATATCTCATTCTTTTTCCTAATGTTCCTATTCTTCTTTCTCTGTAGGCTTGGCTTGACCCTGTCCACTTACCACAGGGAGAAGACATAATGTGTGGGATATGCCGTAATCCACTGCACTTCTTGTTGCAGGTAAGTTGGGAAATTTAGTTTTCTTTTGGGAGTAAAAACCCTGGAATGCCCTGGAGTTCTCTTCATATCCCTAAATGCACCCGGGTTTTCCCAAATCTCCACCTTTTAACTCCTGAAAAAGAAAATATATGATCAGTTCATCTCATGTTTCTTAAGTGCATATATTTGAGAAATCGTGTGTGCAATTCGTGCTGTTTCTATACCATTGAAGGGGTTGAACAGAAGACTGAGGTGGAGGCAAAACGTTGAGATGAATCTTGTTGTTAA
The DNA here is from genome assembly GCF_043228905.1 of Azolla caroliniana. Classification (NCBI taxonomy): domain Eukaryota; kingdom Viridiplantae; phylum Streptophyta; class Polypodiopsida; order Salviniales; family Salviniaceae; genus Azolla; species Azolla caroliniana. The sequence continues at coordinate 18,923,328 of NW_028230439.1, read as the reverse complement.
GAGTAATCCCTTATTATCACCTTGCACATACACATCACAATCTAGAGTTTGGATCAGTCAACATAAAATCATCTATTCGACATCCATGCATTTCACATTATTTATACCTTTGAGGATCACGATATCAACGTGGGTAATTCCTGATTGGGAAAAGGTCTTGGTAATCACTGTTGTGGTTCAGAATGTTTGATGTAGAATTCAACGTCTTGTCCTACTACAAGTCTAATTTTGTCAAAGCATTGCTGTCTAAGGATAGAAAAGGGAACACTTTTTTAGTCCCTCTTCAAGCTAAGATGCTCCTCTCTCATGAGATTACGTCTTCATTGTGACAGGCTAGATATGGTCATCTGCATTATAAACATTACCTAGAGAAGCCATTAACTCTTAGCATTGAAGTTTTATCCCTAGATTGGCGTTTGTTAATCTACTAAGGCTCTCCATCTATACATTTTTTAAAGGTAGTCTTTCATGTAGATACCAATAGACCCGAAACCCTAAACCATGTCATCTTTTAATGGATCTCTCTTGACACTGTTCACCTTGTGTATCCAGAATTTCCAATAAGGCTCCCTAGGTTGATGCCCTCGTAATAGTTGCTCCTGTTATTACAAGTATTCTTATATTGCAATTTCAACCCTGAATTCCATTGCAAGATTATTGCTACTAGTACGAGGGCAAAAAATGAAGGACACAAGATTCTAGTGTCTGAAAATCCTCAATCATCTTAGTTGGTAACAGATTAACAGCTTGCATTAAATGTTGTATATTCCACTGATAGCAATCTCTTTGGTTTGGGAAGTCACTTTGTATCTGATTCATTGAGGTTAAAATAATAGGATCATCTCACCTTGCGTTCGGAATATTGGAGTGCTCTGTGCAAATGGATGCATCCCTCTCCTGTCTAGAGTTCTGAGTTTTTCCTAGTTATCTATTCTTATTCACTAAGGTTTACCATACATCTTCTAATATATTTGATCATTTTTCAATCAAGCTCTCAGGTATATGCACCACTAGAAGGAGACCAAGCTACATTTCACAGGACGTTGTTTGTCTTCATGTGTCCTGAAATGGCTTGTCTTCAAGAAGACAAGAGAAATCACCAATCTAAACCTTTAGGAGAGAACGTAATCCGCAGGTGGTTGTTTAACGAATATGTATTATGTACTGATAGCAACTTAAATATGCACTGAATGATAAGCTCTATAGTGTGAAGGTTTTCCGGTGTCAACTCCCTCAAGTAAATGACTATTACTCAAAAGAACCTCCTAGAAAAGACCAAACGACACCAGTCACATCTGGAGGTGGGTATTTTGACATGTGATATAAATTGCATTATTTAGGTTCAACTAGTGACAACACCTTCTATATTTTGAAGCATCTCTTTGTAGTTGGTGTGGGACATGGAAAGGTCAAAAACTTTGCAGTGATTGTAAGCAAGTTCGGTATTGTTCACGACAGCACCAGGTAGGGGAAAATACATCAATTTTGTATTGACTAATCACTCTCCTAATTTTGTTTTTCCAGTGAACATCATTTGTGTAGTCAAGTTTTTGCATATAACTGATTCATTCCTTCTTTGCAGTTGAAGCATTGGAAATCAGGTCATGCTTCTGACTGCAAGAATCTAGTTAATGCTCACAAATCAACAAAAAATCTGAACATAGGACAGAAATCTGGCATACATAATGATCCAAATAGTCGTGTGGCACTTAAATTATGGCCAGAGTTTGAGATTATTGATGAAGAGGAAGACTGTGATGAGGATTTAACAACGGTGGGAGATATGGCTATTATCAGCAGCGGGAAGGAAGATGAAATTTCCATGCAGTTTCAGGAAGTAAGAATTATTAATAGAATGTTGTTTTTTCTCTCTCAATGAATCTGGTTTTTCATTAGAGAATATTGAAGCTTGTAACTGTAAACATTGTCATCATTTGATTGGAAGACCTTTTTTTGTAGCCATCAGTAGAGAAGAAACATTGGGCAGATTTTCAGGCACGATTGTCTCGTGCCCCTGACCAGATTCTAAGGTGTATATATATATATATATTTCGGGGAGAGTGTGAAATCAAGATTTGAAGCTATATAAAGCTTGACTGTGTGATTTATACTATTCCCAATCAGGTACTGTAGGTCATATGATGCGAAACCTCTGTGGCCCAGATTAGATGAGAGACCTATAAATGGAAGCATACCGCCTTGTTCTATTTGTAATGGACGTCGAATTTTTGAGTTTCAGGTGAGGTTCTATGTCAAAAGTATGCCTCAATAGATTTGGGTGGTCCATGTGTTTCATCTCACCTAAACAATTTTTGTTTCTGTCAAATCCAGATATTGCCCCAATTATTGTACTTCTTTCGAATATCAAATGATGCTGATGCTCTGGATTGGGGCACCATTGCTGTTTACTCATGTGAGTCTTCATGTAAGTCATCACAGGCATATGTTGAAGAATTTGCATGGGTGCAGTCAGCATGAAGCATCAGTAATTCTTCCATGCCACACATGTATATTACGTTCTTCAGTTTGAAGTCCTACCTAATTTTACAACTAAGATGTGGAATACAAATGAATGAATCATATGAACCTTTATGAGTTGGGACCGGTCTTATTCTAGTTCGGTTTCTATGTGATTCTGTTATATCTAAAATTTAATAAATTCATTATTTTGATTGTTAAGAAATATTTAAGTGAAATTTGTGACATCCCCAGGGATACCTTATAGTTGTTTAAAAGCTTGTATACATTCCTTGTGCATAAAGTTGTTTTCAACATCAATGGAATGAATTATCGTTCTTGAATACGTGCTGTAATTAGTCACATTTTCCTTATTTTTTTTCCTTAGTAAAACTCATGGTGTAAATGATGTTTTGGACATCAATGGAATAGTTTCTTGTTCTTTAAGTTAGCCAGATGTTTTTATAATGGAGTATTTGCTCATGGAGTAAAACCTAAGAATGCATGTAGGTTTGCTACTTAAGCATGTATTAGTGAATGAAAGGGTGAATGCTATATCTTTTCCCAGGGATTTGATGCCATAGCTGTGAAACAATGAAATCAAGGGTAATGACAGATGGGATTGATGATCCTAATTGAGATATGGTAGCAAGACCAAAATATTGCTGCTGCTCTTTAAGTGATATTTTATTATGTCAATAAGCTATGCGAACCCATATAAGAGTTACAAGGATGGGAATCTATATACTTGAACAATGAATAAAATCATCACTCCTCAAAACGAGTAGTTTAGTGTGGTAATTGATAGACCAATCATTTTGGCAGTTGTGTCACCACCTAATGGTATGTTATCTTGAGAACCCACTAGTTAAAATGGAAAAGAAATTTGGGGGCGGCATAATTCCATGTTTTTGAAAAATCTTGACAGTGGAAAACTTTTCCTATATGATATGTTATATGAATGCCATGCTATGGTGTCATAACGGTGTCATGTTCAGTCTACCAAGCCTTAATACGCTCATTTTTGTTTAGTAGTTGATCACTTTTATCCTATTTTGAGTGCTAATGACATTGAAGCAATGAAATATTTCATAGCACATGTTTGTATGGAACTGATAATGAGATAGCTACATTTGGGACATAGATGTGGTTGCTCTTTTGGGCCTGTTGAATATTGAAAGGAATATACATAAGTGCTTAAGAATTATGGTTTCTTGCTAATCTTTGTATACTTTATGCCATGTACCCTTTGATTGTTGTTCGCTAGAGATGTTGATTGTTGTTTAGCCATCTACAAAAGTTAAAAAACCACTTTTTCTCTGTAGTTTTTCATGTAGATTGTGTATCTATCATTACTTCTAGCTCAATCTTCTACATTAAGTAGGTAGTATGCACATGAATTATAGAAGCATGTAAATTGCCAAACAAGGTGTGCATAAAGTTGTTCAATGTCATGCATGACGATAAGCTAATGTCTTGGAATAACAACTGAACTAGGTAAAGTATATAAGCAATGTCACATGCACATGCATATTCTTAACATCATACAAGGTTATTGTTAAGAAACATCAAATTAATATGAAAACCAAGAAACAAAGCCTATGCCATGTTAGATTTGAAACATCCAAAATAACAATCATAATTCATAAAAGCACTCGTCACAACATAACTAGGGTTGAAGGGAAAACCAAAAAAGGCGACTAGACTAGAAGGTTATTCCCAAATAATTTAAATTAGTCCCCATTGACCTCACAACCGCAAAAGAGATGGCAAGGGGTTCAAAATCCATTGGCATTGGTAAAAAGCGAGGTCACATGCACACACACACACTCTCTCTCTCTCATACTTCCAAAATCTCACTAATACTTTATTAGATGCCACTGCAAAATGTAGGTATTCTCTCTTTGTGTTGAGGATGTTTTAGAGTGGGATGCATTAATTTTCTCGTCTCCTCCCGACGACAACCTTACTAAGTGAGCAACATGCCTTGTGGGCTCTCTTTTTTCCCCTCTTTGGAATTGTACAATAACAAAGGTGTTTGTGTGTTGGGGAGGGGGATATATATGTTGGAAAACAAATGCAAACGTATTGGACAAAAGTAGAAAGTTGTGACACGTGCATGAATCCACGTGACACAAAGAGCCATTCCTAAAACAAACTAACAAAATCTAATTTTTACTAGGCTATGGATATTTCTATGCATTACAAAAATATCTCAAACGATGATCGAATACAGAGAAGACTAAAAAACATTAAACACCGAAGAAATATAGAAGATATTGTTGTTACATGGGAGTTTTTTCTTTACCATATCAAAAGGTTGTGTCAATAGGTTGATGACTTATATATGTTTGTATGTATATAATTAATGAGTAGTTTAGTTTCTGTTTTCTTGAGTATTGAGAAGGGAGATGTTGCTATAACATCTCCTTTGATTTGAAGAGGAAGAGGAAGAAGAAAACAAAAGAGTAGGGGAGGGGAACAATTTATACTAGATATGGTGAAACTTGTTGCAGTTAGATCAAATAGAACATATGGCCCAAGGGGAAGAGAAGGGTTATTTGAATTCTTGAATGGGGTGGTTTACTTAATAGCCACCCTCATGTTGTTAGGGGGCTTGATTTTACTGCTACCTGGGTTTCGCCTCCAAAACCATCCTTATGCGCCCCTTATCATCCTCTCGATCGGACTTTGTCTTGTCATCTTGGTCAACGTACATGATCTCTTTGCTCAAGCAGTTGGGATCAATTTCCACCTTCGGTTCCTAACGTACGACCCACAATTGGCGTTTGTCGAGTTTGGCGCCCCCATTTTCCACATCATTGGCGGTGTGCTCCTTCTCATTGCAACCATCACTCTCTTAAAGGTTGGGTCTCTTTACTAAAGTCAAATTATAAGATTCTCCTATGAAGTCTATTATAATATTTATTTCTTGTATATAACATATGTATTTTACTTTGAGTCTACCTCTAGTAAACCGATTTAACAAAAAGAAATATACCCTTGATAAAAGAAAAACCAATAAGACCTGCAGAGACAAAGTCAAAACTTAGCTACTTGTCTCAAGTATAGGCTCTTGGCTAAGAGCATTCAAACAATCGTCAATCGTCAAGTTTCTATTGACTTGCAAATATCGTCAATTATCAAGTTTCCATTTACTTGCATTTGCGTATCTAAATGTATACATGTCCATGTACACATTGTATGTAAGTGTATATGCTTATACATGGGCACATTGGGTGTATGTTGGAATCCTATATGCTTTTTTACTACTTGTAGTGAATGTGTAAACATATCCGCTAGCACATTGTATGTATGTGTATATACTTATACATGGGCACATCGTGTGTATGTTGGATTCTATACTTAAGGTATATACTTGGGACTTATTTTTACATTTAAGGTATATACTTGGACGTATTTTTACATGTAAGGTATATACTTGGACTTATTTTTACATGTAAGTTATATTTGTACGTTGACTATGTACACAATGAAGCGTAAACAACATAAATAAATATGTTAATAGTGTACATATAGCAAGTTGCAATGTATAGCGTGTTTTACTTCTATGGAGAATACGTCTATTCATTGGATTCTGTTGTCTCAACTATATTTCCAAATTTGCTTGACCAAATGACAGGGCTTGTCTTTTACCATTTGTAAATTGTTAGGTGAGTAACATCTTTACCTTACTATTGATATTGAGTACTATATAAACTTGAGGTAAGAGATGACCTGTGAAACTTTTACCATTTCCAAATTGTTCCTTGAATAATGCCTTCCTTTACCTTACTATTGATGTAAAATCTATAGGGTTTAAGGTTTTTTTGGCTCAGCTCGGGAGTAGGGACCTTCTCAAACATCCAACCCAATAAACCTGTCCTTCTCCTACAAATTACCAAATCATTTGCATCCTATCCCCCAAAAAGAAAAGCCTACTCGCCAAGCCTTTCTTCCCAAAATCTAGCAACCCGCTTTCATGGTTTAGGTTATTCCTAGTTCATTCGGCTATGAGTTTTAGGGAATCATGCCTATTCTATTTGCCTTGACTTCATCATTGAAGTACTCATCTTCATACTTATAGTCGGTTTAATATCATGACGATTGAATGTAGTTCCAAGGTATATGTGATTGGTTCTTGAACCAACACCTTGTCTTTGGAAGAACTTCATAGATAAAAACGCGTAAAATTCACCTTGATCAAGACCTATGTTGCACCTAAGGAATAACAATTTGCAATGACCATATACACTAATGTATGGATCCTTTTATAATAAACTTATAAGATCTACAATGATGGGAGCCATGTACACACTAATGTATGGTCTTTCATAATTCAGTTATAACATCTCCAATGATGGAATCCATGTAAAAACTGCTATTTATTTGTGACAGAGCACAGACTATGCACTAGGAGGAAGGTACGAGAGTGGGGTTCGACTACTTGTATCGGGTTCGGTACTCTGGTTGTCGGGTTCCATATTCGATGCATTTCAAGTGTATGAGAGATCGAACTTGGCAGTCCAAATCTATCAAAAAGCTGTCTACATTCCTCTTTTGATGGCATCTACCATTTATGTAGTCAGTAGCATAATGTGGATGATGAGCTGGCCACAATTTGTACTCACAGGAACAACACAGGCAAGGAAGTAAAAAATTATTATTAAAGTTGTATATTAAAGACCCTTTTTTCCTCTTCCATCTCACATTTTTTGGTGATCCAAAGGAGGGTGGTGGTGTTATATACAAAGTGGAATGTTTTGTTTTTTTATGTGTGTTTATTTTTTAGTATACGGCGATAGTTTTGGCGATATTTGGATCAGTTCTATTGGTGATTGGAGCCTTAGCAAACATCAATAGGGTGATTTATTTGAAGAGGTTGGTCGAGACTCCGAGATCGCCATTGTCGAGTTCCTATAGAGGATTGGATGGGCTTAGGGGTGGTGCCAATGAGGAACTAGAAGGAATGCGAGGAGATCTTAGGCGACCCTTGATTCCTAATGAACAACAAACCGAAGCGTCGGAACATGTATCGGTGCCCCCCACGTTGGTATTACCACCCGTGGTGACTACTAGGACAACTGCATCGGGCACAACACCTCCGACCACCACCACCAACACCACACTTGAATCGCCAATGAAAAATGCGCCCAATGACGAAGTTAGCTTTGCCATCATCCGATAGGATCTATATACATCACAACAATCTTATTATATACATCGCTCATCATATCCTAGATCGATACAAAAATAAAGGAAAATGAATTAGGTTGAAGTCTTGTAGGAAACCTAAAGACATTGTTCCTCTTGGACATGATGGGCCCTAGCAAAGCACCCTCCGTAATCTTCCTTTGAAGCTCAGATGTTTCCTCATGTCATGAAAGTCATGTTATAAAGCATGGGATGTTGGATGAAGTAACCTTTCTTCTCTCATCATTATATTGAAAGCGCATGTTCAGTACCTCATAATAGACTTTTTATATGATCTACAAAAACCTAATTATTCATGCATCTACTCTTATGATGTTATCTTATAAAGCTCTGAATATATTGTTTTCCATTGGTTGGATGTGATTGCAAAGTTGAGTGAGCAAGAGGCAACGTTTGGGGTTGACTGTCATAATTCATGGGATTTTATTTTTGCAATGTATTGTTTTCTATCATAGAATCTTAGGTCATTCTAGGTTTGATAGGTTTAATTTGAGGATTAGGAAGTCTTGATGATTGAGAGTGAATAGTTAGATCAATAAAAAAATGTGATCTAGTAATTTGGTAAGTGCCTTTGATAGACTTGCCAATTTCATTTTGCAATAATCGTATATTAATTGTCACCAACAACAACATAAATTCTGTACGACCCATGCGAACATTTTGATGGTGCGAGACTTGACAATCTCATTTAGCAATAACATAAATTCTGTATAATCCATGCAACATTTTGATGGCGCAATATCTCTCCTTTTTTATGCAAATGAAATCTGTCAACATTCCATACCGATATGACTAAATTCCATATGTATATTCAAAAGCAAAATTTATTTAATTTATTGAAGTACCTCATGAGTTGCATAGCTTATACGAGAAGATAGAAACATCTCACAATATGATTTATTTAGTTATATAATGAATAGTTACACAGAAATATAACTGGTGAGCATTCAGCCAATCAAGGTGTGAAGTCAAGAACATTTGGCAATACAATCATCTGGTTTAAAAAATGGCCGTACCTACAGTTACGGTTATAGGGTTACCGTCAGTTAACAATTACTTCACAATTACCTAATACAACATGAGCACCAGATCACGAAAGCAACACTCCTTTCCATTAGGATCATGTTCTTCAAGATTACAACAATGATTGTCTACTTGCATGAGAAGGTTATGGTTAGTTATCTAACAGTTAACAATTGTTTTACAATTACTTAATACACCATGAGCAGTACGTAAGGCAGATTTCCTTCCCATTAGGATTATGGTCTTTTTCAAGATTAAATCATTGGGACAGTTTCCAAATCATTTAAGGCATGCTAGCATTCGATAGGTAATGCCCACATGAGGATTATGCGAGTAGTATTCTCAATGTGGATCTTTTCACGATTATTTAAATTTTAATGCATGTTAACATTTGACCACATGCATGTACTATTGGACAAGTTTATCTCTCAACTTCGTACTAGACAATTGTCTCTCAATTTCATTATTAAATAGTTGTATCTAGAACAAATGGAACATTGTTCTCTGAAGTCATTTTGTTCTTCTGTACATTACATTATACAATTCTAATCACAATCATTTAAAATATTATATAAAAGGGGCTTTAGACATTCTGCTACACCTAATGGGGAAAATACATGTGCAACTGTGAATGAATCAAAATGGTTGAAAAGACCATACGAAGAATTAAATGTTTTACATGCAACAAGTAAACTTTGTTGTCTTCACGAATGCATTATAATCTTTGCTTCCTCGTTACAGCTTCCTCTGCACACATTTTATGTATTGATTTTAAGCTCACACATTTCTCTCTCTATCTCACTCACTAACACACACACTCCATTAGCATGATTGTTAAAAAAAGGAAGACATTTCTGATGTCAAACAAGTTCATACAATATCAAACCTCCAATCTTGTTAATAAGGCCAATTAGCTTTTCAACTGTGTTCCATAGTTCTAGTCTGAAAAAGACACATGTTTCACAATGCTTCAAAATACTAGCAAGCATTATGGTTCAAAAGAAATTCTAGGCATGGAACCCAAGGATCGTGGAAATTCAGAAATAACTGTTTAAAAAGCACAATTGCCATTTGGAGGAAAAACAGTTATTGTGCTTTTTAAGACTGTTGACTGAGGCCATTTGGAGGAAAAATAAAAACTCAGGCACGTTCGGGGAAATAAAGAATAAGTCAGGTGTTTTTCAGGAAAATTGGGGTTATATTTATTCTAATGGTGTTCTCACCACCAACCAATAAAAACCCATTATCATCTACTATAAATACCAATCAGTGAGGACTGGAAAAATATGTCAAGCAATGTGAAACATCAGGTGTTAGAAAACAAATAATTGTGATCAATGTCTCCACATATCAGTAGTGGTATCCTCAAGACATCAGCATTATCAATATTTGGAAGTAAATAATTAATAATCATACATATATGCACATAATTTATCTATAAATGATTTAATAGTGATGCTGAGAAATTTCCAAAGAATGAAGAATTTTTGCTGAAGATGAAGATATCAAAACCCCTTAAGACTGCGTGTGTGTGTGTATATATGTATAAATGTATATATGTATATATATGTTTGTATGTATATATGTATATACGTATATGTGTATATATGTATAGAGAGAGAGAGAGAGAGAGAGAGAGAGAGAGAATGAGTAATACCTGTGGTCTCTTTTGATGTGTCCTAGATTATGAATATGATGCAGAAAAGGACACAATGTCAGTTTTCTTGTTTAGCAGATCTACATCGTATCAAAGACAATGAGAGGAAAAGAGAAAGAGGTAAAACTCAAACCTTTTATTTGTTGTTGAAGACCATAGAAGTGCTCCGGCAACTATGAGAGAAACTCCAGCAATAATCTGTAAGCAATGACTGGTTTCGTTTTTCTCATAAACTCTTTAAGCAATTGCCAGAAATAGGGCAAAATAACTAGTTAGCTTAGTTAGCTAACTGTATGCATAAGGACCTGTGTCAGTGTACCCAACAAGGGGGAGTTCTTGGTCTCCTTGATCTTCACATTCTCACACCTTTCTTCTTTCGTTTTCTTGATGACCTCCATCTTGCAACCACTTTCTGTTTCTTCAAGCACCAGCACCTCATCCTCCATAGCTTTTCTAACAAAACAATGATCTTCATTCTCCACAGATGAAGTTTCTCCATCTAAAATCGTGCCGTTTAGTTGCTCTCCATCACCTGACTTGAGATATATAAGTGACATTTTTCCCTCCAAAGGTTCCTCTTCCTCTCTTTGTTCTGTTTTCTTGCCAGATGAGTTGTTATGTTTAAGGTTTCCATCATCTGTCCTATGGTATTGACTGCTCGATTGAAGCAGCATTTTGTTTAGATGAACGGCACCCTGCCACTTTACAAGATTACCAGCAATACATACGTGCAATTTTCAAAAGTTTTTTTTTGTCTTTCCTTAGAGATTGGCATTGATACCTGTGTAGAACTCTCAAAGGCTTTTATCTTCTCCTTCACACTTTTAGAAGAAGCATCTTTTCGGGATTCAGAGGTTTTGGAATGTCTCTTCTCTCTATTATCTTCTGTTATACAAAAAAGCAATAGCAACACACCTTTCATATGGATTATCAGTTATGCTTAATTCAATAACTAAGATTGTATATGAACATTATGTTGATGCTTCACCTGCACAGGTTTGCTCTAGTTTACAGTCCCTTTCATCCATGACAACCAAAGCTTCGGAGAGAGCTTTTTCAGAACTATGAAATTCCAACTGTGATCCTCCATCTTCTAACATACAACCAAAATGTAAAAGGCTGAACAATACAGCTTATTTATAATTTTCAAAACCAAAATCTAATATAAAGGTATATTCAAGTGGCGAAAAATCATCAGATCTAGGATAGTATATTCATTACCCGCTTCACCTTGTGCAATTTCTCTATTCAGGGTATGTAATCCAACAGAGCCAGAAAGATTGGTTGCTTCAAATGACACTGTTTCTTCCATGGGACATGTTTCACGATCATTTGTGTTATCAGCAAAAATTGGCATTTGGATATTCTTTTCATTCCTAGCGCCATTATTAGTATTCTCACTCTGACTGTCAGCAACAACATCATTCACCATTGCCATGGTATCATCGCTCCTGTCATGATTTAAAACTACAGGCTCATGATTATTTTTATGTAATACAGACTTGCTTTTGCCTGCATTATTGAGGCCTTGCAAGGCACTAGAGCTAAGATCATTCTTGTCACCAATTTGAATATGCGCTTCTACAGAATCATTCATCTCCTTTTCTCTATTCATGGGCATTAATGCTTTAGAGTTAGAAAATTCTGTCGAAGCAGCTTCCTTCTTCTTTTGTGCCTCCTCTCTCCTCTTTAGAGCTGCTGCTCTCTGCACAAAGTCCCCCCAAGATAAGCTCCATGGAAGGAAAAAGTAAATCAATACATTTTCAAGACATCTCCCACACTATATTCAGGGCTGTATTTCTCTAATTGAGAGACTAATCTAAATTCTCCATATTTTATTGTCTGCACTATGTTGTTTCTCTTTAAGTGTGTGTTGAAGTATATTATAAAGGAACAAAGGGCAGAGCTTACGATCAACGGTTCACATAGGTTAGTTGGTATGTATCATGCAGTTTCTCAATTCTTGATTGTAAAATAAAAACTCTATAGAAGCTTCTTTATGATAAAATAATGCAGATCCCTAGGCGTATGTTATACTTTTTATATATTGATTAACGAGAGCATGAATCTCCTCTGCATTGTTCCTTAATTGTCCAGTATCTTAAAGCCCTTAATTGTTCCTCACAGTGTTTCAATAGATATAGCATTCCCTCACATTGGCCAAATATTGAAGAATGTTTGTTAATCATTCTTCCAGAAGATAGTCCATGGAGTCCTCTGAATCATCTTCTAAAGTAGATCCTCCATCTTTCAATTGGGCTGGTATATAATCTTAATCAACTCATGTTTATTTCTCACAATTTGCTTCATCAACCCTTCTCGAGGATTTAAAATCTGATGCATGTAGAACAGAAAATATGTCTTACCTATTTTGAACCTACTTTGAACTTCCAATTATAGAGCGTATAAACTGATATCACCTTAAGTTTGCAGTATACAGCTTGTGTACATTTATACAGAATGCATGCCTAATACATTATACTTCACATTATCATAGATTGAAAGATATTAGCATTTTTGGGGGCGGGGGCTTCATCATAAGCATAAATAGAACTTTACCATCATATCAATCCTTTGACGTTCCTCTTCTGTGAGCATGAACTTAAGTTTTAGATTTATTTTACCACCTTTATCTAAAGCAAGATCAACATCAAAGACATGTCCCTCCACAATAGCAGCTGTACTAATTTCTGCTTGTACATATCAAATCGAAACAGTTAGCCACATTTTTAATCTTCTAATTCAAATATTTTATCTGATACAAAAACACACCATTTTTGGAAATCATCTCTCCTGCATCATCTACTAATTCCACCAGAAGATTATCCCGAAGGTTCAAGACAGGACTGCAATATTTAAGATAGTGAAAAGCGGCCTTATTTTCAAATAGGGATAACAAAAGAGAATGATTGCTAAAGGAGATCAAATTGCATTCACTTACAATACAAAATCAGCATTCCACGGTGTTGTCTTTCCACCTACAACTTTGCTCAATTTCGTCATGTACTCTTGCATGCCAATAGATACTAGAATAAAACTTTGTCAATTTTAGCTTTGAAAATGGAGATATTCATATATTCGTAAACTTCTGTTTAAATTAAAAATGAGCCCATGTATTGAGAGTTGATATGGAGTTAGTACATTAAAACATGCAACAGGATTCTGCCATTTGACCCTAGAACCTAAATTTTCAAATACAAAAATGAAGGAAATACCCACACAACAAAAAAAAATGTAAATTAGAGGAAACATAAAATACAAATACATATATCATGTGTACAACCAAGATGTATCCTGCTAAGCTCAAGGAAGTTGCAGAGACATTTGGATGGATTCCACACATTATATGAAAAGATTTGTTCGTAAACCTCATGATGATTAGTGTCATTAAAATTTTAGAGAGGCTCCACGATATAAGTGCACAGTGAGCATACAAACAGCAGTCTTCCTTAGCAGATAGGAGACATATCTTCAGCCCAGATTTTTGCTAGTTAGTAACCGTATTAATCTCCATTCTATCCATAACTTCATCAGAATGGAGATAAAAATATCGGCTGATAATGGTTCAAAGGAACACTTAGCAAAAGTACAAAGTTAATTTTAACTTTAAAATAAGATATCAAAAAATAATTCACATAAAATGTATATATACCTTTGACTGCAACATCTTTCTCATCTTTTGATAATGCCCATTGAGCATTCATTGAATATATAAAAAATTAAACAAAATTATAAATGATTAGGTTTTCCATTGAAGAGAACATAACAAAATAGAACCAGATAGTTGCCTTGAAAGAAGAAACTGACCTATGTTTGTCTCAGGCAAATCAAATGCATTTAGCACTGTATATGTGAAAATAAATAAATAAATATGTAAGATTAGGAAATAATTAGAAATGATCAGTTAGGATACAAGACAAAGAACCATAAGAAGTTTGAACTAATAAACCAATTAGAGCTCTTAAATGTGTATATAGGTGATAGCATTTCTGAGTCCGACCAATTATAGCTCTTAAATCACTATGCGACATTGAGCATAACCCCATACAGTTTTCATCACCCTATAAAAGTGTTTTCTATAGACTGATTCACTAACATTGTACCCTGCCAAAATTATTGTGTATATTGTATCCCCAGTATTACAACACAATTTCTACGCCAGGCTCCTACCTTGTACTTTCCTTGTATAGGCCTAGGTACTTTGTTTAGTTACAAGTTATTTTACTTTTTTCCAGATAATATGCACACAGATGTGACATTTGTCTCATAAGTTACTTTTTCCTTTTGAAGATTAATATACAGTCACATGATGAGCGTCATAACACCAAATACATGGCATAAGGTTACCACTGTCACATCATGGTCTCAGATACATAGCAATAGTCAGGTAGGAAGGAATGGGGAAATCCCATTTCTCGACCAATGTCGAATACCGAGTTTGAGGCATTATCTGAGGTTTGATGCTTATAAGGTACACTCTTGAGGTTTGCGAAGACAAAGGTGGGTGGAAACGCCCTTGTAAGTTCCCTCCTACTTCCCCCTTAGGGAGAGTCCGTTCATTTGATTCATTCCCATTGTGAAATCTTTGGGATCCTTATTTACGACCGCCCTCTCAGATACCCAAGCTTTGAGGAAATCAGTTTGAGTCATACTCCTTGATGACGACAATTTGAAGAAATATACTCTTTGTTATTGCTCTTATGTTTGATGCTTGTGAGGCATTATCTTAGGGTTTCAGGTTTGCTTTTAAACACTTGCTTTGGCATTACCTTAGGTTAAATTGATAAACATAATTCTGACAGTGAAAAGCGAGAACATTTTGTACTAACCTGACACACGGATGCTTCCTGGCATTTTTTGGGATCCTGCATCACAAAATCTCCATCACTGGAATGCAAAAGAAGTGAATAAAAATGACATAGTGTAAACATGCATTTATCATCATTACCCAATTCAGAAAAAGCATGGTTTTTCTGGAATTGTCATGCTATATCGAACCCATGGCTTTACCATAGAAGGAATCATGGTTTTCAGAATCACACTTTTCACATACTACAACCAAAAACATGTTTTCCACATAACTATATCCAGATCCATGTTTTTCTCACAAACCATCCAAAACCATGATTTCCTCAAAACTTTATCCTTCTGGCAACAAAATCCAAACCCATAGTCTTCTCACAGCTAAATCCAAACCCATGTTCCTCTCACACAACTATATTCAAAACAATGGCTTTCTCATACACCATTCCAAACCATGTTTCCTTCACACCTACATCCCAAACTATGCTTTTCTCATACTATACACTACATAAGCCAAGGAATGGTTTGATCGATGGGGTTTTCTCAGCAATGGAAAAGTTTTTACCTGTCTCCTTAGCAGAACATGATATTGGAGAGCGGTTGTGGCTGGTTCCCCTGTTCCACCCAAAAATCCAAAAAAGATCCCACAGTACAAATATGGTGGTGGTGGTAAGGATGAATTTCTAGTGCAGGCTCATTTGGTTGGATAACGAAAGAAATGAACCCAACAATAAATCTTCGATGGTTTTTATTTTTATTTTTTTTACTTTTTATTATTTTATTTTTATTTTTATTTTTATTTTTACTGTGTATGAAATAAAGTCCAATAATAATGGTGTCTTATTGTGGTGGTGGTGGGGGAGGGGGGGGGGGGGGGGGTCCAAGGGGGCATGGCATGAATCGAACTTGGTTTCTCCCGATTTCGTACATGTAATGTTCGGCAAAGTTAGAGATAGGGTATGTTTTTTGTCCTATGGTGTTTTGTTATCAAGAAGTTGATGAGAAGCTATGTCAAACACTTTTAGGAGTACTTGCTACTCGTGAACTCATGTTCAATCAAACCCTGTGTTTTGGGCGAGGGGCCAATGCTCCATGATGCCCAGTGAGCTAATGGTTTGTTCATCTACGTGTAGTGCCCTTTGTATATATGGTTGCAATTTACACATGTATGATGCATTGTCGCCTTTCTAGTCTCTTGGTTCTGAATGAATTGATGCATTCTGTCATCCATTGCTTTTTTTAAACTTCTCGTTCCGAATGGAATGATGCATTGATAAACATAATTATTGTGTTTTATGGTTTCGTACCATGAGATACTAGAATCATGCTTCTATTACTCATTCATAATTTGTCATTTTTGTGATCATCACCTCTTTATATAGGAAGTATATAGTTTTGAGAAGTCTTGTTGGAAAGTCTTTTCTACAAACAATATTTTATGGTGAAGAGATTATTGTACATTTGAGAATTTAAAAATGACTTGATGTTTTAATAGAAACAGTTGAGCAACTAGTTCATTGTTTGTAGAGCCGAAGATTGACAAATTATTGTAAAAACCAATACTTCATAGTGAAAATATAGTTAGACCTTATTTAAAAATAACTAGATGTTCTTACATATTTTGACCTATTGTTTATCAAACACAAATATGCAAAATGAGGTTGAGTACGATGTGTTTCAAACTCTATAAATGGTCACAGTGCAATCATTAATCTTTTTTTTTGGTAACACTTTTATTACTACTGGGAAACCTAAGTGAGGTGAAAAACCACAAAGAATAAAGAGAAATATACAGATGTTGATTAGATACTAAAGAGTTTAGAAGCACTCAAAGTAAAGAGTGTAAATTTGTAGTGTGATATCTCTAAGTGGCAGACAATCAAATAGAGATTGCCTAAGGGATTGCTTGAAGAAACTAACTTCATGCAATTGGTTTCGATCAATGACCTTATTATTATGGGCCGTCCAATAGGTCCAAAGTGCTAAAAATCTTGTCCATTGGAGAAAATAAACATTATTGGATAGGGCACACAAAATTTGTCCAAATAGCCAAAAGTGTTTCCCAAACTTTCGGCTAGGAAATCTGTGAGAAAGAGATGCACTTAGTCTTTGTACAAATGTTGTAGTGAATGAGCAAGCCCATAATAAGTGTGGAGATGTTTCCAATCGTCCACTACATCTTGCACAATGTGGTGAGCCTATCAATCGCTTTTGAAGATTTGACCCAATCAGGAGCACACCCAATAAGGCATCCCATAGGAATACCCGTTGCTTAAGTGGAAGACCACAACTCCATAAGCTTGTAAGCATGTTTTTCCACCATGATTGGGTTTTATGTAGGTGCCATAATGCATTTGCATGTTTGTGAAACCACGAGGTAGATTGCAACAACATATACATTGTATTAGAGATATGATCTAATGTAAGTGTATGATAAGGAGAAAAGAATGATAGATAGATAGATAGAAAGGAGAGAGAGAAAGAAGGGTGTCGATCCACCCGATCACCCCCAAGCGAAGGGATCGAGACGGACTCGAGCCTCAATCGACGTCCCATACCACCGCAGTGGTGTCGAGTCGTACTTGGTGTTGGCACGCTCGCTACAAGAGTTGAACCACCACGAAACAGAGTCTCGACATAGTCAAAAGATGATGAAATGAGGGTAGCTAGGCCTCTTATTTATAGTGATACCCAAGGCCACCATGCAAGTTCACACTTGGCCTAATGGGTTGTCTCAATCCCGAGGATTAAAAGTAATCCTCCCCTTCTTTACACTCTCGTTTAACCCTCACACTTATCCACGTGTATAGAATACTACGGTAAATTCTCACCACGGAATATTATATGGTCATGTCCGTAACATACTTCCCCCTCTTTAAAACATTGCATTATTACAATGGAAAGTTAGGGAAGTTAGTTCTGAGAGTATTTTCGTATTCCCATGTGGCATCTTTTATTGATTTATCCATCCATTTTATTTTAAATTCTCGGGTTTCTTTAGTACATAATTTTTTTGTTTTAACATCAAGAATTCTTTCTGGTACATATGGTTTAGAAGACAATTCTTCAGAAGTAACCAAAGTTTCAGTTATAATTGTATTGTCGCCAGAACCTAGAAGTTCTTTTAGACGACTCACATGAAAAACTGGATGAATTTCAACACCATCGGGAAGAGCGAGACAATAGGCTGATGACTCAATGCGTTTGAGGACTGTAAATTAGCGCACTTACCCTTAGACAATGTCTTAGAATTGTGAGGTACACGTAAAAATACCTTCTGTCCAAGGTTAAATACACAATGTTGCCTATGATGATTGGCATAAAAACGTGCTCTATCTTGAGCTGTTTTTATATTATCTTGTGCAATATGCAACATATCTTGCATATCTCGAAGAAAGTTTTGTGTACTTCGCAACTCATCATGATGTATATTAACATCAATCGGGGCTCGTGACTGAAAAACATACATCAACATAAAAGGACTATATCACGTCGATGTATGCTTGGAGCTGTTATAAGCAAACTCCAAAATTGGGAAATAACGTTCCCATTTTGTTGGTTTTGTACCAACGTATGCTCGAAGCATGTCCTCAATAATTTGATTTACTAGTTCTGTCTGTCCATCGGATTGAGGATGATCTGTGGAGCTCATGCTCAATGTAGTTTCTAACTTCTTAAAGACTTGCGTCCAGAAGTCACTAGTGAACTTTGGATCTCGATCACTCACGATATCCATCGATAACCCATAAAAACAAAATAACTCGTCAACGAATTGGTAAGCCAATTCAGGAGTTGTTACCGTGGTTTTCATAGCAATAAATTTGGCCATTTTAGTTAGTCTGTCAACCACAACCCAGATGGCATCATGACCTTTATGGGTGCGAGGAAGGCCAACAATAAAATCGGTGGATATACTTTCCCACTTATTATTGGGAATGTCCAAGAGATGTAAAAGTCATGTAGCTTTAAGGCGCTCGGCTTTGTTAACCTGACATTGGTGACATTTAGTCACATAGCTATGTATGTCAAGACGCATCTTAGGCCAATAAAATTGAGTGGAGATGAGAACGAGTGTACGATGTATTCCACGATGCCTTGCTGAGGGTGCGTCATGGCATTCAAAAACACTCATCTTTTTAACCTCAAGTAAATCTAGAACACAAACCTTCCCATTACGGTAGAGCAAACCATTAGCAATGTGGAAGTATTCCTTCGAGGATGTGGTGGTCTCTATTCTAGACTCAACTCTTGCCCAATATTTCGCAAAGTAACTACCATCAGGATACTTTCCTCAAAGGTGATCATAAAGATCTGATGTTATTTCAATGAAGCTAAGCATATTAACTTCACGAATGCGACTTAGTGCATCAATGACAGTGTTCATGGAACCTTTACGATATCATATGGAAAAATCAAAGTCCTTGATGAGATCAGCCCATCGTGCCTTACGACCTTTCAGGTCTTCTTGGTCACAAAAATATTTTAAGGACTCGTGGTCCGTAGTTACCTCAAAGCGATTTCCATAAAGATAATGGTGCCATGTTTTGAGCGCATGTATAATTGCAAAAAAAAATTCTTTCTTGAACGGTATACCTGTCAGAACCAAGGATAAAAGATAGAGTGATGGAAGAAGGATAGAGAAGAATGGATGTATAAGATAGAGAAAGAAAGAGAATGGATACAAGATATGTAATGAGAGCTAAAAAAGACTGGTGTTGATTCGAATTGATTTGAGAATACATGTATGCGCTTATTTATAGGTTCCTATAGAATAGCTTAGAGATTTCTAGAATGTTCTAGAATGTTCTAGACCTAGAATGCTCTAGGACATTCTCGAACATTCTAGAATAATCTAGAGTTTTTACAATAATCAATGTAATACAAGAAGTAGCTTTTATTATTTTATATAACAATAAGCTATCTTAATGGTTGAGGGTTTCAAGTATGAATTACAAGGTTCGAGGTTCAAGTCCGGGTGACGCCATAATGGTCATGTGTTCATGACACTATCCCTCCTTCGAGAACGCCGAGTGGCGTTGGGCCGGGCTTGTTTGGATAGTGACGATGGAAGTTGTTTACCAGAGCTTCAGCATTACAAACATTATCGATGGGTTCCCAAGTGCGATCACTCGGAGGATAACCAAGCCAATCAACTAGATAATAAAGCTTATTGCGCACAATCTTAGAATCGAGAATAGCAGCTACCTCGTATTCGGGGCCGTCCACAAGTTGTACAGAAGGCGGTGGTGGCACGACACGATCAGGAATTAAAGAGGTGTGGCAAGGTTCCAAAAGAGAGCTATGAAAGACAGGGTGAAGCCGCATAGCAGCTACCTCGTATTCGGGGCCGTCCACAAGTTGTACAGAAGGCGGTGGTGGCACGACACGATCAAGAATTAAAGAGGTGTGGCAAGGTTCCAAAAGAGAGCTATGAAAGACAGGGTGAAGCCGCATATGTGCAGGAAGGTTAAGACGAAATGTTGCATCATTAATCTGCGCCGTGATGACAAAAGGACCTAAGCGTTGATAGTCAAGCTTAGCACACGGTCGGGTAGTCTTGATGTGACGACGAAGCAACCATACACGGTCACCAACCTTAAACGAAGACTTAAGACGATGTCGATCGGCATTGGTCTTATGGTGTGCTTGCGCTTTCTGAAGATGTGACGATAACTCGAACTGGATTTGTTGTAGTCGGTGGAGGTGATGCGCCGCACTAGGGTTTCGTGACACCTCGGGAAGATCCAGTATACACCATCGAGGGTGGTTGCCGGTGTAGGCAAAGAAAGGTGTAACTTTGGTAGAAGAGTGAACCGTGTTGTTGTATGCAAACTCAGCAAGATGTAAAATTTTACTCCAATCATCTTGTTGATAACTAATGAAACATCGAAGATATTGCTCGAGCGTTTGATTTGTGCGCTCTGTTTGTCCGTCAGTTTGTGGATGATAAGCCGAAGAGAGTTTGCAAGAGATTTTGAGGCCTGCCCATAGGTGCTTCCAAAAGTGTGAGATAAATTGAGGACCTCGATCACTAATAATATCATTCGGGAGACCATGATGGCGAAACGCTTCACGCATAATGAGATCTGCAGTTTCTTCACTATTGATGGTCTTTACACATGGTACAAAATCTGCCATCTTGGTGAACCAATCCACTACTGTTAAAATAGTATCAAAGCCTTTGGAAGGTGGCAGATCCGTAATGAAATCCATAGAAATAGACTGCCATGGCTTGTTGGGAGGGGGTAATGGTTGTAGTAAGCCATAAGGGTGATGCCGGGGTATTTTGGCGCGACAGCAGGTGTCACAAGTGCGAACATAATCTTCGACAAATTTTTGCAAGTGAGGCCACCAAAACGAACGTTTCACCAGCTCAATGGTCTTGGAAATACCAAAATGTCCAGCCATGGGGGCATCATGACAATGTTCCAACACTTGAAGTCGGGGTGATCCGTCGGGGACGTAAAGGAGATTCTTGTAGAAGAGTAAACCATCTTGCCACTTGAAGTCCTTATAATGTTGAGATGACCCTGGAAATGTGGAGCAAGATGGACGACTTGAACCACAGTGGGCTAAGACATCCTTAGCAAAATCATCCGAATGAAGTTGTTGCCGAATAGTGTCAAGAAGGGTAGAATCAAGTGGTGTGGCATAAATTGTTGTTACCTGTAGCTTTGATGGCCCGAGGAGAGTTTGCTTTTGATTGTCAAAGGCCGGATCTCCAGGTCGAAGTGCTAGATACGAACGCCGAGACAGAGCATCTACTTTCCCTTGTTATTTTCCGGGGCGAAAAATGATCTTGAAATCGAAACGCGTTAGAAATTGGGCCCACCGAGCTTGTCGTCTATTTAATACTCGAGCTGTTTGAAAATATGTGAGATTTTTGTGATCACTATAAATGATAATCTGATGAGGTGATCCTTCTAGAAAATGACGCCATTGCTCGAATGAGTCGACCACAGCTAGTAACTCCTTGTCATGCACCTCATAGTTTATCTCCGAAACAGTAAACTTTCTCGAGTGAAACGCGACTGGATGTATCTGCCCGTCCTCGCCTGGTTGCGATAGGATACTCCCCAATGCAAAGTCTGATGCATCCGCCTCAATAGTAAATGGCTTTTCAGGATCAATATGTGCTAGGATGGGTGCTGATGTGAATGCCTCTTTTAGCTGCGTAAAAGCCTTGTCCGCTTCGATACTCCAAAAAAATGCTTGATTTTTCTTGGTGAGTTGAGTAAGGGGCAACACAATGCTTGAATAATTATGTATGAATTTGCGATAGAAGTTCGCAAATCCGAGGAAACACTGGACATCCCGAACTGAGCATGGGGGTTTCCATTCCAATATTGTTTGGACTTTTGCCGGGTCCATGAAAACACCCTGGGATGAAATAGTGTATCCCAAAAATTCGACTTGTTTGCAATCAAAACTGCATTTCTCAAGTTTGGCGTAAAGACCATACTTCCTTAGGCGTTCAAGTACTTGCTGCACATGTATATCATGCTCCCCCTGTGTTTTAGAGTAAATCAATAGATCATCTAGGTAGATGATTAGAAAAATATCCAAAAAATCCCGGAAGATGTCATTTGCCATATGTTGGAATACGGCAGGTGCATTTGTGAGCCCGAAAGGCATGACTGTATACTCGAAATGACCATACCGAGTACGAAATGTTGTTTTCCACTCATCTCCTGGCCGAATTCGAACAAGATTATATGCACCCCTTAGATCAATTTTGGTAAAATGCTTTGCCCCACCAATGCGTTCTAAGAGATTGGAGATTAAAGGTAAAGCATACCTATTCCTTATGGTGACTTTATTTAAGCCTCGATAGTCCACGACCAAACGAAGGGAGCCGTCCTTTTTCTTCACAAAAAAGATAGGAGCACCAGCTAGAGACTTTGAATGTCGAATAAACCCATGTGCAAGATTTTCCTCGATGTATTCTCGAAGAACCTCAAGCTCAGTGGGTGATAAATTGTAAATCCGACCCCACGGAGGCTCTTTTCCTGGTTGGAGATCAATAGGACAGTCGTACGGCCGATGCTTTGGAAGAACACTAGCTTTGACTTTGTCGAAAACATCAGCATAGTCTTGATATTTTTTGGGAATTTGGATGTCTGAATTCCCTTGAGTGACACTAGAAGGTGTCACTGATACTGCAAATAAGAAAAGGTCCTCTATGCCTCCCACTTGGTGCAATTGTTGCAATGTGATGGCTGAAATTTGATGAGAAGGATATGGTGCATCGGTAGAACTATATACTTTGGGAGGATAATCCCGAGTTCGATCCTTGACAATGATATTTTCTGCTAAAGCGCACCTAATTTCTCGCTTCCTCCAATCGATTCTAGGGTTATGTAGCTCGAACCATGGCAAACCGAGGACAATTGGATGCTCGGGACTACGGATTATGTTAAAGGAAACTACACATCCTAAATCACCCAAGAGTATGTGTATTGGCTCAGACTCTTCAAATATCTTCCCAGAAGCTATGGGGCGTCCATCAATCACTACTACGGAAACTGGACAAGGAAGTGTATGCAAGGATATTTGGTGTTTTTGGGCAAAATCTCTATCCATGAAACAAGAATTGGCTCCAGTATCTAAGAGGGCTTGGACTTGAAGTTGACAACTGGGTGTCCTAACTTGTACTAGGGCTGAGAAGACTCTACTAACATGCTTGGAAGAAATGGAACCCACACTAGGTTGTACATATCTAGGGTTGTCCAACCAAATGGCTCCTATTTTGGCCGGACTTATTCGTTTGACTCCTCTTCTAATTGGCTTAGAACTTCAAATTTATTGGACAAGGGTGGATTATTCATAATATTAGATTCACTAACTACTTCTAAAATGTTGGACTCATTTTTATTGTCATAGTGAATTTGATTTACCTGACGTCTCGGCCTACGGGAGCAATGAATGGCTATATTTCCTGGACCTCCACAATATAAGCACAGATGGTTTGCTCGACGACTTTGCTTCTCTTCGTCTGACAACGGTCCTCGTCGTTGAGTCATATCGATCTCCATAGGTGTAGGACTATCCATTGGGACTGGACTACGTGTTTGCCTTGGAGTTGGAGCAGGGCTATACATTTGCCTTGGGGATGATTGCGTCGTTACTGATGCATAAGTTGGTGTGAATCTAGATCTTGTTATTTGTTGTTGTCGCTCACATCGACGCTCAAAAAGGCGATTATCACACCGTATTGCTCGACTAATAGCTTCTGTAAGTGACCTTGGATCCTCGGGGAAGGTAAGAAGTAAGTCTTTGACATCACTACGAAGGCTTGAACGGAATTGCTCCATTAGGGCTTGTTCATCCCAAGGAATATCGCTTGCGATGAGACGGAAATTGGCAGCATATGTTGAAGCTGGTTGATCACCTTGACGAAGTGTACGAATCTTGTTGATAGCTGTTCTCGCCCCATCAGTATCTCCGAAACAAGCCTTAAATTCCTTGATAAATTCCTCGAAATTATTCAGTAGAGGAGAATTGGTCTCTAGCAATGGAGCAAACCACAACAACACTATGCCAGTCAATAAAGTGCCCACTAGCCCGACTCGTGATGCATCTGTTGGATAACGTGCGGGATGCATTTGAATCACCAACCGTACTTGATTCAAAAAACCTCGGAAATGCGCCCTCGACCCATCAAATTTAGCTGGGAGGCTAATTTTGGGCTCCTTGATAAGTCCCTGACCTTCAACCCTTTGTTGTTGTAACACGACGATTGTCGACTCTAACTGTTGCACTCGTCGCGTGAACTCCTCTTGTTGTTGTTGCTTCTCTATAGTAACCTTTTGTAGATCCCCAAGTAGACGTTGATTCTCTACTTCAAGAGATGCAAACTTGGATTTAAGGTTCTCCATTTCTGCAACAAGGGTGAGATATTCTTCTGAGTTAATGGCAGCCATGGTTTCAGGATGGTTACAAAGGAGGATAAGAGAGAGAGAGAGAGAGAGAGAGAGAGAGAGAGAGAGAATTCGAATCAAACTGTCAAAACCAAGGATAAAAGATAGAGTGATGGAAGAAGGATAGAGAAGAATGGATGTATAAGATAGAGAAAGAAAGAGAATGGATACAAGATATGTAATAAGAGCTAAAAAAGACTGGTGTTGATTCGAATTGATTTGAGAATACATGTATGCGCTTATTTATAGGTTCCTATAGAATAGCTTAGAGATTTCTAGAATGTTCTAGAATGTTCTAGACCTAGAATGCTCTAGGACATTCTAGAACATTCTAGAATAATCTAGAGTTTTTACAATAATCAATGTAATACAAGAAGTAGCTTTTATTATTTCATATAACAATAAGCTATCTTAATGGTTGAGGGTTTCAAGTATGAATTACAAGGTTCGAGGTTCAAGTCCGGGTGACGCCATAATGGTCATGTGTTCATGACAATACCGACATTGAGCAGAATCAAGTTTCTTACTCTCGAATGCTATTGGTTTACCATCTTGATATAAGACAACGCCTATAGCATAATCGCTTGCATCAGTTTCAACCTCAAAAGGTTTTGAAGGATCGGGTAAAAGACGTGAAGGAGCCTTGCACACCAGGTCCTTGATTTCCTTAAAGGCGAGGTCTAGTGTAGCATTCCATACAATAGGTTTTGTAGACTTACGCATTTGACCTTTTAGAAGATCAGTAAATGGCGTCGTCATTTGGGAGTAATTACAAAGGGATTTTCGCAAAAACCCGACAAAACCAAGGAATGATCGAACTTCTCAAATATTCCGAAGAGTGGGCCAAAGCTTGATTTTCTCGATGCGAGAAGGATCAATTTTAACTCCTCGTTCGGTTATGAGATGTCCAAGATAAGTAATTGATTCCTTGAAGAACTCACATTTTGAGATCTTTGCATAAAATTGTTTGTCATGCAATGTTTGTAAAACAAAGTGGACATGTTTAGCATGTTCTTGTAATGTACGGCTATAAACTAAAATATGATCCAAGAAAATAACGACAAATTTTCCAAGTTGTTCTCGGAAAATGTCATTCATTTCTTGTTGAAATGTAGTCGGAGCATTGGTCAAACCAAAAGGCATAACCAAAAACTCATAATGGCCATAGCGCGTACGAAATGTTGTTTTAGGAACATCATCCTCACTTATACGAATTTGATGGTAGCCAGTATGGAGATCAAGTTTCGTAAAATATCGAGCTCCATAGAGACTATCAATTAGATCGTCAGCCCGAGGCAATGGATAGGAATTCTTGATCGTCACTTTATTCAAGAGTCGGTAATTAATACACATACGCCATGTGCCCTCTTTCTTTTTAACCAAGAGAATTGGTGCACCACATGGAGATTTACTATAACGTATATATCCCATTCGTAAATAGTCCTTGAGTTGCTTAGATACCTCATCCTCTTTGGATCGACTTAAGCGATAAGGAGGTATACTTATTTGTGCAACTCCAAGTACAATATCTATACGATGGTCTATATTACGTTTAGGAGGTAACCCATCTGGTAGTTCACTCGGAAAAACATCTCGAAAATCATTTAAGATTTCATCAAGTTGTTGTTGTTCAAAATATGTTAATTGAACCAAGACATTATCAATATTGTAAACGTGAATGTCCGGATCAAGTACACAATAAAATAGAGTAGAACAAGACAACTCGGATATTGATGGAGAGGAAACAATTGAGAGGGATTGTTTTTTTACACATTGAATAAAATGAGTACAAAAGTTATTGAATGATGAACCCAATCAATAGATAAAGAAGAGTTTTTATTATAGAACCAGGTATAACCCATATCAGTGGTAAAAAGATTCATTACATGGAACTCTACTTCCTCTATATAAGTATCAATAGAAATTCCTAATGAATGAATCGCCCTGTTAATGTATTGTACTCTTCCATCAGCCAAGTGCACCATATATGTGTGATCACTTACGGTGGGTTGGATTCTCCATATCTGAACCAAACGATCATTCACAAAGTTGTGTGACCTTCCCGAATCAAAAAAAAATTGTGCAGTAGATCCATTGATATACCCGTTTACACGTAGTAAATCATTGGGACCCAATACATAGTGAGGGAAAGAACATTGACAATTACTTAAATGATGTGTATAGACCTGAAGGACATTAGGAATCTGACCTTTATGGTCTGTAGCTTTAGCTTTGTTGTCGTTCTCTTTCCGTTGGAGTTTTCGACATTGCTCTTTTGTATGACCATTCTTTTTGCAGAATACACAAAAAGGATGTTGTCGCTTACAATCGCGATCCATGAATTCGTTGGGTATCTTGCGTTTCCCAGCGAATTGCGACTGTTTAGTCACAGGTGCTTCGTTGGGTTTGTTGTGGTCCTTCTTCGAAGTGCGTTGATAGCGAAGAACTATTTCAACGGCCTCTTTGAAGGATTTTGGATCCTTATCGTGCACTATCCATTGATAGTCTGAATTGGGGATGCCATTGCCAAAACAAGTTATTAACCAGTTGTCCCCTTCTAGACCTGATTTTTGGATTTCGGTTCTAGCATGGTGAACATAGTCTTCTAGCAAGGAAAACTTCTTGCTAGAGAGCTTCATTAAAGCTTGTGTTGCCTCGGTTCGAGAGGGAGGTTGCAGAAATTGGCCCTTGAAAACTGTGACAAAATTTGTCCAGGTATTGGGCAATTTCCCCAAAGTACGGAGCCCACGCCACCAGGCGGCGGCCTTACCCCCTAGTTCTCGGTCGACATATGCAATCTTCGTACTATCTAGCGTGGGATAGAGCTCAAAATGAGACTCCCATCGGCCCAACCACGTGCAAATTGCTTCTTCGGTTCTTTCCTTTTTTTCTCTCGTAAATGGCTTACCTACAAACGATGGTTCACCCTGTCACTTATTAGGTATATTAGTCTCACGTTGTAAGCTAATGACATGTGCCTCGAGAGCACTTTGAGATTGCCGAAGTTCGGTCATCTGTTGAGCGGTGAAACTAAGGTATTGGCTTATTTCTGAAAAATACATCTCAATGGACATTTGTCCAGGAGGATTTCCTTGAGTTCCTTCCGCTTAAGCGAATGACATTGGGTCGTTATTTTGAGCCATTGAATGATTATTTCCGGCAAAAAAATAGGATAAGGTCAGACAAATAGTCATAACATCATGTCGTGATGTAAACATATCATGGGCAAACATTAATCGATAGCATGATCTCACATCAATACCCCTCTAAACGTATGAGATGAGGTTGAAGATTAGGTTACTATGGTAACACAAAGGTGTTTTAAAAACCATGGGGGTAACAAATTAATGTCTTTCCCTGATCTCTATATCGATTTTTTCATGGCGGCTCCCTGAGGCTCAACCATGTATGTTCGCGTCATGAATAGTTTATACATGAAAAAAATGTTAACAATAAACTATGTTTCGGTGCCCACATATGTGGTTTCGGCTCTTTCAGTCCTATTACGAGGACCTCGAAGTGCACTTAGACCTCAAGTCTAAACATGTGTTATAGTCATATGTATCAACGATGTTGTATGGTCTTGGTCATATTTAAACTCGAGACCTCAAGAACAAATGCATTAAACTCAAGAGCCAACCAAGTAGGTTGCTCTTCTTGAATGTTTAATATTTAATGCATATAAGAGATATGTGAGGCATTTGCCCATATATGTTTTTTTAAAAGAAACATATATGTCAAGAGTCCTTATTTCCCCCTCGTTTACTACAAACTTTGTTGGTACATTAACTAACCTCTCGTAATTACGATGGCATACGCCAAAGTGCAGCCAAATGAGCCCTCTTTTCGTAGTAGGCCCACGTGGCCCATCACATGGTTACGTCATTATGAATGCCTTTCGTAAGAATGATCTCATGGTGGAATCGTATCCATGTAATGAGGGAGGGATGTTGGATATGTGTGTCATAAGAGCGACCTCACATCAAGTGGGTCAAGCCCTAGGTTCTCAACACCATTGTGGCTAAGATTGTTTCATTACGTAACGAAATCGAAGTTACCAACGGGGATGTCAACAATAAAATTTTGTTGAAAAAGGGATGGTGACAACGCCATTCTCACAAAAATGTGAGGACGGCCACCAAGATCCTTTCCCCGAAAAGGAAAACATTCGATATTGAAATCACGTAATAACTTATATACACATATGTATATTATCACATATATACGATCAAATACGTATACATGTGACCACATATGCATATATAAAAGAAATCATAATATAAAATAGTCAAAAATGATGTAATCGAGATACGTAATCAAGGCATATACCCTCTATGCACATGAAACATCTAAAAATAAGGGTTAATCGTAATACGCAATTGAGGTATTGACCTCATACGCATACGACACCAAACGCATATCATTTACATACAAATCAAGGTAATGACCTCATACGCAAAGGGAAATATATTTGTGAACGTAATACGTAATTGAGGTATTAACCTCGTACGCATACGACACTAATCACATATTAAATATATGTCAAATGACGTATTGACCTCATGCACATATTGAAACGTTTTATATAACCAATTAATTACCACTATAACATCATTGAATTAATGGGAAAAAAATTACATATGACCATATACATGATTAGAAGGGAGAAGAAAAAATAGAAAAAAAAAAACAAGAAAGATTACCGAAGTTCCTTTGTTGATCACTGTCTAGATCAAGGCCGGCCGCACATCGATCGATCACCATCAATCAAGAAGACAAAAGACAACAAAAGAAACATTAGAACATGAGCTCTGAAACCAACTATTAGAGATATGATCTAATGTAAGCGTATGATAAGGAGAAAAGAATGATAGATAGATAGATAGAAAGGAAAGAGAGAAAGAAGGGTGTCGATCCACCCGATCACCCCCAAGCGAAGGGATCGAGACGGACTCGAGCCTCAATCGACGTCCCATACCACCGCAGTGGTGTCGAGTCATACTTGGTGTTGGCACGCTCGCTACAAGAGTTGAACCACCACGAAACAGAGTCTCGACATAGTCAAAAGATGATGAAATGAGGGTAGCTAGGCCTCTTATTTATAGCGATACCCAAGGCCCCCAGGCAAGTTCACACTTGGCCTAATGGGTTGTCTCAATCCTAAGGATTAAAAGTAATCCCCCCCTTCTTTACACTCTCGTTTAACCCTCACACTTATCCACGTGTATAGAATACTACGGTAAATTCTCACCACGCGATATTATATGGTCATGCCCGTAACACATTGAATGTGCAGTGCAATCATTAACCAATTTCACATGTTGATTACACAATAAGTAGCTAAGTGGCCAAATTTACTTTGTTATCATTGTGACATATTAGACCAAACTAAGAAACATTGAAAGTGATCCAAAATGCCAGTGCTCCATTAATATGCTTTTTGTTTGTGAGATGTTGATGTTCAACATTTGAATGGACAATTGAAGCATTGATTGATTCTTTCTACATATTAATTTTCACTAATAAAGGTCATGTAATGAGTTCAAAAATCTTCAAATGCTACTACCAAACTGAAGCACATTATACTATAATCTTTTGCATTAGCTCAATTTGGTGGAACAAATGAGGCATTTAAAATTTCCGTGGGCCGTGTGAATAACATCAAACCGATCATTTGAAGTGTAATGACTTCCATGGATAAAAACACCGACGTGTGTCATCTAATGGAAATGAGAAAGCGTCTATTGCCTCATATTACCAGAAAACGTGATTAAAAGAATGAGCAATCAAAGATGATTCTACAATTTTTGGACATGTCATGGACACAAATCAAAATGGTGGATGTGGGTCCATTTGGGAACCTTGACACGCAAGAGGTTATATATATGACAAAATCAATGCCATTAATATTATTGCGTGTACACACTTATATAGTGGCAATCAACCACGGCCCATCTGCAAACCCAACAAGAGGCTTTGCACTGCGAAACCTAACAATTCCATCATATATATTTATATATACTATGAAAGGAAAGAAACATGGAGAATCGAAATATGAAGGTGCCACGCCGCCGCTCATCAATTATGCAATAATATGTATCTCCTTCACACAAAATCAGGCGAGAATTAACAACATACAAGTGATAGATATGATGGCATAGCGATGATGATAGATCGATCGATTTGCTCAAAATTGGTAAAGATGGAGGGGAGGTTAAATAATGAATGATATGTTCTAATGTGTGTATGTAATCATATATTAATAATATACACAGAGCAAAAACAGAGGAAGTTGAGGCTCGAACCAGTGACTACCACATTTCTCACTCATTCATTCAATTCATTCAGGCTCCTGCTGCTGTTAGAACTTAGAAGAAGGGCATTTTGATCAAATTCCTGTGTATGCAGCAGTACTGACTGAGCAGCCCTTCCTTGCCTGTGCAGACACAGAAAATCACAGCTTTTGCCCCTCTTCTGCTACAACTTTACCCCCATTGCGTATACTGCTCGCTCTTCTTCACCCCGCCGTACTTTGGGTTCCCTCATTTCATACATAGCTTCTCACAGAAACCTAGCCTTCTGAAGAGAAACATACCGGTTTCTTTTTTGTTTTTTGTCCATATCTTCAGCCCATCCATACATTTATACTCCACAATCTTCTCTAACCCTGTCAAACTCTGGATCATCTTCTTTTTTTCCGGATACAATCGTATTGTTGACAGTTAAATGGTTGGTGGTTCATAACATTGACAGCAGCAGCATCAGAAAAAAAAAAACAGCCGTTTTCTCTGCACATATTGGATTATATATCCGAGGCGAATTTCTCTGGTTGATTTGCACCACCTTTGCCTATAATGTTATTATTATTATTACAGACTTTGGGAGCTGCCCCATTGTTCAATCCCTTCTTTTCATGATCAGTAGAGGTTGAGTATTTCCCGGTCCATTTATGGAGCTCTGATCTTGCTTCGACAAAAGAAAGTGGTGGGGGCCGAGGTAGAAGGGTCCAAGAGCTCTCATCCTCGGGACCAGAGACAGGGGCAACTGACCTCTTGTCTGATTTTATGATAGATCCCAGATTCTCTATCAGAGACCCTGATTTGCTATTATTAAATTCCATATTCGCAAAGCCTGACCCTGATTTGCTTTTCATAGATTCCAGATTGTCAAGAACTGACCCTGCTTTGTTCATAGATTCCAGATTCACAAGAACTGATCCTGATTTGTTATTCATAGATTCCAGATCCTCACGAGCTGATGCTGATGTGCTATTCACAGATTCAACATGCCCAAGAAGCAGCCCAGGTTTACTATGATTAGTAGTATTATTCATAGTCCGAAACTCCAAATTAGTTGTGTGATGAAGATCTGTTGATTTTTGGATTGACCCTGAAATTCCTCGTAAGGGTGATGACGTCCGCGGCCTTATTGGAGGTATTATAGAACTATTTGCATTGCTGCCAACAGCTTTTGAATGAAGAATGTTTTGTTGACAAAAAGGAGAGCTCGATCGTAGCCGATCAAGATTTTTATATGTTGAACTGCCTGATGTTGGACCATTATTCAGGCTAGCGGATGCCGAGAATGCTGGTGGCCCCACTTGATTTGATGTTACTCTTCCCATTGAATCGATGGAGCTCGGAATGAACGATGATAAGTTAGTCGGCCTCAACATGTAGCGGGAAGATACACTAGTTGCACCTAATTTGGCTATCTGAACATCTGTTAACTGTTGATTCAACCACCTGGAATGCAGAAAATGCGCTATAAGGGTGACAGAGATAATAACAGAAATGAGAATGTGTTCACATCAAGTGCCTAGTTTTTGAGGTTTTGGGAGACCTTTGCCAAATGATTCATGATCACGGTTTTTAAGATTCACCACAATTTTTATGAGAAGTTTGAGAACTTACAAATGCTATTTGCAAAAAGAAAATACTTCAAATGTGCAACGGAAATTTGGGCAATTATTCAAATGTTCCCATTATTTCTATCAATTTAGGGCTACATGCATAAGTTATGAATGTGATCAAATACCTGTTTCCAACACATCTATTAATATATATACTATTCAGTTCCTTTACAAACTCAATACATAACTTATATGCTGTTTGCACTCACTGGATCATTTGCTGATTTGATTGTTGGAGCTCTTGAGACTCATCTAACTTGGACTGCAGCTCTTCAACCTGCAGAAAGCATATATGGAATAATTGGAGCCACTATCAAGTGTTTCACTAATTCAGTAATCTTTCGACAGTAGAACTTGACCTTTTTTCTCATGGATTCATTATCATCCTTCATCACTGTGATCTCTTGTTTTAAATTGTTGTTTTCTTGCATTGTCCTATCAATGGATGTTTGACGCTCAA
Source organism: Azolla caroliniana (assembly GCF_043228905.1). Lineage (NCBI taxonomy): Eukaryota > Viridiplantae > Streptophyta > Polypodiopsida > Salviniales > Salviniaceae > Azolla > Azolla caroliniana. The sequence goes on along the minus strand of NW_028230439.1, from coordinate 18,889,882 downwards.
CGAGAAGATTATCTTGCTGAGATGCCATTTGTCCTTTAAGCTTAACTTTTGCTTTGCAAGTTCGCAACTCAGCCTGCATTGTTACAGATTGTTGAAAACATTCTGACTTGCATAAAGATGAAAAAACATGCATATATAACTGAGATTATATCATACTTGTAGTTTTTCAATTGATTGTTGACATTTATTAAGTTCCATCTCATTAAATTTACTTCTTTCTTCTGCACGATCTGCCGCGAGTTGGGCATCCTTAAAAGCAATTTCAAGTGAAGATCTGTAAAGTGAAAATGGGATGTCACTACTTGCATGAAAAAATCTAGTACAGGTTTAACGTTACCTTGTATTTTTATGTTCTTTACCTTTGAAGAGTTTGTGTTGCGAGTTGCTTTTGTAGGCTTGTGATCAATTCAGATTTATCTTGAACCTGATGTTGGTTGCCATAAGTTTGGTTAAGTGCCATAGATTTATTCATGTCATTGTTGAAAACTTGGATGGAAATGAACTGACTCCTTTTCTTTAACTTTATAATTAAAAGCAACAGTGCTTCTTGCGAGAAGAGCTTAAACTTACTTCTTGTTCCAGTGCCCCAACCCGCACAAGATGTTGGTTGAGAGTTTTCAGAGCTATTTGTCTCTCACAATCTAAGTTTTGATTCTCTATGCGCAACCTCTCCGATTCCTACAAGGAGATAAATATCAGAATCAAATGCTGTCAGAATATTGCTCAAAAATATGGATCATTTTTTGGTTCTTACTTGGTTTCTTTCATCCAGCTCCTTCCCTGAATTTGTAAGACGTGTGCTAACTTCAGCTATTTTTAGCTCTAGAGAATGTTTGCTTTCCAGCAAGGCTCTAACCTGCATGTCAAAAGACCAGATAGTAAAAGATCTCGTGAATCCTTGTAACCATATAGAGAGAATACATTAATATATGGCAACTTAAACGTGAACCAAGAAGAGATCTGTTGTGTTGTGAAACATTCTATCTATAGATGGCTGAGATCTGAAAGGTTTCATTAAAGAATTTGTCAATGCACAAAGCATGTATTGCAACATGATATTGATTCTATTTTGCTTTCAAATGTGTAGTACTAAATATGACATTTTCTCACTTTTTTATCATAACATTTTATAATTTTACAATTTAATTGTGCCAGAAATGGGAACTATGCAAAGTCTTAATAATTTCGCCTCAGGACTCATACCACAAGAGTAAAATCACCATATCAATGCATTGCCAATCAAATGTATATGGTTATGCCCAGAATGTACATCTTCATCTATGTTTTATGACATTTGTGCTTATGCCTGAGGTTATTTCATCCTTGTTCATAATGTACATAACAATCTACTTTAATTATGAACCTTTATTACTTCTGACAGAAGAAAAATTAAGATTTAGTTGGACACTTGATGTCCCAACTACACACTCCAATTTAACCATATTTTACCAATTTACCTTAGACCAGCAGCCTCATGAATGTGTTGGTATAAATAACCCCCTTTTAGCCAATAATAATCATCTGGAATGACTCCATCATATATATAAAACAATAATATTTTTTGCTCCATGTTTAACTTGATCATAGTAGTATAATATATATTCAAGCATTACTAGATGTTATTTGCACTGGGGCAGATCATTCCCACTCAACCTACTTGAAACATTTTATATCATTTCAAGCTCATGTTTCCCTTGCCGTTCCCTGCTAGGTCTTGTGGCCTTAAACAATTCACTCTAGGAATTGTCTGGTAATAATTTCTAAAATAAGGCCAACAATAATTAAATACTACATAAAGGTGCTTGAATAACCAAGCTAACCCACCTGTTTTTCCAGCTCGAGAACTCGTTCTTGATGAGCTTCAGCTTGATGTCGCAAATGACTCTCTAAATGTGACCGCTCTTTCTCAAATTTCTCTTTAGTATCAGCAATTTCCTGAATAGCCTGAAAACATTTCAACATGTATTGACATCACAGGTTAATCAGGAACATAAATAATGACAATGGCACAAACTATTCCAGAACATTCATGACTTTAAACCACACCTTCTCTTTCTCATGTGCCAGCTCTAGCGAATATTCTCCTTTAAGTTGGTTCATTGCTCTTGAGTTGTTTTCTCTGAGTTCAGAGAGCTCACTGCAATAAAAAACAAATTTCGTTTTTATAGGAGTTGTGATCTGCATCTTGAAAGTTTTGATTCTAGATTATGCAGAAACACCTAAATGCGAATGATTTTGTATCATAGCATAGAGCATGGTTAGGAAATGGTGGATAGAGATGGTGCCAAACTTTGGCATTTCCCCAAAAACGAGGAGGCAAATGTGAGTTCAAAATGTTCTATTCTACGTGCAGACAACAAAAATATTGAAATGTAATAAAAAACAGTGATAACAGTAAAATCCACAAAATATACATAAATTTGATTTCATATTGACAGATGGCATCTTCAGGCATAGTAGAAGGATGAAATAAAAATTATTTCAGCACTTGGCTAGGTAATAGGAGCACAAAAATCCAGGGACATGCTAAAAATTGCAAGAAAAGATATTAACAGACGGCATCTTCAGGCGTAGTAGAAGGATGAAAGAAAAGATATTTCAGCACTTGGCTAGGTAATAGGAGCACAAAAATCCAGCGAAATGCTAAAAATTGCAAGAGTGCTAAAGACAAAGGATTTATTATGTGAAACAAAACATAAACAAATAAAAGAACTACATTAGAAGAAATGAGAATGGAGAAGAGGGAGGAGGGTTCGTTATGTAGGATGGAGGAGAGCCACTGTAAGAACTGCAACAAAATATTCCGAGAAAAAAATCAAAAAGAATATTGAAAGCTTCTGTACACAGGAAAACCAAAATTTTGTTGATGAGCTTCCAAAAGCACTAATCACAACAATTGATGAGCATAAAGAAATTGTCAAGCATAGTTTCTATAGGCAAGTACCTACTCAGGTTGCCATTGTCTCGAAGCGCCATTTCGAGAGACATAAGTGTCCTGCGAAGCTTTTCGTGCAAATCCATGTTAGCTGACTGCAATGAAATTTTTTCAAGATCAGTCGACATGAATATAGTATTCCAAAGCCACTTAGATACTGGTATACTCGATATGAATGCAGAGATGGAATGTTCAAATAGGAGATTAATTCACCTTAAACTCCGCCAGACTCCCAGCAAGATAAGTTTTAATGGTGGAATCATTCCCTTGTCTAAAGCAAAGAGATAAGTGACTTAGATGCTTGAACTGATTAGCTTCTACAACACTGAAGGTTGAATCACCAGTTCGCACATGTAAGATTGCCTGGAACCTGCAAATTCTATGATGTTGCTTGTCAGTCGCCTAAAGCATTGAAAACAAACACTTACATTATTCATTCTCTAATTTGTCACCAATAGTTTCTCAGGGTTTTACTTTTCTTAGAGCTATGGTTGAGTAACACTGCTTCAAATCCATGCAGACGTGGTAGTGAACATAAACAGTGTGCTTTTATCAGCGATTTAAGACCAGTTTTCAGCACAAAGTCAGGAGAGAAGAAACAACCAAATGAAAGTAATAAGAAAACCAATTCACACTATCTTTCTAATGATCCATGCAAGAAAGCATTGAGGTTTTTTTATCAAAGATTAAGACCAGTTTCTTGCAAAAAGTTAATAGAGTATAAACAACCAAATGAAAGTATAAGAAAAACAATGTAGCATATCTTTCTAGTGATCCATATTAAGAAAACATTGAGATAGAAAATCACGAGTCATATATAAGCATCCATAAAGGACTGTATGTGGCATGTGAGAACCGACATTCATGTACTTGGTGGTGCATAGTAGAGTGTTACAGCAAATGAATTTTCCAAGGCAACACGGAATATACAATATCCAGGAAAATTACCTGGGAGTGTCATGACTGCCAGCGTCCTTAATGCATTGCTCTAGTAGCTCAATAAGCTTGTAAGGGAACGTTGTAAAATCCACAAGTATGCATTGCTCCACCTTTAAGTTCTGAAAGTCATCTTCACTGACTTCTAGGAAATACAGAAAAAACGGATCTGCTTCACTTGTAAGTTGCATCCGCAATAACTGCAAATATAACAACCTTTTCAATTTATGTCATTCAAAATACAATCAAAGTTACATATCCCCTCAGAAGGATCTCTTCATGTGTATGACATGACTGCAGCATGTACAACATATTTAGAACATCTTTCACAAAAATATTATTTTAATTCACACCACCTAGGTGCCAAGTTCAACATCATCTATTCGAGAATCGAAGGGTAGGGGTAATATGAACAAAATGCAAGGTCCCCAAAAAACTCACTATGTGCAATCCTTATAGCTTTAGTTCAATCATTTCCAACTTGCTACATCCATATACTATTATGATAAACTAGTGCGAACTTGTATATATCTATGGAAATTTAACAATAGAACTTATTTGGCCTACCTTGCTGGATCTGTGAAGCTTGCTGATCCCCATTACAATTCTGACAGTGAGCTCCATGAGCCGATCTTCAAATCCTGGCAACTTTGTAACTCTAACTTGTATTGGCTTCTCAAATAAAGTAGAGCTACTCTCCATAACATTTAGCTTAACTATGTCATCCATCATAAAAGGGTTCCCAAATTGCTTGCACAAAATGAAGTCACGTCTTTGTAAATCTTCAGAACAACTGTGTGCACCATGGAAGTCCCTTTAAGGACTCACATCGGGTGAAACTAAAGCATTCTGGTTTTCATGACATATCTTCAGCAGTTCATTGACACATACAACCTAATTCATCATCTTTGTAATCTGCAAATGATAGATATAGAAGAAGTATCATGAAATTAACATACTCATTCGTTTCGACATTGTTAATCAATGAAAGGGAAGATATGCAAATTCTAAACGCAACTTAAACCAGACGAGAATATCAATCTGCATAGTTTTAACAATCAGCATTGAGGTCACTATTGGATTGTTACTTTCGTATTTTGAAAAGAGATCTTAAATCTGTCTTTCCAATCATTTGACTGTAAAATAGGAATTTCCTTGATATAGTCTGGTTGGATTCAATCACACTTCTTTACAACACAGGGGATAAAACAATCGAAAATAGTGCTGATGATATAATAGAAAACAAATGGTTGTAAACTTGGGAAAGAAACATTATTTATTGAAATAAATCTGGTCCAAAAAAATATGTGACTCACTTAACAAGTTCATAGATGGGTCTCCTTTTATGTTCTTTCTTTTAGAATGTATTCAATATAGCATGTATCAGAATGTGCTGGATTTCACAATGGCGTCAACAAAATGAAGTTCATGTCATTGTGAAAGTTATTCCAGAACCAAAAGAAAAGGGTTTACATTAGATGATCAAAATCCTCTTCAATGGATTGACAGATGTTCTTCAGATGCCTCTTTGATTAACTCGTGATCTTCTTCACATATCTGTTTGATTCCCAAGCTTCCACAAGCTTTTAAGTAATGGATTAATGTGCCATTTCCTAGACAGATGCTGCCAATGTACATGTGTTTCGTATAGACTAGCACTTCACTAAAAAGTTCATTTCTACAACATTGCATCCAAGGACTTTACTAAAGTATATACCTTTCAATATATATAAGCTTAAAACAAGCCTTTGTTAAGAGCAAAGGTTTTCCCAATCAGGCTGAAGAGAAGAGCACATTCCTACAGAAAATGCCAATGGCTTGTCTTTTTTCCCATAAATTTAATAATATTGTAATCATGGTTTAGCACTTTCGTTCCTTTTCCTCGGTTTTGGTATCCTGAAGTGGAATGAGATTGATACTGAATGAACTTTCTCCTGTACATCAACTTCCACCTCTAAAAGGACATTAACATAACCTCCCTCTTCACTGCTTTGCAAAACTGTACTGGTTTTTCTGTTTTAAATGAGCATCTGGTTGTGGTTTTTGTCCAGCATCCTTCTTGCTTCCTTACTTCATCTGAATTCTCAAGATGCGAAACATCACAAAGGCTCAAGGGTGTAGGAATTTGGAAGTAATTGTGGTCGTCCACAAAGCCTTCTCCTGTGAGAATCCTTTTAGATCATTTCCAATCCAAATACCACAAATCAAAACACCAAAAGGATAATATATTTGGATCTATACATCCAGTAGAATTACAGGCATGAAAGAAAATACTCACAACATTTTGAACGAATGTACAAATTTTGAAGGAAAACTTTCAGTAATGCACCATATTATAATGGTTGAACTTCCCAATAACAAAGTATTGAATGGATTATTGATTGAAATATGAACTCCATTGCAATAAAACATATTGAATCCATACGGTAAATGACTAGTTCTCAAAAGAACATATTGAGTCCATACAATACATGGAAGATGATTCGTTTTCACTACAAAAATTGAATCGATCAAAAAACATGGTAAAATGACTAGTTTTCAATACAGCATATTCACTCGATCAAAAAACATGGTAGATGACTAGTTTCCGAGACAAGACATTAGTCGATACAAAACAAGGTCAATGACTAGTCTTCAAATAGACCATATTGAATTAACACAGCATGATAATGTGCTAGCTTTCCATACATCATGCAACAGAACAAATAGAGAGAGATGAGGAGGAGGAGGAGGAGCACCTGCATTCTTTCTTCCTGTGTTTTCTGTTTCCAATGGACAGAGACAGAGTTCTTGCTAGAGAGAGAGAGAGAGAGATGATTGCCAACGGCCAACGACCAGTGTGAAAGCGTCCAACAGGGTTAAACGTCTCTCTCTCTCTCTCTCTCTCTCTCTCTCTCTCTCTCTCTCTCTCTCTCTTTCTATGTTGTGTGGGTGTTGTTGTTCCGTGTGAATCCACTCTAACTACCGTCTCCTAAGCTTTAGCTAGCCTGCGTGTGGCTCAGATCGTCTCTCTCTCACATCAACGGTCTACCTTCTTCTTCTGTTTTGCGTATGTGCGGCTTCTTCCGACCTTCTTGACTCCACCCCACATCTCAATATAAAACCCCTCTTGACTATCATTCATAGGGATCAGACATCCTGGTGAGGGCACGGTAGGGTAGAACATGGCAGGGCAGAACATGGCAGGGCAAGATAGCCAGGTGGACTCACACCAACACCTCATGTTAAGAGTCTATTTCTAATCAATAGACCAAAATAAAGTAAAAAGAAGGAAAATAGATTGGATAGAAGAACCCGTTCCACCCGACCACCCCCGAGCTATGATCAAGACATAGCCAACCTACCACAAACGTCCCATACCATCGGATATCATGACTAATACTTTGGAAGAGATAACACGATCGTCGAGACGAAAGCCTAGCCTGCACCACTTGTGTCTAAGACAACAACCTTATGACGTGATGCCCTTATGAGGGTAGTTAAGCCTCATATTTATACCTCTTCCTAGGCCCCTTGAATAGATGTGCCTTTCTAATAGGCTCTCCATTCATTGGTTGTCCAAATCATGATAGTGCATGCACATATCATTCCTTCTATCCAATCACATTAGTCCCTTTCTAACATTAGTGAACATACCCGTGACTTATGTACATATTAGTGACCTACCCTCACCTACGTTATGTGTACATAACACTTCCTGACCTCGCTCTATTTTGTGGGTTCAGTCACAGGGACAAGCCATCCTAGTCAGGGCAAAACATGGCAGGGTAGGATAGCTAGGTGGACTCACACCAACACCTGCTAATCGATCAGTCCATCTGTCATCGCGATGGAGCCACATTTGCTAGCCATATGTAAAAAAAGGACCCCCTCAGCTTCCAATCCATGTCTCATTGTCATTGAGATGACAATAATCATGTCAAGATTCGAACTCTTCACCTCTTGTATATAATCAAGTGTTATGTTCTAACTAACACATCCAAATACATGGTCATGTTTTTTATATCTTATTAGATTATTAGATTATCTATTCCAAGTTCTAGGAGGTTTTAGAAGCTTCCAAGAAGCTCCAGAAACTTCAGCATGAAAATGGGTAGATGCATGGAACTACATGTAGAGCCCACAAACATGTATAAATACTTGTAACTTCCTTGATCCCTTTCAAGGGATTCAATGCCAATCATTGACACATCAATCCAGTATTCTTGTTTAGCCCCATCTTCTCTCCTTGATTTACATCTATGTCTTTCTGCTCTTGTATTGTTCCTAGCGTCTTAAGTTACTCATCTCGTCGTTCCCAACTTCCTGAGTTTCTAGCCTTATCACGTCGAGTTCCACGTTCGTAACCTTATTGATCGTAGCCTCGTCATTTGTGCTTTGTCATAGTCTAGGGTTGGTGTGTCCATGACACTCACCTCTTGTAAGCATCCAAGAATATTGTTTGATAGTGTTAATAATTAGGTAATTAACTAGGGTTAATTAGTGACTAATTTTGTGAGTAGTTAAGCAACGAATGATTAATTGATATGTGTGAGTATGTCACATGTGTGCGAGAGGAAGAGAGAGAGGAAGATACACTTATAAACAATAATCTAAATGGGGGGTGATTAACGAGAGTGTATATTAAAAAGCATCATCAAATACAAAAATACCCACAATGAGGTATATATATATCTCATGTGCAAAGGTGCACATGTGTGAGTAGAATATAGGTACAAAGGTGTAAGTCCTATATTAAATGTACATGGGAGTGGAGGATCTACAACGTACCCCACTCAAGTACAAAATCTTATTTAAGGATTTAAGGTCAACACACTAACTAGATTCTATCTAGGTAACTACTAAGTTACGTGTGTTGACTAAATAACTAAATCTAGTCGAGATTGATATCTCAATAAATAGACATCCATTCGATTCAATTGTCTACCGAACGACACTAGAAATACCTCGCAAGTATTCATATGTAGAGCTTCTACTTCCAATCGATCTTTTGTTGTATTTCTTGTAGTTGTTCGTAATTGTTCTCTTTACTATTGCATGCACGAAAAAGAAGCTTGACACCTTTGTGAATGTGGTAACCACATACCTTAAATGGATTCGATGATAGGTTGTTCTTTATCCACATTCCTTTCCAGTTTCTAGATATGATTTGAATCTTAAATAGACTCAATGAAAAGTTGTTCTTTATCCACATTCTTTTCTAGTTTGTGGATATAATTTGGAACTTTTTCTAAAGGCACAAGGAATCATTAGTCTTAATCTATAAATATAATTTGGAACTTTCTCTAAAAGTGTAAAGAATAATTAATCTTAGCCCATCGATGCCAATCAAACTTGGGTTCCCTAAATTTGATGAAATTGATGATTTAGTGTAAACCACCGAAACAATTGAGGTTGGGAATTGTTGTTTTGCAAACTACAACTTCTATAATTTAGGTATACAAATTGCAAAGAAATTATTCTTCAATAAACTACTATATTCTCGAGAATAAATTTGAAGCCTCATCTCTCAAGAGAGAACATGCACATCACAAGGACTATTGTGTTTGTGCAAGGAGAGAGAGAGAGAGAGAGAGAGAGAGATTGTTCCAATTTTTACGTTATTGGGGACTACAACACAATTGGGATATGCATAATGCTTTCATGTTTGATAATAGACATAGGGTGAAAGCCTATATAAAGAAGCTGAAAGGTATTCTCATGTGGAATTTTTGCGCATTACAGCATGTGGGGATCATTTCCTCAAATGCATATTCAAGTTTTTTAATGGCATTACAGGACGTCCCTCTCCCTACATAGGCATATGATAGGTAGAGGAGACTAAGAAGTGTTGTAATTGAGTGGATTTTAATACAATTGATATAATTGTGTGCTTTAGAAAGAGAGAGAGAGAGAGAGCTCCCTATATTCCACAGTGGCATCTAGTTAATTAAGAGATATATAAGAAGTACATAATAGAGAGGTGAGGAAGAAAGTTGGGTTTCGAACCCACAACGCAGTGCTTGTTTGCTAACAACTTACCACTAGGGTAAGGTAATTACAATAATAATAAAAAAGAGCCCAAATGGATGTAGCTTAGTTGATATGGTTGTCCAATGGAGTCCATGAGGTCATGGGTTCAACCCCTACATTCCACAGTGGCATCCAGTGAATTAAGAGATTTATATAATAGAGAGGTGAGTAAATCTAGGTAGGGTAAGCTAATTACACTAAAAGGGAGAGAGAGAGAGAGAGAGAGTTTGCCTAGATGGATGTAGCTCAATTGGTAAGGTTCCTGATCTGTTTTCACAAAAAAAAAGGATTCTATTGAAACTACCCGAACTTACTTAGACATAGGAATAACACCCGACGGGAAGAACTCTCCAGTATTCCACCGAACCTACTGGGTATTCCAAATAGCCTCCGATTTTATGGAAAGTTACCTAATAGAAAGTTACCTAATTCGGTCCGATGGATTCTACCCTACGTGCGCCGAAGAAGAGCTTGATTAAACAGAATAGATAACGAAAAATTTTGTCGTTTGTGATTCGGACCGAAAAAAGTAGGTTGAAATAGTCAGTCCTTTTGGTAACATGTTTGAATTCTAACGTATTCTAAAAGCGAGAGAGAGAGAGAGAGAGAGAGAGAGAGAGAGAGAGAGAGAGAGAGATTGCTCGGATGGATGTAGTTCAGTTGGTAAGGTTGCCCAATGGAGACCAGGAGGTCATGGGTTCAATCCCTACATTCCATAGTGGCATCTAGTAAAATTGAGAGATATATATGGAGTAATAGAGAGGTGAGAAATTGGGTTTAGTCGAAGCCAAGACTAATAGTGTAACAACTTACCACTAGGGTAAACTAATTACAATAAGAGAGATAGATGGATGGATGTAGCTCCACTAGGGTAAACTAATTACAATAAGAGAGATAGATGGATGGATGTAGCTCCCTTGGTAAGGTTGCCCAATGGAGACCAGGTGGTCATGGGTATGCCTACATTCCATGGTGGCATCTGGTGAAATAAGTGATATCTATGAAGTTATAAAGAGGTGAGAAATTTGGGTTTCGAACCCAAGATGGAGTGTTAGTAATGTAAACAACTTACCACTAAGGTAACCTAACTACAAGAGATAGATAGGCCATATTATCTTCTTCGGAGGTTAAGTATGATCTATGAAACAAAAAATATTATCTATTACATTTCACGCGATACGTGTGAAAGTGAATAGTGACTCTCAATGTTCAAGAACTTTACCCATGAATGTTGCAATCGAGAGTGCACATTGTGGTTGTGAGAGAAATTCGTGCAAGGATTGGGCTCGGTCGAAGAGATGTGGAAAGCATGGTCGAATATGAACAAAGGCAGAGCATTCCGAATTATTATATCCAGAAGACTGCGATTCAGAACTTCAACGGAAGGTGATTGAAGGAAACTGCCCTAGGGCAGCAGGGAAAGTTTGACTTGTACATATGCAACACCTATAGAGTATGTTGTCTTTGTGCTTCCAAAAGCTTGTGATAAACTGAAAGTTGTGAAAATGGCCAACAAATACATGCACATATTTGTGGAAATAGGGCAGTGGAGAGTATTGTTTTTTATTTAATGGATATGTATTCAAAAGTTGTTGGGATAGATCAAGTCAGAGATTTAGTCCATAAGGTCTCGTTTCATGATGTCGTGCCATGGAAGGCATTACTAGCACGACAGGTCTTCATGATAGTTCGAAGGTTTACAACATATGCAATGTCAAGGGATCATCTCAGATGAATATCACTTGAAAAAGCAAAAAGAGGAGCAAGGTGAGGATGTGTTGATCAAGTTAAGAAGATGCAACTTCAACGAAATTATGGAGATGAAGTCACATACATGAATTGTTTGTTATGCTTCCCATTCGAAAGATAGTCTACTGCAATGTTTTTATTACAGGATATGTTTCCAATTCAAAACTAGGTTGAATCTTGCATTAGAGCATTAGAAAAGGGTAGAGAAATGTAGGTAAAGATTGAGGAGATGGGCAGGTTGAAGAGAAACCAAGTTGTTAACAATGCATTGCTTGATTTATATGATACGTGTGGTGTCTTACAAAAAGTACATGAACTGTTGGATATGCTTCCATTTCGAAAGGTAGTCTCCTGTAATGTTTTCATTATAGGTCAATGTTTAAACCAATGATTAAAGGTGATAGAAAGAACATTCTTGTAGGTGTTCACCGTTCTTTGTACTTGTAAAGAATCAAGAGATGGATTCTGAGCAGCGGAATAGATGTGAACTGTGTGTATGAGAGAGAGAGAGTGAGTGAGAGAGAGAGAGAGAGACCAGGAGTAAGACACAGAGAATACGCAAGGTAAAGTATATTAACAAAGGAGAAAGACTCAACATCATACAAGGTGGGAGGAGGGTGCTTTATATAGTCACCCTCTCTCTTCATTAACTACAAGACTCATGGAGCATGGGGAATGTGAAAGCTCATAAGTTATGTGTCATAGAATATGATTCTATGACTCATACTAAATGCTAGAATACAAAGAGGTGACATAATGGTGACTCTTGACCGTTGGAGTGTCTATTCACTCTCAAGGTGAGTTCACACACTAGACCAAGTTAAGCTTGATTCTCAACACGCCCCCTCAAGCTCAAGAACACGCCCCCTCAAGCTCAAGTCGGGTCAGTTTCAGACGGTATCCGAAATCCGCTTCGACTCGCGTTCTGGAGTCCACGTTGACTCGCAATTATGCGGAGTTGCGGAATCCGTGCTCCAGCTTGCGTTGTGCGTAGTTGCGAAGTCTGTGCTTCGGCTTGCATCTTTCTTCGCGGCTTTGCACGGTAGATCGGCTCTTCGCGGCTTCGTTGCGTGGTTGCGGAATCCACACGTTATTGCATAGTGTCTTCTTCGCGGCTTCGGTGCGCGGTTGCGGAATCCACACGTTATTGTGTAGTTTCTTCAGTACTCCCCCTCAAGCTTGGCAGGTCAGGGATCGTTAATCCGAGATCGGTCATGAATTGCCATGGCTTATCGACTCCTATTTAGTGAAGATGTCGGTCGTTTGAAGATTTGTGCTAATGTGTTGTAGGTCAACATCGCCAGCTAGAACGCGCTCTCGGATGAAGTGATAGTGCACTTCGATGTGTTTTGTCTGCGCGTGGAACACCGGGTTCTGAGCTAGATAGATACTGCTCATGTTGTCGCAATAAAGGGAAGTCAGATCCTTGATGGGTACGCCCAGATCCTTGAGTATCCTTTTGAGCCATATGGCTTCACATGCGGCCACTGCCACGCTCATGTATTCCTTCTCTGTGCTCGAAAGAGCGATGATTGGTTGCTTTTTGCTGGTCCAAGATATTGCTCCGCTGTTGAGGGAAAAAACAAATTCGGAGGTTGATCTTCTATCGGCTTTGTAGATAGCCCAATCGGCGTTTGTGTACCCCTCGAGTCGTATTGGCATCGCGGTCTTGTAGAGGATGCCGCAATCCATTGTGCCGCTCACGTATCGTAGAACTCGCTAAGCGCAATCCAAGTGAGTATCACGCGGTGTTTGCATGAATTGACTAAGGAGACCGACCGGATAACTGAGATCGGGTCGAGTGATCGTGAGGTAGATGAGACTCCCGATGAGTAGCCGATACTGAGTCAGTTCACACGCTTTGGTGCCAGAGTTCGCATCTAGTTTGAGATTGCGATCGAGTGGGGTTGTCGCGGATTTGCACTCAGCCATACCGAACTTGCATAACAAGTTGAGGATGTAGTGACGTTGAGAGATCATGATTCCGATCAGAGACCAAAGTACCTCGATGCTGAGGAAGTAGTGGAGCTCCTTCGTGTCCGTCATCTCGAACTTGTCGGAAAGGAGGGATTTGACTTTATTGATTTCGGCGAGATGCTCACCTCCAATGACTAGGTCATCCACATATAAGATGATGATGATCGGACTTGCGGAATCCCTTCGTATGTAGAGGGAGTTATCTGATTTTGACATACGGAAGCCGGTTTGATGAAGATATTGCGTTATCTTCGAATGCCAAGCACGCGGTGTTTGCTTGAGGCCGTAGAATGGTTTCTTGAGTCGGCATACAACTTTTGGATGGGTGCTCAAGTTGAAGCCGGGTGGTTGTATCATGTACACCTCCTCTTCTAATTCACCTTGTAGAAAGGCATTCTTGACGTCCATTTGATGGAGGTGCCACCCTTTCGCCGTGGCAAGCGCAATTACGGTCCGTACCGTCGTCATCTTTGCCACCGGGGCAAAGGTCTCCTCGTAGTCAACTCCGTGCGTTTGGGCATAGCCTTTCGCTATGAGTCGCGCTTTGTAACGGTTGACAGAACCGTCAACGTTGTACTTCACTTTGTAAATCCATCTGCATCCGATCGCCTTTTTGTGCGGTGAGGTGGGAACGAGATCCCATGTCTCGTTCTTGCGTAGTGCCTGCATCTCCTCATTCATGGCTTCGATCCATCGCAGATCCTTGGCTGCTTCGGAAAATGTTTCTGGCTCACGTACTGTCGCCACCTTCATCATAAAGGCATAGTGATATGCCATGTAATCGTTGTAGCCGAATGTTACACTTGCGTGTTCCTCTAGTAGCTTTGATGTGAACCATTTTCCCTATACATGGGCACTTTTTACTCTAGTGCTGGCTAGAGGTTTTTTCCCCATGTTACCACATACATGAGTCACTCATAAGTGGTGGTACTTAGTACTTAGGGATATATATTTCAGCTTCTATTTTTTTAGGAACATTCATCAATAGAGAGCTATTCCAGCCATTGCCTTCCTTGTGTGAGTGCTTCTTTCTTTGAGCTTCTTGTGTGTTTCCCACTCTTCCTCACATACCCAACAGTGGTATCAGAGCCAAGTTCTTCATCCTCTCCATCTTCGGTTGTCCGCATCGCGGTGTCGCGGCACGCGCGCACTTTTCATTGTGCAAATCAACTTCCGAATATAGAGAAGTGTATTTCAGCACTTGGAGCGCATTTTCAGCAGGTACCCTGCTGTTTTACCCCCATTTCGAAGCCGTTCGTGTAGTCGAAATCGTCATCCGAGTGATAGTTTGTGAGCTGCATTTTCAGCACTCATTTCCGATTTGTTGAGGTAATATTTTACCACTTTCTTGTTCTTTGGTAAAATGGCAAACAATGGTGATTTGTTTGGCATGCTTCAAGCTGAAGATAAGCTTGATGGGACAAACTATCCAATGTGGTCCTACATGATGAAACACGTTCTTGTTGCCAAACAACTATGGAACATAGTGGTAGATGTAGATCGACGCCCCGCCGGTCCTACTACTTCACAGTCTACTATCACAGATACAGGTTCATCTTCGAGCACAGTGACTTCATCTACTCCACCAACACAAGAGCAACTTAGATGGGATGGAAAAGATGCTCAAGCTCATGCATTGATTGCACTTTCTGTGAAGCGTCATATAGTTCCACATATTCGGTCATGCTCTACGTCCAAACAAGCATGGGACACTCTTGCTTCGTTGTATGCCGTGCGTAACGAAGCACGTGTTGCATATTTGAGAAAGCAACTTGAGGATGTATATATGGCTGAAAATGAGTCGGTAGATGTGTATGTGACACGCATTAAAGATTTGAAAGAGCAATTGGCAAACATTGATGAGATCATTTCGAATACATCACTTGTCTCTACGTTGTTGAAAGGATTACCCGAATCTTTTCAAAGCTTTGCTACTACTATTCGTTTGGTTGCGAAAGGGAATACGGATATGTACGCATTTGATGAGGTTGTGTCTCTTCTTTTGCAAGAAGAACAATCTAGAGTGAATAGAAGTGGTTTGATAGAGGGAACACAAGCACTTGCTATCTCACAAAAAGGAAAAGGCAAGCATGGTTCAGCTTTTGGTTCTTCAAAACCAAAGCCTCAACCTCCCTCTTTCACTTATTCCTCTAATGATGGTGATTTGCAAAAGAAGAAAAGATGCAAATATTGTCGAAAGGTTGGCCATACGATTGAAGAATGTAGAAAGCTTGTTAAGCGCAATGAGAAGAAGAAGGAATCCGGCATGACCATTTCTGAAAATGTTTCAAGTGCAAAGAGTGATGAGGCCAACATGGCTCAAGATTATTGGGCATGTGTTGTTACATATCATTATGATGCATCATTGCACTCTAAATGTATGGTTGTAAGTGAGATTGATTCGGATTGGTTCTTTGATAGTGGTGCTTCAAAGCACATTACTTCATGCAAAAGTTTTTTTGCATCCTTGAAAGATGCACCCAAAGGTGGACATGTGGTGTGTGCAAACAATGCCTCTTATCCTATCATTGGAGTAGGAGAAATTGAGCTTTCGGCTGCAAATGGAGGTGTTGTCATCTTAAAGAATGTATTGTATGTGCCCGGTATCAAGAAGAACTTAATTTCGGTTCCTTTGATTGCCAAAGCCGGACTTCATGTACATTTTGTTGATGATAAGTGCATGGTTCACGATTATAGCAATGGTGATGTTATCGTGATGTCCGGTACATTATGCAATGGCTTGTACCGTTTAGATACATACAAGAGGGCTTCTCTAAATGCCTTGGCTGTACATACTTCTTCCATGGCTGAAATGGAGCTTTGGCATGCTCGTTTTGGTCACTTGAACTTCAATAGTTTGCTTCACTTGCAAAAGAAGGATATGGTTATTGGGTTGCCTACACTTGAGTCCATTGAAAAACATGCATGTGAAGGTTGCATTCTTGGAAAAATGCATCGTGCTTCTTTTCCAAAAGATAGTCATACACACACTACAAGAAAATTACAACTTGTTCATAGTGATGTGTGTGGTCCTGTAAAGACTCCATCTTTTGGAAAGCATGTATATTTTGTTACCTTCATTGATGATGCTACTTGTCATACATGGGTGTATCCTATGAAAGCAAAGAATGAAGTCTTTTCTTGCTTCAAATCATTTTTAGCTATGGCTGAAAATTTTTCCGCAAATAAGCTCTTGACTCTACGCACGGATCGTGGTGGCGAATATATGTCACATGAGTTTAATGCTTTTCTTTGTGAAAGAGGTATTTTACATCAATGTACGGTGCCATATACACCTCAACAAAATGGTGTTGCAGAACGCAAAAATAGAACACTCTTAGAGATGGCACGATGTATGGTTAAAGGAAAGCATCTTCCTAACAAGTTTTGGATGGAAGCGGTTATGTGTGCAAATTATGTGTTGAATCGTTGCCCTACAAAAGCGTTGAGAGTCATTACGCCATATGAGGCTTGGAATGGACATAAACCTATGGTTAGTCATATGCGTGTGTTCGGTTGTTTGGCATATGCTCTTGTGCCATCACAACAACGTCACAAACTTGATGACAAGGCAAAGAAATGCATATTTGTTGGTTATAGTGCGGAAAGTAAGGGATATCGTTTGTATCATCCATTGACGGACACAATTATTGTGAGTCGAGATGTGGTATTTGCTGAAAATTCAGCTTTCCCTTTTCTTGAATGCAAAAAACAACCAACAGTTAGCTCACAAGATGTGTTTGATACACTCATGCCTTTGTTCCAAAGTGCTTCGCTTGACCATGGACATGTAGACTAGCCAAGTGAGTCTCAAAGGGATAAAAATTTCCAGCAAATAAGTGTTGAAAATGCACGAAATGTCCAACCAAATGTGGCTGAAAATGAGCATGAAATTCAGCCCACGCATGATGTACATATTGAAGATGTATTACATAATGAACGTATGGCTATCGAGAGGTCACAAACTATGCCGAGGTGGCTGAAACAAACTTTGCAAGATAGCAAATTGAGTGCACCTTTACTTGGTAAAACAAGATCAAGCTCTCGCCATGCATCAGGTAATTTTGTGGATTATTCTATTGTTGCAATAGCATGTAATGAGGAGCCACTTACTTTTGAAGATGCATGTGATGATCCACATTGGATGAGTGCTATGCAATCAGAAATGGATTCCATTCATAAAAATGGTACTTGGGAGTTATGTGAATTGCCAAAAGGAAAGAATGTGATTGGTACTAGGTGGGTTTACAAGATTAAACGAAAGCCCGATGGTAGTATTGATCGCTACAAAGCTAGATTGGTTGCCAAAGGATATGCCCAACAATATGGCATTGATTATGAGGAAACTTTTGCACCTACTTCACGCATGACTACCATTCGTACCGTGGTTGCATTGGCTGCCCAAAGAGGTTGGAAAATGCATCAATTGGACATAAAAACAGCCTTTTTAAATGGTGATTTGCAAGAAGAGGTTTATGTGAAGCAACCTCCTGGATTTGCTACGAAAGAGAAAGAGCATATGGTTTGTCGCTTACATAAGGCCTTGTATGGTCTCAAGCAAGCTCCGCGTGCATGGTATGAAAAAATCCATAAGCACTTGATTTCTCTTGGCTTCACATGTAGTCCGATTGAAAGCACACTTTATGTACGCAAAGATGGGGCTGATCTTCTAGTGCTCGTTCTTTATGTTGATGACATACTCTTGACTGGGTCATGTGATGCAAAACTCGATTTTCTTATGGCTGATTTGCAGCATACTTTTGAAGTCACTTATCTTGGTCTTTTGAGCTACTATCTTGGCATCCAGTTTGTATCCGTTGAGGGGGGAATGTTTATGCATCAAGGAAAGTATGTTGAAAAACTACTTCAGCGTTTTGACTTTGAGGATTGCAAGCCGGTTTATACACCTGTGGAGACAGGATTTAGGTTCTCTGTTGAGGATTCTAGTGATGCGTTTGATACTTCTCTTTATCAACAAGCTGTGGGATGTCTTATATATGCATGCAATACAAGGCCGGATATACAGTATGCAGTCTCCCAATTGAGTCGATTCATGCATAGCCCTGGCACTAAGCATTGGCAAGCAGTGAAACGTGTGTTCAGATATCTTAGAGGCACTTTGAGCTTGGGTCTCTTTTATGGCAGAGATACTCAGCCATGCTTGCATGCTTTTACAGATAGTGATTGGGCTGGTTGTTATGATACTCGCGTGTCCACTAGTGGTAATTGCTTTTTCTTTGGAAACTCATGTATATCTTGGTTGAGTAAAAAGCAACCTACAGTGGCGACATCAAGTTGTGAAGCTGAGTACAGGGCAGTTTTCACAGCTACAGTGGAGTGTATATGGCTAAGACGCCTTTTGATGGATCTTTGCATGGAGATTGAAGTTGCTACACGTATTCTCACAGATAGTCAGAGTGCATTGGCTGTTGCACGAAATCCTGTATTTCATGCACGGACCAAACACATTGAGGTGCATTATCACTATGTGAGAGAGCGCTTTCATGCAGGAGATATTGATTTGGTATATGTGCCTACACAAGATAACGTGGCAGACATATTCACCAAAGCTCTTCCACGAGAAAAGTTTGAAGCTTTTCGCAAAGCTTTAGGCTTATTGCCTTGTGGGGGCTGATCTGTCACTCCTTGTACATGTTCACATCATTCGCTCCAGGGGGGTTTGTTACACTTGCGTGTTCCTCTAGTAGCTTTGATGTGAACCATTTTCCCTATACATGGGCACTTTTTACTCTAGTGCTGGCTAGAGGTTTTTTCCCCATGTTACCACATACATGAGTCACTCATAAGTGGTGGTACTTAGTACTTAGGGATATATATTTCAGCTTCTATTTTTTTAGGAACATTCATCAATAGAGAGCTATTCCAGCCATTGCCTTCCTTGTGTGAGTGCTTCTTTCTTTGAGCTTCTTGTGTGTTTCCCACTCTTCCTCACATACCCAACACCGAATCGGCTGACCGGATTCCTTTCACGGGTAGAGCAACGGAGCTTTTCATTTGCAAAGATGAGGGCTTTCTTAGCTCCGATTGGTACATCGAAGCCGCCGAACTCATTATCGAGTGAATGAGTCGACTCATTGTCGTCGAAGCGATCGTCTTCGTATTCCGTCATTTTCGCTTTGCCTTTGTCCATCTTCGGGCTAGGCCGTGATGTGCTTTGATCTCTCAAAGGCTCTTGTGGTTCGCTCAGTCGGGTCGTGATCAGACTTTCTTCAAACATGCGTGTAAGGCGATCTTCATCCTCTATCTCTTGTTCGGCGGATTCCGGGTCGAGCGGAGTTGGAGTCGAAGTTGTCTCTGGTGTGTACCAGGATGCAGACTCGTCAAAAACGACGTCTCGACTTACTCGAGATTTTCGAGTTGAGGGGTTGTAGCACTTGTACCCCTTTAGCTCCAGTGAATATCCTACGAGGATACATTTCTTCGACTTCGGGTCAAGCTTTTGACGCTTCTCGTCGGGGATATGCACGTACACTATCGCGCCGAATATTCAGGTGTGCGATAAGTCCGGCTTCTTTCCGGAGTATTTTTCGTGCGGAGTGACCTTGTGCACTTCGGATGTTGTGCACTAGTTCATTAGGTAGACAACCGTATTTGCAACTTTGGCCCAATATGACTTGGGCATATGCTTCTCGTTCATCATGGCCCACGCTACTTCGAGGATGTGCCGATTTTTGCGCTCGGCTACTCCGTTTTGTTGTGGAGTGTGTCGGCAAGTGAATTCTCGCCGAATTCCTTCCTTTCGAAGATACGCCGTGAAATCGTCTGAGAAGTACTCATTGCCGCCATCCGATCGAAGGCGTCGTACATGACGACCAATGGCTTTTTCGACTTCGTTTTTAAACCTTTGGAAGTGTCCAAACACTTCGCTCTTTTGCCACATCGGATAGAGCCACGTGTGCCTAAAGAAGTTGTCGATGAAGAGCACGTAATATCAGCATCCGCCGAATGTAGCCGTATGCGCCGGTCCCCATACGTCGGAATGGACTACGTCGAGTAGACCTTTGCTCACGTTCCGCTCTTTCGGGAATGGGTGTCGGTGTTGCTTGCCGAATTGGCACGCTTCCCATACACCTTCAATCTCCTCCTCTTTGAATGTCGGGAGTCCGATGACGACTTTTTTCAATTTCATTGCTTTGAGTTTGTTGAGATTGATGTGGCCGATTCACTTGTGCCATAGCTCTATGTCGGAGTCCGCTTTCGTGCTTTTTGCGAACATGGCGGATTTCATCTCGTGTGAATTGAGAATGAACATCCGGCCCTCTCTTCTTCCGCGCGCAATGATTCGGCCCTCTTTTTCGATGAAGCACCCTTCTTGGTCGAATCGTACTTGCATCCCTTGCTCAACCATTTGGCCGACCGAGACCAAATTCTTCGTGATGGTGGGAACATGCAAGACATTTTTAATGTATGTTTGCTTACCTCTTTCACCGAACGGAACATTGCCGGTGTGCCGAATCAGGTGCGTAGTGTCATCTCCGGTTTCGACATAACCGGGTCGCTCTGGCTCTCAAAGTTCGAGAAACCATTCTATATGAGATGTCATATGGTTTGAGGCTCCGGAGTCAACAAACCATATGCCCTCCAGATTGAGGGCACTAGTTGAGGTAGAGGCTGACATAGAGTTTTCTCTATGTTTCATCATGAACATTCCGCCACGGTCGAAGTTGTGTGCATACATTCCACCACGATCTTCGTAGTCGGAGTTGTGCCCGTACATTCCGCTATGATCTTCGTAGTCGGAGTTGTGCCCATACATTCCGCTATACTCTTTGTAATCAGAATTGTGCGCATAATTTGTGAGTTGTCGACTTGTGGAAGCCAATTCGCGCATCTTCTTTCGGCACTCTTCTTCGTGGTGGCCGAGCTTTCCGCAATATCCGCATTCGGTTGCATTTTGACGGCTCGGGCCGGAGTGGAAGCTCCCCCTTCTTGCGAAGGTTCCTCGTTGGCTTCCGTTTTACGGCCGAAATTGGGGGTTGTTGTCGTAGGTCAGACCTCGTCCGCCTTGTCCTTGGCCAAATCGGCCTCTCGCTCATCCGCGTCCTCTTCCTCCATTCGAGTGCGTGTAGAGCATGTGGCCTTCCGACTCATTGCTCCTTGTATGCACATGGTTTTCTTCGACCAATAGCATTGATTGGAGCTCGAAAACGGAGGGAGATTTCTCATGTGCTAGAACGGCGGTTCACATCGCGCCGAACCGTGGTGCGAGGCCACCGAGGCATATTTGCACCATCTTATCATCATCGATATTTACGCTTATCGAGCTGAGCAAATTGCAAAGCTCCTTGATCTTCGAGGTGTATGTCGTGATGGACATGTCCCTTTGTTGAATGTTGTTCAACTCTTGGCGAAGTTAAAGCCTTCTTGCGGTTGTGTTCGCCGCGAAAATCTTTCGTAGATTTTCCCATGCCTCCTTCAGCGCCTTGGCTTCGCGAATGTAGCTGAGCATGTGATCGTGAACACATGTCGCCAAGCAATACATCACGCGGCTTGCTCCCATGTCGCGTATCCGGGAGCCGCTTCGGCGGCTGGTCTTTGTGCTCTCCTTTGATGTAGCTCCAATAGCCTTGTCTGACAAGGTATTGGTGCATCTTGTACTCCCAAGATGCGAAGTTGTTTCGATCCAACTTCTCAGTAGGGAGAGCGCTCCCCATTTGAGTATTCATTATGTCGATTCTTCTTCTTCTTCTTCTTCTTCTCTCTTTGAATGTGAGCTATGTAGCGAAGCTACGATAGCAATGAGCCGGTTCTTGGTCATTGGCGTAGGACACAGCGCACGCAGATGGGCTAGATCGAGCTACCAAGTCGCTCTGATACCATGTAAAGAATCAAGAGATGGATTCCGTGCAGCGGAATAGATGTGAACTGTGTGTGTATGAGAGAGAGCGAGAGTGAGAAAGACAAGGAGTAAGACACAGAGAATACGCAAGGTAAAGTATATTAACAAAGGAGAAAGACTCAACATCATACAAGGTGGGAGGAGAGTGCTTTATATAGTCACTCTCTCTCTTCATTAACTACAAGACTCATGGAGCATGGGGAATGTGAAAGCTCATAAGTTATGTGTCATAGAATATGATTCTACGACTCATACTAAATGCTAGAATACAAAGAGGTGACATAATGGTGACTCTTGACCGTTGGAGTGTCTATTCACTCTCAAGGTGAGTTCACACACTAGACCAAGTGAAGCTTGATTCTCAACAGTACTTTTATACTATGACTCTTTGTAGTTTTTATTGGTCTACCACGGCTACAACCTTTACAAGGTTGTTAGTGTAATCATTTTTTCATGGATGTACAAGTTTCTACTAATGAAGAAGATGTTTTTTTGGGGGGGAAAAAAGGTAGAGCATTGTATCAAAGCGTGATACTCAGACTCTCAAACTTGTTTATGGCAAAGTGTGCATAGCCGGCCATTCTTACCACTTGTGCCCCAACGCCCTGTCTCACATTGCAATGCATGTGAGCTAAGTCGCATGGAAGCAATGGTTCGAATGGTAGAAAACGGGATGGGCTCTAACATGTATTGATGTGTACAGTTTCCCCGTTCCACGAAGAATATGGTTTTGTAGTTAGGTGCAACATGTGTAGTATAATGTGTGAAGCGTGAGCCTCCACATTTGTCCCATGTCATGATACATTGGTGTTGCAAAAAGGCCTCATTTACTGAGGAATCTAGTGATGCATCATGACGCAAGTGTCTTGCATCCCATCTACCAAACCATTTTTTTATATCTTGCATCAAACCGGAACACAAATTTTTGTTGTTATGCGTCTTTTGGATCTTTTTGCGTGCGTCCCATGCAATTCTAGGAAGTCGATGTGAGGGACATTTTTGAACCTTATGCATGTATTCAACAACCCTCTCCATGGCTATGATCTCAATGGGAAGTGATCCCATCTCAAGGAGGAGGAGGAGGGTGTAGGGCGTTTGTTTCTTAACATGTAGAAATGGGATATAAAAGGAATATAGTATTAAGTGGGAGTATTTATGGATTTATATTTAGTTTTGACAAGAAGGGAATGAATGGACTTAGACTTAGTCCAACATATGAAGGGTCGCGGTAGTTCGGATAGTTGGGGATGTGTGGCTAAATCCGCGTGGAGGTTTTCTAGCATGTCATGAATTCCTAATCTAGGGGTATCTTTCGTATACCTAAGTTTGAAGATAACAGGTATAAGGATACTTTTAGGTTTTCTACTAAATACTAGTGATTTCCTAGCGCTAAATGGGACCTTTTTATAATTCTCTAATATAAAAGAAAGGGGATATCCTCTCTTAACTAATCTACTAAAAAATAGTTTTTTTATTCGAAGGAAACCTAAGGGGGTACTTTCTCTAATTAGGTATCGTTTTAGTTCATTAATAATAAAATGACGTTTTAAGTGAAGGGGGTGAACTGACGAGAATGAGAGATACTGGTAGGCATTTTGGGGCTTTTGGTAGCAATTAAAGGAGAAATATGAATTCTTTAGGTTAATCCATAAATCTAAGAACAGTAATCTAAAGGGAGAAGTGGTGATGGTAATTTTGATGCAATTATTAGTGGAGGTGTTATAGAACTGGAGGTAATTTTCTAATTTGAGTTTAGTACCCGTGCATATCCCGAATGCATCATCTATATATCTAGTGAAATAAAAAAGATTAGGGTGTGATGGTTGGGAGTTCTCTAAGTGAGCTAAGAATAGGCATGCATAAACTACAGAAAAATTACTACCCATGGTTGTACCCTTGACTTGTTGATAGATCATGTCATCAAAGGATAGAAAGTGATATTCTAACGTGAGTGCACTAAGTGTATAGATAAGGTTAGTTTTAGAAGATGAAAAATGTGGGGCAATCATTTTTCGTAAAGCTTGAAGTCCTAACCTAGGGGGTATGCTGGGATATAAAGATTCAACATCAAAGGTGAAGATAAAACTATTAAGGGGTGGGTTGAGATGTTCTAAAGTTTGGACAAGGGAATGTGAGTCTTTCAAATATTGCTTCTGAAGGAGAAGGATAGGCATGAGTTGGTGGTGAAGCCATTTTGATGTTTGTTCAAAAAGGGAGTTATTGTATGAGCAAATAGGTCTAAAACCTATTGGGTTTTTATGGAGTTTTGGGAGGAAATAGATATTACATACTTGGTACCCTTTTGAGGGTTTATGTAGTATGTAGTTGGCTTCTATGTTGGTTAGGGTACCAAGATGGTTATTAACAATGCTTTTCAATCTATAGGATAATTCCTCAAGTGGATAGTGGGAGACTTTTTTATATGTATTAGTATCGGAAAGGCGTTCTATAGCTTTGTTATAGTACGTGTCCTTATCAAGAACACACACTCCAACATTCTTGTCAGCAGGTAGGATTATGATTTTGTTGTTTTTCTTAAGAGATTGTAAGGCTAGTGATAAGTGAAGTGCAATCCTAGTGGGTTTTAATTTGAGTGTATGAAGTGTGTCCCTAAAGATAGTTTGGTGTTTAGATATAATGTTTTCTAGGAGAGTGTACTTAGTAGGAGGTTGCCAACTAGGGTTAGGTAGCTTACAGGGATTTGGGGGCAAATTATCCACATCTTTAAAAAAATGTTTAAGTCGAAGGGTCCTACTTAGGCTATCAAATTCTTTAAGTAGGGTAAGGGATGATGGTGGAGAAGATGGGAGGATGTGTTTCAAACCTAGGCTAAGGAGTTGTGTCTCATGTTTAGAGAGGGAATAATTAGAGTGGTTGTGGTAAGGAGAGGTGTCCAAAATTTATTACGGGGTTTCCTACTACGGGTCTTTTTCACATATGGGGAGAAGGGAAAATTAGATGTATGACGTCCTAACCACATGAAAGTATCTAAAGTAGAAGTAGGTCTATCGAGAAGGTAAAAGAGACGTTTCACGGCATGTATGGCATGCCAAAACTGTTTACTATCCCGTTTGGCACGCCTAGCTACACGTTTTTTGTCCTAACACTATTACATGGGAAAGTTTGTAGTTTCATGGGAAGGGGGCGATTATTGTGAGTACGGATAGGTTGTTTTCTATGAGGGATTTCATATACGTGTGGGGGAAATTTAGAGGGCGCAGTAGAATATTGAAATCTACTAGAAGTAGAAGGGGAGTTATGTGTAAAGAAGGGGGGGTATGTGTAGGAAATGCATGAAAAGGGGGAGGGGTATAATTTGGAAATAGGGAAACGTTGTGGGGGTTATTAGGGGGGAAATGCATAGGGGTATGGTTAAAAAATGGGGGGGGGGGGGGGGGGTATGAGGGGGGTTTATAGAAAATAAAGGGGGGGCATGCATCAAATTTGTAGGAAGTAAAGAGGGGGGGGGAGGGGCGTGATTAGGGTTAAACACATATGGGAAGTGAGAGGGTATGTTTGAAATTGTCTACAGGGGTGGGGTGGGGAGGAGAGGAGGAGGAGGAGGAGGAGGAGGGCCGAGAGGGAAAGACGGAAGATCGTTTGTGCCATGGCTTGCTTGATCTCCTGCACAGCCGCCATGGGGATACACTCCTTATCTTATGTTGGCACGTGTGCCGCTTCCATAAGATGTACGGCCTTCGCATTGGATGGACCTCCCGTATCGGCCCGTAGGATAATTATCGCCACGGCTCATGTAGCCGCCGTTATGGTGTGACAATCGTCCACCATCGTCGCACGTGTAGCCGCTATCGAAGTAAGATCTTCGCTCTCTGTTGTATCCTTCCAATTCAAATTCCGGCGAGGTATGGTAGTGATGTATAGGCCACGGGTGTGGCTCGTGGGAGGCTGAAATATATTGGTTTGAATTTCGTAAGAAACTTCGTAAGAACATGTTTTTAGACATTTTCAAACTCTTTCCACGTAGATTTAGAGAGAGAGAGAGAGAGAGAGAGAGAGAGAGAGAGAGAATTGCGTCATAATTGGAATATACGCAACGCTTTTGTATTTGATGGTAGACATGGAGTGAAAGCATATCTACGAAAGTTGAAGGGAGTACTAATGTGGCAATTTTCTTTATTGGAGCAAGTGGAAATCCTTTCCTCGGTGGAATGTTCGTCTTGCGAATTAGCAATTCAACATGTTCCATTACCCATGTAGTGTAGTGTAGTTAGTGGGCGACCATACTTCATGGTCACACCCATTGTAAGTTGTGTTTTTTACACACATTTATTAATATAATTGTGTGTTTTCACCAAAAGAGAGAGAGAGAGAGAGAGAGAGAGAGAGAAATGGAGACCAACATTCCACAATGGCATCTACTAAAATTGAGAAATATTAGGTTTCAAACCCAAGACATAGTCCTAATAGGGTAGCTTACCACTAGGGTAAGCTAATTACAGAGAGAGAGAGAGAGAGAGAGAGAGAGAGAGATATTGAGATTCCAATATCTACAAAAGTGTTTACTTAGCAATCAATAATGGTAGTGGGTTGCCTTTAGCAATGGCTTCAAAACATTGACATGTTTTAGATGGATTGTGTTTTTCTAGTATGATGATCGAGGAGGATGTTAGGAACATATTCGTGCATGCCTAGTTATGAGAGCTATTTGAGGGGTCATGTCACCACGTTGGCCACTAATAACAAGGAAAATCTTGTATCGCTTTCAATGGGTCTTCTCTATGCCGTCAATGTCTTTATTTCCCCACTGTATAAGGTCGTGTTTAACTTTCTTAGTCATTGCATATGGTCAATTGGTCCATGAGAAATGGATTATTGTTTCATGGTCTCCATGGAGTACAACAAGAAGCACATAGGTTGAAAGGAATATTGAGTTGGCAATTTTCATGACTAAGCTCGGGGGGGACATCTTGTCTTTAGACAAGTTGCCTTTATGTCACTTAGTCTTATGACAAGTTAGAGCGTTTATGTTGCCATAAGACCCTCATTATTGTAGTAAGGACAACACTGTCTTTTGTTGTGTTGCTATATTGTTTTATTTGTATGCTACTTTTATGAAAAGAGAAACGAGAGAGTTTGACGTTTACTAGAGGCCAAATCTAGTATGAGACAAAAAATGTGCATGTGTATGTTTATCTTTGAACTTGAGTATCCAAAACATGAATAAAAGCCACATTTTCTCGACAAAATAGATTTGGGAGAGAGACAAAGAGAAAGAGTTTGAGAATAATAATAGTAAAGTGAGACTTGAATCCTAAATATAGTTGATGTAGACATGGCTTACCTCAAGTTAATACAAAAAAATAGAGTTTTTGGCACAATCTTCACACCGACCGACCAAAATTTCAAGATTAAAAGACAAAGTTAAAGTTTCACATTGAAAAAACATTCATATGTTTCCTTTGGGCAAACCGCAAGCCAATAATCTCACATTTTTGTTTTATAGAGTATACGTCTGAAATATCAGTCTTAAATGTGAGACATACATTTTTCATGATGCAAAGGAAACAAATATAGAAATCCGTGATTCATTACTTCTTTCCTATTCTGAGATTCGAGTATTGATAATGCGTCAAAATAGTGTTCATTTTTTTCATTCTCGGTTACATTATATTTACCCATGTCTCGAGAAACAATAATCCGAAATTGAGAGCCACTCGAAGACAAAGTGTGGTCTTGTCCATGTTGCATGCCTACCCTACAAATGTTGAACAATCAAGAAACAATTGTTTTTTGTTCTTGGAACATGAATAATGAATGAATTGCACTGTTATGCACAATATTTAAGCCATGTTCGGTACAAATGACTTGTACTTATGTTGTTTACGACTCCAAATTACTAACAAAAATCCGTGACAATCATAAGGCTGATGCAAGAATTGTGTTATTTTAAGATCTTGGACTTTTGTATTTGTGGGAGGCTAGATATTATCGTATTTAAGATTTATTTTCGATATTTCTCCTATCGCTACAAATGGCTTATCCCATACATGTATCAATCAGATAAGAGGTATCCTATGAAAATTCTTGGAAGTTTAAATGATCGTAGCAAATCAAGAATAGAGAAGTGAATGTGGTGAATGTGTTAATAGACTATGTAAGCCATTGCAAATATTCAAGGTCCTTTTCTCGAAAAAAAGAGTATGGAGCATTATGAACACGAGTAATTGCATGAGCATTGAATAAACAATTTTTAAGAAACAATATATGCATGAACATTTACAGTGAATTACATGATGAGAAATTAGCACGTCAAATGAAGTATGATAATTGAGTCACCATTTTTATGATGAGAAAAGTGTAGAACAAAATAGAATTGAGCACGGGGGATAAAAAAGAACACACAAGCATTAGTATTAACAGCAAGAAGATTTTGATTATATGTATGCCAAAGATGGCTGTCACATCATTCACAACGAGTGAAGAAATAAGCAAACCTTATGATGAATTCAAATATAGCCAATAGAATTATATATTGATAATTATACTATATGAAAATTAGGTGTAAATTCATATTCTGATCATGTCTTTTCGAACCTATATTAAGTTGATGGGTTTAAAGTGTTAAGCAATGGGTTGAGTTTGATGACTATACGACCGACACATGCACACTTTAGTTTAAGATCGTTGTTTTGACTTTGAAATATACATTTACAATTTAATTTCCCTAGTAGAGGGGGTTGAAAAAAATATCATCTTTTGAAATATTAGAAATTAAAGTTCCATTTCTTATGGGTATTGCAATTAAGTATTTGTTCAAACAAACTTAACAAAGTTCGAAATCACTTCTAACAAGACAATCTTATGTATTCATAATCAATTAACTCAACTATAGGAAGAAGTAGATGAATTTGAGGTTACAATGACATAACATGTGCCAAATAAGTGTATTCGGATGATCAAGTGTGCCAAGAAAAGAAAGTAGGAGGTGTCGTAAACGAAAACACTTACTTTTGATACCATACAAATTCATTGAACCTGGTCTAGTTTCGAAATGAGACAATAATGCAAACAACAAAACTAGTTTCTAATATTAGGAGCCATCAATATAAGTATTTGAATGAGGGATCCTACAATAATCACCAATACTGGAATGGACATTCAAATGGCTTTCCACGTGGAAAATATGAAGAAGAGACTAAGTATGGACAACAAAAATTTGATGATTGGGGTGCACATCAAATTGTTACTTGTGCATTTGGCAATGGCTTTAAAACATTGGCACATTTTAGATGGGGCACATTTCTTGTACTAATATAGGAGGATGTCAATCACAAATTCATTGCATGTCCAATTTGACACCAAGACAATGGTAGACCGTAGTTTACACAATCCACGAAGGTTAACCCGAATTTAGAGATGTACATCATTTTCCTATTTTTGAGATATGGAGTGTTATAGCATAATTTGGATATGCACAATGCTTTTGTATTTGATGGTAGACATGGAGTTAAAGCATATCTATGGAAGTCAATGGGAGTAGTAATGTGGCAATTTTGTTTATTGGAGCGTCTAAATTATCTATTTGATAGAATTTTCATCTTGCCTATTGGCGATTTAGCATTTCCCACTACACATGTAGCGATGACACAACTCAAATATGCTACTATTGTAGTATTTTTCACACACGAGTTTTGATATATATTGTGTGCTCTATTGAGAGAGAGCGAGAGAGTTGGTAAGGTTGTCCCTTGGAGACTAGAAGGTCATCGCTTCAACCTTGACATTCCACCATTGCATCTAGTAAATTTGAGAAGATATAGGGACTGATAGAGATGTGAGAAAAGGATATAGGGAGTAATAGAGAGGTGAGAAAATTGGGTTTTGAACCCAAAACAAATAGTCTAACAACTTTGAAGAAATTGTGTTTCGAGCCCATGACATAATGCTAGTAGTCTAACAACTTAGCTTTAGGGTAAGTTAATTACAATAAAGAAAAAGAAAGAGAGGGTTTATTGACATAATTAAGTGTTTTTCCCAAATGGCATGTTGACAAAGTGTCTGGACATTCATCCACATGGCATTGGAAATGCAGAACCTTTCCACCCGACAAGGGGGATGTTCAACCAGTTTGTTTGTAGGTTGCTTTGTAGCGAGTACTAGTGCTCTCAATATGTCCATGATCACATTCACCATAGAAGCTATATGAGATGAAAATCTATATGTTGTGGTAAATCTGTTGGCCCCCTACATACCACTCTCACAACCAAATTCTATACGTTTGAATTCTCCTTTGGAGCTTCTATGCCTAGGATGCCCATGGCAAGACAAACATTTGGTTCTTGTATCACCGATGCATCATTGTACCGTTGGTTATCAATGATAACAACCTCGCCCATTTCCGTCAAATGCCCTCATTCAATAGAGACAATCTTGCCAAGTTAGGGATGCTTTGCAAATGTTGCCTTCTTTCCTCACTCGAATAGTTATGAAATTCTCTTCATTCTATAGCAAGATCCCCATTTTCAAGGATCCCACACTCTATTATGAAAATTGCTTTTGCAATTGTGAGGTTGTCCCCTATCAATAGTCATACATTGAAACCAATGCTTCATGACATCGTAGAACTTGGGCCGTTAAGGACCCTTGATCCCAACAATGGTGAGAAGGGTCAAGTTAGGAGTAGGAATCTCCCAATCCTCTATCATAGTTTCAATTTGGTTTTTGTTGACAATATACTTGTTTTTTAATGTTTGGAACATATTTCAATTTGGTTTGATATAATTTTGTCATGAAACAATGTAAATAATAGAATGGCACACTTAAATGGACATGCACTTAACCAAATGTTTATAGTGATGCTACCTAGATCCCTAACTTGCGTCAATAAGTTCAAAGAAGTGTTAAGTTTCTCTAAGACCCAAAGGCTCTTGGGGGATGGCAGGATGTGCTCGATACATTCTAGCATTTTTACCTTGTATTGGGGACAACACCGGGAACTCACACTTAAGTTGTAATATTCCAAATTTGAGGTTTTAGCATCTTGTCACTTCATCATTAGTGCCTCTAGTGATCTATCCTTGACGATCACGACTTTATAACATCACACAAGAGCTCTAACTTATCATATGTTCCCTATCTTTTAAACCATTTCATAATGTCAAGTGCCAAAGCAAATGAGAGGTTTTTTCTCTTATTAGTTTTTATACGTTGCTCCCTATATTTCAAGCTTGTTTTGGTAATTGTGGTTGGGCACATGCTTTGAGTTTTGTGATATATTGTTATATTCGTTGCATGGCTAGTACCTGTATGGGTAGGGCACAAGATAGGATGACAAAGACAATACCCCCCAATTGTATACATAAGAACAATTTGGGCAAGGTGTGGCTCTGACTATTGAACAAATGAGAACTCGAATTTTGCTCAATCACTATGTGGCAACATCCCTAATTGAAGCCCCCCCTTTACAAATGAACTCATGCAAGAAGACGGATGGATGAAACAATTTAAGAAAGACGCCGAAAATGAGAAAGGAGAAGAAGTAAGGAAGCACCACAAGTTTTAGACAATGGCACAAAGCATGCCGACCCAAAGAGAACGTAAGGAGTAGAATAAATGATTCGAAACAAGGAACGAGCACTATGGATGTGAGAGGTGTGACAGGGGGGGAAGAGTTCCACCTCTGGACCAAGTGTCCATGTCCTCGTTCTGTTATGGAGGGACCTCGAGTGCCCATGATCCGAGACTTCTAAACACGCGACACAATTGAATGGGATGGTGATAAACGTAGATTTTAGCATTGGACAAAAAAGCCTAGTTCTTCTGTGCATAAAGCAATAGACATCGGAATAGAAATAGACATGAAAATAATAAAGGATACAAATTTAGAATAATAACAAAAAACGAGTAAATCTAAAAAAAAAAACAAAAACAAAAAAGAGTGTAAACCATATTAAAAATAAAATAAATGGGAGCAAAAAAACAAAAAATATAATGAAAATGAAAAAATAGAAATTAATGGGAAATAGAAGAATGAATAAAAGGGAAAAAGGAAACTAAGAAAAAAAGGAATAATGAAAATAAAATGGAAAAAAAGAAAATAAAAAAGAAAATGAAAAAAATAATAAGAAAAATAAAAACACAAAACTAAAATATGGGTAAAATACATAAAGAAAAGTTAAAAAAAGAAGAAGAGAAGGTCGATAAGAAAAGGAAAAAGGCGAGAGAAATTACAAAAAAAAATAAAAAACAGCAAAGAAGGGGAGCTATAAATGTAATTAACGAAAACAGTATGAAGAACAGATTAAAAGATTAAAATGTAATAAAAATAATTAATAAAAATAGAAATAAAAATAATTAATAATAATTAGAGAAGAGCGTAATTCAACGGCCCTTCTTCTATCCCCCCTTTGCTTTCGGCTTTTTCTAGGGTTTAAGAAAAACGTCTCTGCAGAATTAGGGTTCCTCATCTCTCCCTGCTTCCCTCCATCCTCAGTCTTTTTTTCTTTTCTTTCTAAGGGGTTTAGGTCTTCTTTTTCCAGGAATTAGGCTTCTCCATCCCCTCCCCCCTGTCTGTCTCCTTTCTTGTTTAATTCCTTCTTTTTTGCTTTTTTTTTTCTTTTTTCTAGAAGCTTATGTGGAAGAATTTAGGGTTCTCACCTCTCCCATCTCTAATATTCCTAGGGTTTTAGAAGCTTATCGGACAGTTAGGGTTTCTCCCCCCCCGCCTTCGTCTTTAGCCTTTTTCTTTCTCTGCATGTTTGCTCGTAGAGTCCGGGAAATTTTAGTGTTTTCTCTGTCTCTGTTCGTCTCTCCTTCCCTCTCCCTCTCCCTCTCTGTCAATCTATCTGTCTCCTATACTTCTGGAAGACTATAAAAGTTAGGGGTTTCTTTGCATCTCCGTTTTTTTTCTTAGAGTTTTAGAAAGTTATTGAAGGATTGAGGTTTTCTTTGCAGATTCTCTGTTTTATCTTCGTTTCTAGGGTTTTGAATAATTATTGGAAGTTAGAGTTTCCTCCGTCTCTGTTGTGTTTTGGTTGTCTCTGTTTCTCTTTTTCTCTCTCCCTCTCTCGTCCTTGATCTTCTTCCATATTCTTCTTCTTCTTTTTCTATGAATCCAGACCAGAGCAAGGTATTTGTAGGAGGGATTCCATGGGAGACCAGCGAAGTGAGGCTGAAGGAATACTTCGGAGCTTTTGGCGATGTCGTGGAAGCAGTTATAATGAAAGACAGGGCGACAGGAAGGGCGAGAGGGTTTGGATTCGTCGAATTCTCTGATCCTTCTCTCGTGGAGAGAGTTCTAATGGAGAAACACACCATTGATGGTCGCCTGGTAAGAAGCCGTCTTTTTCTTCTTCGTTTTCTCCGTTCTATTTTAAGGGCTAGCGTTCTACGTCGAGAGACAGATAACAAAAGGAGAAAATTAGTCCTTTGAAGAAGAAGAAGAAGAAGTAAAAAAAGAGTTCTGTGCTCTTTTTTTGCTCTATTTTCTGCTCTGTTATTTTAGGTCTTCTACAGGAAAGAAGGGCTATGGGCATGAAACAAAAACGATTGGTTTAAAGAAGATTGACGAGTTCCATTGTTTTGTTTGGAAGAAGCAGAAGAAAGTGCTATGTTGAATGGTGTCGGAGAAGGTTTGTTGGAGAAGAGGAGAGAGTTATGGTGTTTGTTTTGAAAGAAGAAAATATGAGAATTTGATTTTCCAAAAGAAGATGATTTTTTTTGATGATTATCATTGGAGAAAGAAGATTCAAGTGGGATGGTAATTGTTGTTGGAGAAGGAAGATGAAAGAGTTCTTGTAATTGTATTCCGATAAAGAATAGGATTTTTGTTTTGGAGAAAAATGGAAGAATTCTTTTGCGTGGTTTTTGAGAAAGTCGAGGAAATATAACAAGTGATTGTGTCAAGATGAGTTATAGTTTTGAATAAGAAATTATTTCAAAGATGAAAGAGTGTCACTACATGAGGAAAAAAATTTGATTTGAAGTCAAATAGATTTATTGTATAAGATTCAAAACTGCGTTGGCAAAAAAGTAATAGTTCTGGTAGTGTAGTGAATAGTTGTGTATAGGAAAAGATTATGAAAAAGTAGGAAGATATTTTTTGAAGGAAATTAAATAGGTTATAATGTATCAGAGTTTTTTTTCCTGAAGAGAAATAAAAATATGATGGTAGAAATTGGTTCGAAGAAGAACGAAAAAAAGTTACGACTAAGTGAAGGAAATTGTTTTGAAAAGGATGTTTGATACTTCTAACTGCGTGGTACAAGAAGAAAGAGTTATAACATAAAAGGATATTTTCTCTGAAGAAGAAGGAAGAGTTATGGTATAGAGAAATTGCTGTTAAATGGGAAGGGGAGTTAAGAGTAGAAAAGGAAATTGTTTTTGAAGAAGCAAACATTTAATTTGTATAAAAGGAAAGCTGTTTGTATATTGAAATCGACTTTCCTTACTATTAATTGTTATAGATTGGTTTTTATGCAATATTATATATAGGTGGAGGTGAAGAAAGCGGTCAGAAAGGAAGACCATCAAAACACATATAGGACCAACGTTGGTGCGAATAGTCCACTCTATGGAAGTGGTGCTGGCCGAACAAAGAAGATATTTGTGGGTGGGTTGCCTTCCTCTGTGACAGAAGAGGATTTCCGCAGCTATTTTGGGCAATTCGGAACAATTACGGATGTTGTAGTGATGTATGATCACACCACTCAGAGACCTAGAGGGTTTGGATTCATCACGTATGAGTCGGAAGAAGGGGTCGAGAATGCCATGCAGAAGAAATTCCACGAGCTACATGAGAAGACAGTGGAGGTGAAGAGGGCGGTGCCGAAGGAGTTATCAGGAGGAGCTAGAAGTGGTGGCGGCGGTTTTGGTGGTTCACGTGGCAGCGCTTATGGTGGTTATAGCATGTCTAGTCCAGTACAACATGCATATGGTGGTGGAGGTCCCCCATATGGTGGTGCCAGAGGGGGTTTTTCACCTTATGGTCCTCTTTATGGTACTCCGGCCTATGGGTATGGCATGGCTTTGAATGGAGGAGGTTATGGAGGAGGTTCATATGGAGGCGGACCTGGATACCCAGCACCTGGGGGATACGCTGTGGGGTATATGGCCCCATCACCAGGTTATGGTGGGGCTTCTAGTGGAGCTAGGAGCCCTTGGCTTGGACATAGTGGTGGATCGTCTACTACCTATGGCAGCAACCCAGCTACTTATGGAGCCAGTCTAAATAATGCTTACGGAAGTGCTCCTTGGACGCCTGGACAATCACCGAGCAATGCTAATGTAGGTTACAACAATGGGAGCTATGGATATGGAGGTACCAATGTACCTGGCGGTGTCTATGGCTTTGGCGATGCTTATGTTTCATATGGAGATTCTTCTTCATCTCCTCATGCCGCTGCCCCTTCACCGCCTTCTGGCTCTGGCGCAGTTCCTGACGTGGGATATAGTGTGTCCGGACGACAAATTACACAACGAGGCCCCGATGCGCGCTTTAGACCTTATCCCTCTACTGGTGAACGTGTCGCTTGATGGATGTAAATTTTTTTTTACCTTCTTCTCCGACTCAACAATCTTCTTCTTTGTTACAATGGATGTCTCTCTCAACATTGGTTGACCTGTCTGAAAGTTTCTTTTCTTTTTGTGATTAATATTTTTATATACCAACATACACACCTCTCTTTGATACCACACACACACAGCATACCTCAACTCAAGTCGCACATGTGGCTTTTATTACAGTTTAGAATTGAAAGAAGGAACCCCGCCTGAGGTGTTGTCTTGAAAGAGCTTTTCTTTTCTTTGTTGTGCTTTTGGTTCTTTGTTCATCAGTTTTGTAGTGCTAAGCATTCTTCATTTTTGTTCAAAGAATTCTTTATATTGATTGATTTTTCTGCCTGATATATTTTCTCCTTTTATTTATTTCCATATTCAAGTTAATGTTTGATGGAGTCATTGGTTCAATGCGATTGTGTTATATATGTATCCAGAGCTGTTGATGAAGTTATTGTTTCAGATGTGTATATTTAACTAAAAGCTTCTGATTTCCTGCTACCATCAGTTTTAACTCTGTAATATATGGGGTTCTTATAATGTAATAAAGAACCCTCGGCTATTTTGAAAATCTGGCCTTGTCTTTTCATTGCCCATTCTATCGAAGATAGAGTGACAACTCGTGTTTGTACAAAAGGTGGTGGTTGGTTTATAGAGTGTACATCATGGAAAAGGTGTACATCATGGAAGAGATGTAACCAAATATGAAGGCTAGTTGGGTCTTGTGCAAATCATAGCCTAAATTTGGAAATCTTGATTCCTTCAATTTTCTTGAGTTCCTTGGGTATCGTCCCATGGCAATGGTATTGTTACAAAGAATGCCCGGGTCTTGGTGATTCCATCCAAAAGGTAATGAGCTACTCTGAGACATGTGCTTGTGTGATGCTCAGAACTCTAGACTGTGTATTCTATTTGCACAATACTTGTATGAATGTATGGTCTATTAGAATAGTTAATCTTGCTTTGAATTTAAACAAAAGCATCCACCTAATTGAGGGTATTCACTATCATGAACATACATACAAAATAGCATAGCATTGTAACACATTGGATCCATGATTGAGAGCTTTCAATGTTAGCCAGTTCACATAAACATATTATAGCATTTTATATTTAGTTGTATACACATGGATTGATGTAACTTTCCATGATACGAACAATATCATAATATGTTGCACGATAAACTATACATAGTAGCTAAGTGGCAAGCATGCATGATAACTAGGTGGCAACCATGCACAAGTCCAACATTTGTATATATATGAAAGCTATTTTCATTATCAAATCATTTTGATTCAACTCTCCTCTTCGAGACACTATTATATTCTTGTCTCTTGTTATAGCACAAATTCCTTTTTATCTTCTCTTTTCTTTCATATCCTATTCTTGACAATTCGAAAAGGAAGCCCCTTTTTTTTATCCCTTACCTTAACAAATGTGACAAATACTATATGAGGCGTTTGAAGGGATGATGGCGTATTGCCTCTATTCTTTCTTATTCCCAAGTGTTGGCCCCCAAGCGACCATGCAATTAACTTTATGAATTGCCATTGACCTCAAAAAGGAAATTCTAGTTGAGACTTAAGAAGGTCATGACTCATGTCACACAATTATTGATCCTTGGACCCAAGTCCCATGATATAGACTATAATGTCAACTCTAAATTCACAAAGATGGCGCATTTTGTTCTTTGCAACAAGGCCATTTCACTATAATGTAAACTCTAAATTCACAAAGATGGCGCATTTTTGTTCTTTGCAATAAGGCCATTTTCGGAAAGGAAATGATAGATCTTATCTTTGCAAATGTGGTTCGATTGCACAACCTCGCAAATGACATCATCTCGGTTCTAGGTCACAAGTTCATCTCTTGTTTTTGGAAGTATTTTTTCCAAACTTCTTGGACTTAGGGGATCAGGCGGAGAGAGTAAGGTGAGAGAGCATATGGGGCAAAGTTGTGGAATTCTAGGCGCGGGAGGAAAGTGCAAGTGTGGAAGCGAGATAGAGTGAGATCACACACAAAATGTAAGGTAGTAAATACACTCATAGGTGACGGGTCACCTTTCCTCTTCATATAGGTAATGAGAGGGACAATGCACAAGTGTGAAAGGGGACAAAAGTGTGTGTAAGGCACATTACGCTTCTAACTCGTCTTGTAATGGGGTAGTACATATAGTAGAACACAGATGTACAACAACATTCCAAATACATATATATAGAGAGGAGAAGATGCCCAAATAGAGTAAGTTGGGTATGAAATTCGAAAATGGGAGGTCACTTAAGAGCCATCTAGGTCTGGTTGTGCCGTTGAAGGTTGAAGGCCATATCTTGTCAGAAAAAGAAGAAGAAAGAAGAAGTGGTTGGGTGGCAAGCTCTTAGTGAGATCATCTACATACTATATTATCCTTAGTGCATTTTTGGAGTTTGGATCTCTAGTTTATAGCTCCTCATGAGTATTGATTGGAAAATATAGTTGAAAGTGAGTTTTTTTATTATCAGCACAAAGCAACATAATTAGAATCAATGAAGCCTTGGAGGTGAGGTAAGGGTGGGGCGAGGCCTTGGAGAATACCTTTTAGGTGGAATGGAGGATCGTTCCAGCGCGGGGGAGGAGAGGGAGGTTTGACATAATGTTACACATCCTACAATTAGAGGGAATCACATTTTTGTCCTTTCACATTATATCGATCTCCCATTCAAGACCAAAAGAATCCGCAAAACCGAGGGGAAGATTGTTACTATAAGACTTGAACCACCTACTTGATGAACTATGTTACACAATATACATAAGACAAATTGTGTAACCGAAAGAGCTAATTAATTCCCATCAATTGACAACAATGTTGTAGCACATCATGCGGTAGAGCGCTTTGGTCAATGCATCAACGACATTTTCTCGAGAAAGAACCTTCTCAAGAATGATGTCGATAGCTACTATGTATTCCTGGATGAAATGGTGTCACACTCTAATGCTCTTGGTCTTTGCATGAGATACCGAGTTTTTAGCCAATGCCATGACACCCTAATTGTCACAAAGCAATAAGGGTAGGGTACAAGTTGAGGTATCCTGGATGTCAAAAGCTAGTTTGGAAATCCAGACAACTTCCTTACATGCCTCACTAGATGTAACATACTTTGTTGAGTAGATAGAGCAATACACTCTTGGAGATGTGATCTCCAAGATATGGCACCTCCTATAAATTGAAAAATGTACCTTGAAGTAGACTTTCTACTGTCAAAACAACCAACATAATCAGAGTTTGTATATCCAATAACAGATACATTTCTACCACCCAAACATAGACACTTATTCCTAGGACTACTCAAATATCTTAGTATCATTTTAATTGCCTCCCCAAGTTTCTTACTAGGGTTTGACAAACATATGTTCATAGCTCCCATTGCAATGCTATGTTTGGCCTAGTTGCTATCATAGCATACATGAGATTACCGACAACCAATTGGTAAGGAATTTTGCTCATGTACTCCTTTTCATCATAAGATTTAGGAATTTCATTTTTGCTCAAATTTACATGCATAGACAATGGTCTGCTCAAAGGTTTTGCATTCTTTATATTAAACTTCTTGAGAATTTTGCACACATACTTAGATTGAGGCAAATAAATACAACCATTAATCCTATCATGAGTAATACACATGTTGAGGATGTGTTTTGCATTTCCCAAATTTTTCATGTCAAAAGTTTGACTCAGATTTGTCTTTAGCTTAGACAACTCATCCTCATTGAATTCACAAAGCAAGGCCATTGACATCTCTTGCCCACTCAAAATTAAAACGTAAAGAAGGGGATGAGACATTTTGTAAAACCACCCTCTTGAAGTTGGATAAACTTAGAATCAATGTCGTGGTCCATGTTTTTGAATCGAGAAGCAACACAACAAAGCCTTCCAACATAAGAAATACACCAATAACTCTCTAACCCATGTAATGGCCCAAAATTCCACAGCCAATTGAATGTGTTCAACTTCAAAGATAGTCTCCTAACGTAAGAAGACTTGCAACACTTCATTCATCTGAATAATATGTGTTATGGCTTACCTCCAATGTAAACTCTATCAAGTGTTCATTCATATGGAAAAATGGGAATCTAGCAAAATACCCAACATTTTCTTAAAATTCCTAGAAAGCCCTTAGTGTTGATAGAATTCGTGCTCCCTCTCCCCTCTTCCATGTTAGAGAGAATTAGCAGTAATTCCTTTTAGATTAGCGCTAATAATTTTGTGATTAACATTGATCCATGTGCGATTAGTGTGTCACAAGTCGATTAGTGAGTTGATTGGATGCAGGGTTATAGCGCGAACACAATCAACTGGGATTGAAACAGAGGATGAGAGAGGCACAGATTTTTGCCATCGCCAAGCAGCAGCGTACTCTGTTCGCGTTTCAACTCTTTGAGTAAGAATTCATTGATGCATCCGATGCTCTGTTTTCTGCGCATGTGCACACACACACACACACACACACACACACACACACACACACACACACACACAGAATGCTATTTCTGCCACATGGAGGGAAAGACAGAAATGTATATCCAAAGAAGAAGAATAAAATGATGATGGTCATCATGATATTGTGAAGGAAAACACGCAAAGACATATTGGAAACGGAAAGATACATAAGAAGAAGAAGAAAAAGAAGAAGATGATGGTGGTAGAAGGCAAAAGGATACATGAAAACAAGAAGAAGAAGATGATGATAGAGTCAAAGAGAGAAAGAAAATGAAAAAGGGGAAAGAAATGAGTAAGGATAAAATGCCAATTATGATGACTGAGCTGCAGAGAGATAGGGGGACATGTGGACATGTCATGGAAACAGAGACAGAAAGGTAAAACAAGACCAAGGACAAAAATGGAAGAAAGAAAAGAAGATGATGGATGATGATTAGGTGATGATGGTGAAGTTGGGAGAGGAGGAGTTGAGATCATGTTAACATGTCTTGGATGCAAAGGAAGAAAGATAGGAGAAAGAGATGATGTTAAGATGTCTCGGATGCAATGGCAGAAAGATAGGAGAAAGAGATGATGTTAACATGTCTCGGATGCAATTATTGGGGGTGCAAATATTTTACGATAAAGGTATTGGGAATTTTGGTTATCAGAATACCATCAGAAAATTAGTTTGTTGTGAGCAGAATATGTAGTCCTTTCAAACTTCTTGTTAGCTTGTTCAAAATTGTTGATACGAAATATGCTATCGTACAGGAATCATCCTTGTCAAGAACTTATAAATGAGGTAATGTCTGGAAATAGGTCATAGAAATAGCCAAAGCTGGTTGTGATGTAGATATATATAACAATTAGGTATAAGTGGGACACAAAGTTCTTCTATGACATTGTTATTTTCTGATTTTGTCAATTTGCAGTTTACTACACAACAGAAGTCACATTTTATTGCTTCTCTTCAATTGATACTTTGCAATAATAATTTTTTGTTGCTGTGTATTTTTCAGCAATGAAGCAAAAAGCTATTTAAATTAAGTTCGTTAAACTCTCAATCATCTATCAGGCTTCTTGTCATCTCAATGTTTCTGAAAATTTCCATCTTAATGGTGACAATATAAAAGAATCCTATCAAAATTTATGTGTAAAATCCATCAACTAATTTCTAGTTTTATTGTTTGGAAAAGCATTCTAATAAATAATAGTGTCATTAGGCTTAGGTGACAAGCCACCAGATTTGACGCAAATAATGTGCACTTCCAAGATTAAATAGCTGGACTCTCAATGTGGGCACTGCAGAAATTATCCTCTTTAATACGATCTCCTCTACAATCTGACAACCTTCTTGAAGAGGAGTCACCTCCAAGAAATAGAGAAAATCAAAGAAAACAGCTAGCATTGGATGCGAAACTCAAGGGGTATTTCAGCCTTGCAAAGGGAGAGATCGATAAAGCGTTACGTGCAGAAGAGGAAGATTGTGTAGCTGAGGCTATGAAGCATTATCGAGCTGCACAGACAATACTTATAGAGGGTATATCGGCATCGGATACACCACATTTTCAGGATTCAAGTACTGTAAGCATCCATGTAGAGAAAATGCTCAAGTGGCAAGATGAGGTAAATGAAAGAGTACAAGTTTTATCTCGTCGCATGGGTCCTAAAGCAAAAGGGTTGATGAGTGGAAGCCAAAGCTTCTGTGAGAGAAATGTTAAGGTGAAGGCACCTATGCTAGCAAGAAGAAATGTTGTACAAAAGTTGAGCATCCCAGACACAACCATCGCTTCTGGTCCAAGTAGTAGATCTCCAAGGACTGGATCTTTGGTTCCAAAGGGTGTTGACTCTAAGCTAGCCAGCCTAATTGAGAATGAAATTCTGGACAAGACGCCAACTGTCACATGGGAATCCATAGCTGATCTTGAGAAGGCAAAACAAACCCTATTGGAGATGGTCATTTTACCCATGAAAAGGAGTGATCTTTTCACTGGTTTAAGAAAACCTGCACGAGGATTGCTACTTTTCGGTCCACCTGGAAATGGGAAGACAATGCTGGCAAAGGCTGTTGCTTCTGAGTCCTTAGCAACATTTTTCAATATCAGTGCTTCATCGTTGACATCAAAATGGGTTGGGGAGGGAGAGAAGATGATGAGAGCACTCTTTGCTATTGCGAAGGCAAGACAACCTTCTGTGATCTTCATTGATGAGATGGACAGTCTTCTATCAAGTAGAAATGCAAATGAACATGAAGCAAGCCGTCGGTTGAAATCAGAGTTTCTAGTACAGTTTGATGGCGTGATTTCAAATGGTGAGGATCGAGTGGTTGTCATGGGAGCGACAAATAGGCCAGAAGAGATTGATGATGCAGTGAGAAGGCGTTTTGTTAAGAGAATATACGTCCCTTTACCAGACATGATTACTAGGAAGGCTCTCCTTAATAAACTTTTAATGGGTGGTGCATATGCTGTGCCAAGCTCAGACATACATCGGATTTCCTGTGATACTGATGGGTATTCTTGTAGTGATCTCCATGCTTTATGCCAAGAGGCAGCCATGTTCCCGATACGTGAACTTGGAATGAGAGTCAACACCGTGAAAGCATACCAGATTCGCTCTTTGAAGTATTCAGACTTTCAGCTCGCTATGCAAGTTGTAAGACCTAGTGTGTCAAGGGACCAGTTGAGGAAATTTGAACTCTGGAATGAAGAATTTGGATCAAATTAGATTCAGGAATGATGAACGATCTTTATTTCCTTAAATTCAAATAGAAGTTGCTCCTTATTGGATTGTTGTGACAATAATAGTGCAGATACTTGTGGAGTCCTCTTGTAATATTGATCAAATCTGATGTATGTACAAGACAGGGCGTGCTTTCCATAATGATCGCATCAAATTTTCAATTTCTCTCTTACTTAAAGATTGACAATCTGAGATATGCAAATGCTTAGTCACAAGCTTGCAGTTGGATCATAGAGTAGTGATAATATATGAGCTTATAGAGTATCCATGAGTGCTCTTTACGATAAAAAATGTTCGTCCACCCACTGGAGGGTTTGAAAAGCTGTGAGTTTGTTTAGTAAGAAATTACTTTTGTCTATGGAAAAGATAGTGTAAAGCCATCCACTGAACCCATGGTTCGTGAATGTGTATATCTGAAACCCATGTTCATCATTGCAGAAAAAGGCTCAAGAGAGCATAAAACTGAATTCAAATGTTTTACTGGAAGTTCTTCAATGTTGTATTCAAGTATACTTTCGTAGAAATGATTCTTAAATAATTGGCATTAAAGTCTTTAGTTTATGAAACATTCGTAAGAAGTACTATATTTTGTTTAAACTGATGCGAATTCTAATGTATGGATATTGCATCTGTTTTCAAACAATGTTGATCTTGGTACAGCATGTGGAAAGTATTATAAAGTATGCTGCTTGAGTATCACTGATCCTTGTGAGATGCAACCTCATCTACAATTCATTTTTTGTTTTGAATTTTGTGTACACAACTTTCTTATTGTTCTGTGGTTTTTTTCATCTCAGGTGATTCCAATATTATCAGGACTATGCCCACTGAGTAGACCAACTCAATAGTTGTACTCATTTTCTAGGAAATGAAAGAAAGAGTCCATGAATTGCTCATGACATAAGCAAAAATGAATTTTTGTATTCTCAAGAGATGGCTTGGAAACTTCTGTGTTAGATGTATGACGATCAAGAGTTCTCAATTCGGAATATTTTGTTTCAGTATTTGGAATGGTTTGAACTGTTTTGTCGGTCTCTTTTGTTTTGAATTCTTGTGAGAAATGGTTTAAAATTCTCTTGGCAGTTGGTTTTGTTTTAAATCCTTATTATGGTTGTCCTTGTGTTGTAGCAGATGAATGCACCAGCTTTATGAATGTTGTAAGCTCTGATAATTGTACTCTTGATTTGTCCTTCAAATCCATAATTTTTATTTGTTTCATCTTAACAAAGCGTTCATTATGAGCACCAACCCTACCCCATAGACAGTTTCTTGTATATTTAGTTTTTGAAGTCCCAACTATACTGTAGCCGTTATTGGTAAGCCAATTGCTGCT
Organism: Azolla caroliniana; assembly: GCF_043228905.1. Taxonomy (NCBI): domain Eukaryota; kingdom Viridiplantae; phylum Streptophyta; class Polypodiopsida; order Salviniales; family Salviniaceae; genus Azolla; species Azolla caroliniana. Next base: position 18,845,367 of record NW_028230439.1, on the reverse strand, counting down.
TACGGCATTTTTCCTGAAATATGGCCTTCATTCATATCGATTTATTTGTTTAGATACATTTAATTGCTATTATCACGTGCCTTGTTTATATCGAAGATAAGTGTGTATCTTGCAGTGGGTTAAATGATTTTGTAGTGTTCAGTATATATTAGACATATCGTAGTGCCAGGATTTAGAGATTTTGATGACCATAAATTGTAAATTGAGATCCTAATTAAGTTGCAACCTTTAACTGCAGGATGAAATGCAAGATTGCATGATTCAGACAATTAGCATATTAATGATAGTTTGCTTCAATATAGTGTTCATAAGAATGTGTATCTATTGAATTGCATTTTGAATGATCAGTGGGTTATATGATTTTGCAGTGCTCAGTGTATACTAAAGACATCATAGCACTAGGTCTAAGATATTTGATAATCATAAATTCTAAATAGAGATCCTAACCAAGTCTCAACCTTTTGGTTTGTTAGACATAATGCGAACAATTAGCATATTAGATTAGAGGTTGTGGGGATCAATGATAGTTTGATTCAATGCAATTCATCTTGTTTGCCAAAAATTTATCCTCATCAAGCTTACATCTAATGAGGGGCATTTGCAATAGTGCACTTAATGTGTTTTCTAACACTATCAACTTTACAATCCCCTCATATACAACATTCATGGCACTGTGGTTGAGGGGGTTCTAAGCATATAGGGCCTAATAATTCGCATAGCTTCCATGCCATGTAGGCTTGTATTTGGTTTCAAGTGATACAAGGGAACAACAAGATTGTATGATGAGGATGATTAACACTTTCTTTGATCCAAAAGTTTGTCATGGATCTCATCATATTGGTTAACTTCAGTTTTACATAGCTTTTCCCATGCATACATCTTGCCGATGTGTTTATACGATGACATGCTTAGTAAGTAGCATGCTTTTATTATTTAGTGCCAATGTGTTCACACAGCTGCAAAATCCACAAAAGACTCCCCTCGGTTGAGGGATTTAACGAACCATAAAAGTTTTGGGTTCAAGGCGCGAGGATGGAATGTTCATCGAAAAAAATCTATATTTTTTACTACACAGTCATAGATTGTTCATATATTTATGGCTTTATAAATCACATTTTACAAGAAAAACAACATTTCCATGAGAAAATGGCAAGGAAATTTGATATGAAAGACAATTTTGGAGAAAGTATGTTCAACAAGAAAGCTCGAGAAATTTGGTGAACAATCTCTATCCGTTGTCACTGGCAACCATCAGTCTTGATTTTCATACACAAATCCTCAGGAAATTGTTAGACAACCATTAGACAATGGTATTGTCTTGACAAATCTAGGTTTCAGATTAAATGTATCATTTAAATAATAATTCAAAAAGCTATTACTCAAGCCATCTCTTGTAGTCTAGCTGGTCAGGATACTCGGGTTCTCTATCCTCGGTTCTCACTGAGAGACTCAGCGTCAAGTCCCAGCAACAAACACTTTTATTCCAAGCATTTTGGCTTAATGTGTTTATTCTTATGAATTTCTTAGGCTTGGCCACCAAGACAGCAAAACAAAAAGTGTCCTTCACAACATTCAAAACCTTAGCACCATCATCCACCTCCACACACTTCTGTCTGCCTAGAAAATACTTTTAATCCATGCATACATACACATATATGTGTGTGTTCTTCTCTTATTGGAGATGCTTTAGGTGTATTTCCATGGTCCTACCCTAACTAGTCTTGTCCCAGCAACAAACACTTTTATTCCAAGCATTTTGGCTTAATGTGTTTATTCTTATGAATTTCTTAGGCTTGGCCACCAAGACAGCAAAACAAAAAGTGTCCTTCACAACATTCAAAACCTTAGCACCATCATCCACCTCCACACACTTCTGTCTGCCTAGAAAATACTTTTAATCCATGCATACATACACATATATGTGTGTGTTCTTCTCTTATTGGAGATGCTTTAGGTGTATTTCCATGGTCCTACCCTAACTAGTCTTGGCCCTCAGCTATTGCAGCTTCAAGGAGCCTCCTCTTCCACATGCATTCCTCTTTCTCTAGTGTGCCATCCCAACAACAAAGAATGGACTCTATAGTAGACTACACCAAAGACTTGCCATGCCTTGAAGGTTGCATTACTTCTATTACCACCACCACCACTACCAATAGAGTCATTTGTGGTACCTCTCATCGACCTAACATCATCGATGATGAAAAGCGAGATCACAAGGAGCTTCATGTGGCTTCTTCTTTCCTTCCATCCAAAGGGAAATAGTAGCAATGTGGGATGTTCCTCTTAAGGCAATCCAACGTGCTCATTGTCATACTCATGATAGAATTCCATTAGATGTTGTCGAATTTCCCATACATCCGATGCCGGACATAGTTAGACAGGATCATTTCCAAGGCACATTAGAGCTTGTAACGAGGGGACTTGATGCTGGTTATTTTCCGGAGTTGCCTATAGACCGCTATGGAGGCGCCTACTTCATGAAAGATGAGGATGGATTGCATGATGTAGCTGTTTTTAAGCCCATGGATGAGGACCCCATGTGTGTAGACAACCCAAAAGGATACAATACTAACTCAAATCCATTTATGTGGATGGAAGGATTGAAGAAAGGTACTAAAATTGGTAAAGGAGACATCAAAGAGGTGGCTGCCTACATTCTCGATCTATCAAAGTTCTCCTCTCATTAAGGGAGGGTATAAGGACGAGGAGCGATTAGGGTTTGGTGGAGTACCCCAAACAATAATGGCTGCATTTTACCATGACATGTTCCATTATGGCCCAATTGGTAAGGGAGAGGTTGTGCTAGTTTAGACCATAGGAGATTAAGCGGACGAATGAATGGAATGATGAACATTATGATCCAATCTCTGACAAAATACTTCCCAGTGTAAAATCAAATGCATTTGCCTTGATGATGAAGGGCTTTTCTAGGTTCCCATGAAGTAGAATAGGAGCATAAGTATATGCTCAATTAAGGTTATCAAAAACTTCAATTGCACTAGGAATCTGGGTGAATGATTTGTCCTTTTGTGTAAGCTTTGTAAGATGCATCTCAGATATTTGAATAATTCTTGATAAAATTGTGGTAAAAATTCTCAAATCCCTAGAAACACTTAACATTGTGCATTGAACGCAGTATTTGCCAACCAAAAATCGTCTAAATCTTGGATGGATCCATAGATATTCCTTTGTTGGGAAACCATATTCCCCAAAAATTCTCTCTCTATTCCTTTTTACGATCAAAGCTACATTTCTTGAGTTTGGCATAAAACCCATATTCCACCAAGCGTTGGAGGACTTGACAGATGTGCTTGTCATGCTCCTCTTGAGTCTTGGGGTAGATCAAGATGTCATGAAGATATAATAAGGTGAATATATCCAATAAGTCTTGGAAAATATCATTCACCAGGTTTTTAATAAAATTGCGGATGCATTCGTGAGATTGAAAGACATAACCATGTACTCAAAGTGTCCATATTGAGTGTGGAAATGCCTTCTTCTATTCATCACTTGGATGTATCGGAAGAAGGTTATAGGCACCTCAAAGGCTTAGCTTCATGAAAAATTTGGCTCCACCAAAGCGATTCAAGATACTGAATATCAAAGGTAGGGCATACCTATTTGGATCTGTGATTTTGCTCAAACCTTGATTGTCCATGACTAGTTGTAGAGATTCATCTTTCTTCTTGACAAAGAAGACGGGTGCACATGCAAGGTTTTTAGGATGTCAAATGAATCCATTTTCCAAGTGCACTTCTATATACTCTTAAAGGGGCTTGAGCTTAGAAGGTGATAGATTATAGATTGACATCCATGACGGTTTTTTCCCTAGTTGTAAATTGATGGGACAATTATAAGGATGATGCTCTAGGAGAGTACTTAGTTTCCCCCTTTTTGGAGGCATCTTTGATATCCAAGTACTTATTAGGGAGAAGGGCATCCAACCATTGTCGACTAGAGGATGGAGTTGTCATCATTGCAAAATACAAATATTCCATCTTTATGTTTGTTTTCTCATATTCTTTTATAGAGAGATAGGATGGGCAACCTAAAGACTTCAATATAAGAAATGACAAACACATGTTGTGACTCAAACAATATGTCAACGCTATTAAAGCCACTGCTCTTACTAGATCTAGTACTCATGGTCATGTTCATACTATGTACAAATGCTGCCTTATACTATAATGATCCCCTCGATTGTGGTGCCACTGACGACGAAAACCTCATTTGAGGATCCCCAATCACTGACCTCATTGGTACAATCCCATGCGCTTGGGTTCAATCTTGCCAACTACACTAGTTTGCGAGATGTCACTACGGAATGTAGGGGTTGAGTGCCTAACTTTTTGGTCCCCAATGGACAACCTTAGAGTGTGAGCTATATCCATCTAGATTCTCTCTCTATTTCTCCTCCCCTCTCCTTTGTTCATAAAGCTGTAAAATTCCTTGTAATAATTCGTTCGATAGTGATAGTAAAGAATGTTTAAAAAAATGAAGATAACAAGTTGAAGGAGCCCTTGAATGAGTAAGATCCAAAAGAATTTAGAACACTCTGTCCGAAAGGAAGCAAATACATAAAATGTGAGTTCTCTTATGCAAGAGAAACCACAAAATGAATGTAACCAATTTAATGGGAACATGGATGATTTTAGCTAGGATATTTTGGAGAGACAGATGTAGATTAGTTAAACCTTGACTAGATGCATGTAGTAGACATATGCCTAGTGCACACCATCAACGTTAAAGTGAAGGAAGCCCTAAAAGCGCATTTGACATGTGTGAAATTGTTGTATTAAAATTCTTGGAAGTACTACTAAAATTTGAACATGTTAGCATCAAAATTGATAGAACTCTTAGATGTATTATCAGTATGGTGGGGAGAAGGCGTAGCATAGATGGTCCCGGTTGTCAAGTGCAAAAGAGTGGCATTTATACATGTGATAAAAAAGAAAAAATACATAAAACTTCGAAAAAGAGAATCCTACCGCACAATGGCCTTATTACGCAGTAGAGAATGCCCACTACGAGAAAATTAGTTTTGCATCAATACAATATGATTGCGATTATTATGGGTATATTTATGAATACACATGTTCTAATGTCTTTCCATGTTTCCTTATATAACGTGCCTCGAAGCTCCAAAAGACACATTAGAAAATTTCAAAGATCTATGGGTTAAGTTTCCTACCTTGATATGTATGATTTGTAATGCAATAACTTTGGAGTTGAGGAGACCCACTTAATCGCTAGTGGCCATCGTGTGAGATAATCCACACCCTTTCTCGAGAGTCTCTTGAGAAAAATGCAATATTTCAATATTTCCCCACTCCTAGAGTTATATTACAAAGAAAAAATTCCAAAAGGTCAAGTCTCACATGCTATGAATGAAATCAAGATATAAGAGCAAGAGAGATCATGACAAGTTAATGGCCATTTTGAAACCATTAAGCAATCCCAAGTCATATTCATATCATATTCATATTATAATAATACTTTATGGTGGAAGATAAGCATTGTTTAAATGGAATCGAAAAACGTTGACAAATATAAAGATAAGAAAGGTGTAGCTAGGTATGACACGCGACAAATCAAATGATATAGAGAATCGAGATGAGAGATCTAGATTGAGCCATACACATATTGCTAGAGAGTTGAAACCAATACATACAGAATAGATAAAATAGATATTTTACCGTCCATGATGAGACCACTTTTGATCTATGTGTGTGTGTGAGAGAGAGAGAGAGAGAGAACGTTATAGATATCTAGGATGGGCCACCATAAGACTTTTGTATAAAAGTGAAGGAAGGTTGTGGCACAAGTTTTAACTTTTACCCATTGACAAACACCTAACATTGTGACCGGAAGCAATATGGCAAAGCTATTGAGGCCAATGCTCCTACTACTGCTAGTACTCATGGGCATGTTCACACTATGCCCAAATGTCGGCATGTGTGATACCGATCCCCTCGATTGTGGTGCCGATGACGACGAAAACCTCATCGGAGTGGCGCCGGTCACCGATGCCACCGTGTGCTTTGCCTCGGACCGCCAAGCATTGCTTCGATTCAAGGCTGCAATCAGGAGGGATCCCAATCATGCCCTCGCATCATGGTCGGAAAATCAATCCGATTGTTGCTCATGGAACGGCGTGACTTGTGATGGCATCACCGGCCGCGTAGTGAGCCTAAATCTCGCCGGTTCATCCCTCAAAGGCCGCATCTCCTCGTCCCTAGGCTCTCTCTCCTCCCTTCAGCTCCTCAAGCTCTACAGCAATTCGTTCACCGGACATCTCCCTCCCTCCCTAGGAAACCTCTCCAACCTCATAATGCTGTGCCTCTCCTCGTCGGGTCGATTCTCGGGTTCCATCCCGGAATCCTTCGGAGGCCTCACCAGCGTCCAGTTGTTCGATGTCTCCTCCAATTCCCTCTCCGGATCGCTCCCTTCATCCATCGGTAACATGAAGAGCCTCCTACACCTTCGCATATACGACAACAAGATTAAGGGTGCTATCCCGCACTCTTTCGGCCGCCTCTCAAACCTCTACAATGCCGATCTCGCGAATAACAGGTTGTCGGGACGGATACCGGACTCCTTCAATGCGGCCGGCGGCCTCGTCTCCCTGCTTTACCTTTTCCTCGAGAACAACCGGATCACCGGCCTTCCGGCCGACCTGTCCAACCTCAAGAGGTTACAATGGGTCGTCCTCAAGAACAATCCCATCCGCAGGCTTGGGAATGTGGCCGGCCTCCTCACCGCGCCACAACTCGTGGAAGTAGTGCTTGACAATTGTGGCCTCTCCGGCTCCGGCTTGGGGCAATGGCTTGCTCGCGGTTTCCCGAGAGCCAACACCCTACTTCTCTCCGACGAGGTGACACCTGGCATCAGCCTTGCAAACAATGCACTCAAGGGTTCCATCCCCCCCAACATTGGATCCCTTCTGCCCGACTACATTGAGGGCCTCGACCTCAGCAACAATCGCTTCTCCGGACAAATCCCATCTTCCTTCGCCAATCTCACTTCTCTCAGATTCCTGGGCCTCGACCGAAACAAGCTCAAGGGATCGATCCCGTCCACCTTCTCTAACTTGACCTCCCTTGTGGGCTTCAACGTGTCATACAACCACCTCTCCGGCAAAATCCCGCAAATCGTGCCATTCACGACGTTTGACGTCTCTTCTTACCAAGGCAATCCTGGGCTTTGCGGCACTCCGCTCCCGGCATGCCCCACATAAATTGGTAGTATCCACATGTGTATTCCCTGGATAAGGAAATACAGAGGACATGTTGTCACAACATCTCAACGTGTACAGCTTGTCGTGCTCCCACTTAAATAAAAGACCCACCATGTTTTGGAAAATTTGTGTTGGGCATATGAACCCCATAAATTTATGATTTTCTATGTTACACCCTTACGAAGCTTGTAGCATGCCCATCCCAAACCTTGGTACCTCGCGGAAGAAGTCCCGTTGAAATCGAATGATCTCGGTTCTATTTAAATGCTACCTGTAATTCTTCTCGGAATTTTTGGTTCACCTTACTATAGTTTAAACTTTATCTTCATCAGTTGTACTTCCTTTGTTTACCCATCCAAACAATTGTGTATTATCACGACAAAAACTCTTACGCAATCTTGTTATGAAAACTCTTCGTAGAATGTCTTTGCGTAATTACGTCATGTAAGTAAAAACATGGTAGATTTTGTTGAAGGAATGGATTTGTGGAATGGCTTGTGTAAAAGCATAATGTGAAATGACTTTGTTGAATGGCTTCGAAGCAGAATGCCTTCACATTATTCTGTTATGTGATTCCTTTGCGTAAAAGCTGTCGAAAATGGTCCTGTAAAGTCCTTCATTTAATTTGAATTCGGGGATCTTGAAGCCTTCGAGAAAAAGTGTGTGTTCGTGAAGGTTTTGAGGTGAGTTTGTGCAACAAAGATGAAGATAAAGAAGGTTTGGAGGGGCAAGAAAATGATTTGTTGTAGGTGATGTGCAAAAGAGATGGAGAGAAGGTAGAAGAGAGCAAGATGAGAAATATAACGAAGGACATAAGAATGAGAAAGGGTAGAAACATGATCCCAAGGTAGAGAAAGGGAAAGAAAGTGATTGAACATGCATGACAATGACAACAATAACAACAAAAAAGATGATGGAATAAGGAATAGAATAAAAACAAGGTTTGAGATAGATAATGAAGCAAGGTGAAGGGACAATGGAATATGAATGTATATAAATGTATAAAAAGAAATAAGAAAAACACCATGGGAACTCACTCTTAAGAGGGATGAAAATTGAAATACAATAGAAACCACTATGTTTACACAACTACCAAAATTTGGTAAAATGGGTACTAGAAGACAAACAAGGGGTGCTACCGCTTGATGTAGTATATGGTGGTGAATTGACTTACCTTGACCATTTCTTGGTCAACTTTTAAAAGAGTACATGTAAATTGCCATGTTTTTTAAAATACTTAGAGTTGAAAGTATCGCATGCACCTGCAAACCCATTTGAAATAACCTTTGTCTTATTGTGAGTGCAAGGGCTCGTAAGTGCTTGCATGCGAACATCTTGACATGATGGTGATGTGGGCAAACAGACCTATATGGAGAATGTTGATCCTTGCTTGGAGTGCAGTGTGGTGTTAGGTAATCTTTCGCCATCCATCATTGACCTTGTTTCCTTATAGGGAGAGTGACATGTTTCCTTTTAGGTAGAATTTAGTAGAGGTGTAGTACTTTAGTCTTTCTCTAGTACCCGTTGCAATCTTGGTGTTTTTTCCTAGCTTGGTTGCTTATGTTCTTTCCCTAAGTGTGAGCTCAACACATGAGTTTGATGATATTCATGGTTTCCCTCAGTGTTTCCTTCCAAAGTCTCAAGTACTTATTCTCAATGGGGAACTAAATGGCATGAGCATTCTCAATGTGCATTTTCTCTCTTAGCACCAATTTTCTCAACGGGGTATTACTCTAACGTGGATCAAGGTTTAGTCATGTCATTTCTACGAGAGACAAAAATGACCTTGGGAAATACGTTGTAATGCCATTGAATCCTTTTGGAATAATATCATCATATTGTTGAAGGTGCAGGAAGTTTAACATGACCCACATTTCGAAGGAAATAATGTTCATCATTGTCCTGATGTCAGGATCACAAGACAGAGAGGAGACAGAGTATGTGAGAGAATCACAAGACAGACAAACACACATGTAAAAGAATACGTTGTCGTGAAGATTTTCGGCAATGGTGTGAAAATCGCATAAAACATACGAAATCGAGTGTGAATCGCATAAAAAAAATATAATAGTGAAGATACTAAATTTAAATAACTTTAAAATCTTAGTACAAAAAGATGGAGGTCTTCAAGAGCTTTCGAATGCACTTTACTACATAAGAAACGACCATTTAAGTGTCAAGTTATGTGGGTATGAAGTTAGCAAAGAGAAAAATAAAACTGTGAGATATCCCATATAAACAGGACAAATAAGGAAGTGACCATATATAAAGCAGAGCAAAAGCTATTACTTTTGTGTCTATGTGTGAAACATAGAAAGGTTGAGTTGAATGACTTGATGAAAAGATGTAGCCAAGTCCATTAGTTTTGGACGGAGACGACGAGACGGCATCCGACGACCTTGAGATGCGGACCAAGCATGGTGTCTTAAAGATATTTGGTCCAAAAGCCTAGTAGTATTTTGTGCTTTAAAGGGATGTAAGCAAGACTTGAACCTTGCACCTCCAAGATAGAAAACAATATATTTATCACTAAGCCAAGTCATTTCCTTAAAGTTATATTTTTATCATTATATTTTTACTTGAAAATTCTCATATGAGACCTTAAATGAGTGACATGGTTATCATGCATTACATGTAACACATGAGGGCCAAATGGCAAACATGCATCATGCATTTTATGCATGTCTTGTACCCCCACATGCATCATATGCATGGGGGCATCTATAAAAGAGTGGATGAAAAAGATAAAAGGGGAATGTATTATTCGAGAATTTATTAAGAAGAAAATTCGTCATCCAATTGATGATATATCTTGTCTCTCAAATCTAAAGTTAAAAGTTCAATCTTATCTCTCCCACTCTCTATCTCTCTCTCGCCATATCAATCTCTCTCAACCTAAAGTCAAGCGTTTAAATCTCATATTAATCTCAATCTCTCTCAATCTTAAAAACCTTTCTCGCTAAAGCTAGTGCAAACTTCGAATCCTTCTGGTCTAGCACCCCGGTGGTTCCGCCTCGCGATCCGCACAAGTGACTGATCTTCATGACAACGTGCGGAAGCTTAACAGACATAACCGGGTAACAAAAGACAAAAGACAAAGAAGATGAGGAAGGTTTAATGGAAAGCTTAATCAACATAGCGTACGCGGGAGAGACAGAGAGAGCAGAACACAAAAAACTCAATTCCAAAACAATACTCTAAAACTCTGTACACAGGATGTGCTCAGAGAGCTCTTTTATACAAGTCCATACAGACTGACAGGAGTACTGACACGTACTTCAATGCTCATCAATGAGCCTCTACAATAACTCCCAAAATTTATTCCTCTACGGAATATCTATCCAACGGCCTCCCAATTTACGCACCGCTATGGCCTCTCGTTGCCACCTTCATCATAAAAGCATAATGGTACGCCATATAATCATTGTAGCCGAATCGGCTTACAGGGTTCTTTTCACGGGTGGATCGACGGAGCTTCTTGTTTGCAGATACTACGGCTTTCTCCGCTCCCTTTGTCCGGATCTCAAGACCTTCGAACTCACTATTGAGGGAGTGAGTTGATTCGTTATCGTCGATCGAAATGATCGTCTTCATACTCCGGCATTTTAGCCTTCCCTTTGTCTAGCTTTGGACTCGGTCGAGATGTGCTTTGATTGTTCGGAGGCTCTTGTTGTCCGCTCAGTCGGGTCGTGATCGGACTTCCTTCGAACATGCGTGTAAAGCGATCTTCATCCTCTATCTCTTGTTCGACGGATTCTGGGTCGAGCGGAATCAGAGTCGAAGTTGTCTCTGGTGCGTACCAGGATGCGGACTCGTCAAAAATGACATCTCGACTTATGCGAACTTTTTGAGTTGAGGGGTTATAACACTTGTACCCCTTTTGCTCCAGTGAGTATTCGATGAGGATACATTTCTCTGACTTTGGGTCGAGCTTTTGTTGCTTCTCATCGGGGATGTGCACGTACACAATGGAGCCATATATCCGAACATGTGATAGGTTCGGCTTCTTTCCGAAAAACTTCTTGTGCGGCGTGAGTTCATGCACGCCGGATGTCGTACACCGATTCATGAGGTATACGGCCATGTTAGCTGCTTCCGCCCAATACGATTTCGGCATGTGCTTTTCGTTAAGCATAGCCCGTGCCACTTCGAGGATGTGCCGATTCTTGCGTTCAACTACTCCGTTTTGTTGTGGTGTATGTCGACACGAAAATTCTCGTCGTATTCCTTCTTTCCGTAGAAACGCCAAAAATTCGTCGAAGAAGTACTCCTTGCCTCCATCAAACCGAAGACATCGTACATGTTGTCGTGTGGCTTTCTGGACTTCATTCTTGAATTTTTGGAAGTGTCCGAACACTTCGCTCTTTTGCCGCATTGGGTAGATCCAAGTGTGCCTAGAGAAGTCGTCGATGAAGGTCACGTAGTATCGGCATCCGCTGAATGTCGCCGTCTGAGCCGAACCCCATACATCGGAATGAATTACGTCGAGTATGCCTTTGCTCACGTTCCGCTCCTTGGGAAATGGGTGCCGATGTTGCTTGCCGAATGGGCAAGCGGCACACACGCCTTCAATCTCTTTCTCCGTGAATGTCGGGAGCCCGATGACGACTCCTTTCGATTGCATTGCCTTGAGCTTTTGGAGGTTGATATGGCCAATCCACGTGTGCCATAACTCTATGTCGGAATCGGCTTTCATGCCCTTTGCGAACATGGCCGATTTCATCTCGTGTGAGTCGAGAATGAACATTTGGCCCTCTCTTCATCCGCGAGCGATTATTCGGCCCTCTTTTTCAATGAAGCAACCGCCTTGATTAAATCGTACTTGCATTCCTTGCTCTACAATTTGGCCGACGGAGACCAAATTCTTCGTGATAGTTGGTACATGCAAGACATTTTTAATATAAGTTTGCTTACCTTCTTCTCCGAACTGAACATTGCCGATGTGCCGAATCGGGTGCGTAGTGTCGTCTCCGGTTTCGACATAGCCAGGTCAGTCCGGCTCAAGAAGTTCTCGGAACCATTCTTGATGCGACGTCATATGGTTCGAGGCACCGGAATCAACGAACCATACGTTGTCGTGAAGAAAACCGTCCCTTAGCGCAATCGGTGCATAGCGCGCGCGAACCGACTCTTCACGCGTGCGCGCCCTTTAATGTATATAATAGAGGATTAGGTACAAAGGTATATCCTAGGTAGTTAGATTCGGTAGGTAGGAAGTTAATGAGGGAAACGGCTCCCTTCTTGAAGCTATAAAGGAGAGGGAGACGCAGGGAGAAGGATATCGCGCATTGAGGAGGACGAAGTGCCGTCGGGCCGTAACCGAACGCTTCTCCTCTGTTTGTTCTCTATTGCTCTTCTCTATAGGTTTTCGGGAGGCTACACGCCTTCACCGACAGAACGCTACGGGAGCTCAAAATCGGTGGGGGCGGGTTCCTACTGCCGGCGGAAGAAGACCGGTTTCGGAGAATGCTCGGAAGGCACGGGAAAGCCTTCGCATTCTCACCGGGAGAGATCGGGTGCGTAGACTCGACAATCGTGAAGCAATGGTGATATTCACAGTACCGCATGTGCCGTGGAATCTCAAACCAATTCCGGTACCGAGAGCTCACATCCCGGAGCTGATGGAGCTGTTCAGGCAGAAAATCGATATGGGCATCCTCGAACCGTCGAGTGCCCCGTACTCAAACCGGTGGTTTACCGTACCGAAGAAGAACGGGACGTTGCGCTTCATTCAAGACCTGCAACCGGTCAACAGAGTGACCATTCGAAACGCAGGAATCGGACCAACGATAGAAGAGTTCGCGGAGGCCTTTGCCGGAAGGTCGATCTACTTGGTCGGTGATCTGTACTCGGGGTACGATCAGTTCCAACTAGCCGTAGAGAGCAGAGACATTATGACGATGCGGACTCCTCTCAGCCTAGTGCGGATGTGTACCCTGCCACAAGGAGGGACGAACTCGGTGGCCCACATGGTGAATGCGATGAACAACGTGCTGAGGGATTGTATCCCGGACATCACCATGCCATTCTTGGACGACATCTCGATCAAGGGATGTCCGGTGGAGGAAAAGGACGAAACGATCGGACCAGACGGATGCCGGAGATTCGTGGCGACACACATTGACGACTGCGAGAGGGTGCTGCAGAGGCTAGAGGACGCGAGGCTCACCTTCTCCGGTGAGAAATCGGCCTTCGGGCAATCAGAGATCATGGTCGTCGGACATCTATGCGGACCGTATGGCTGGAAACCGTCTCCGGCTAAGGTGGAAGCCATCTCCACAATGAAGCCCGACTGTAACTCGGTCACGGAGGTACGGAGGTTCTTGGGAGCATGCGCGTTCTACCACATATGGATCCCGCATTACGCCCACGTTGCCGAGCCGCTATACGGGTTGCTAAAACAGGGGCAAAAATTCGAGTGGCGAGACGAGCATGCGGAGTCGGTCCGAAAGATGAAGGAGGCTCTTGCTGCAACTCCGGCACTCCGGAAGGCTGTCTACGAGAAAGGCACTCCCATCTACATAACGGTAGATACGAGTCCGACCGGGATCGGATGGGTCGTCAACCAAGAAGATGGGGACGGCATTCGGTTCCCAATCCGGTTCGGCGCGAAGGTCCTCAGCGAGCGACAGCGAGGATACACCCAGGTTATACGCGAACTCTGGGGTATCGTTTCGGCGGTGAAGGCCCATAAAGACTATCTGATCGGGACAGAGGTAATTATCGAGATGGATTGCCTGCCGATTCTCGGCATGGTTTCCGGATGCGCAACCCCGGACCTGGCAATGCTCAGGTGGATAGCGTACATCAAGTCCCTGGATCCGGAAATACGACACATTTCCGGGAAAGACAATGCCATAGCCGACATGCTTTCGAGGGCGCGATTCGACGACGAGGGCGGCATGGTTTCGGAAGACGAGGAAGTTGGCGTAGACTTCTTCGAGGCGACCTACGTAACAACCGAGGGAGGGAGCACTCCGGCGCTTAACGATTTTAACGAGAGCAAGTACGACGGGGAGTGGCTGCAGATTGGGGGATTCTTAAGGACGATGACGCCGGACGCGTTATGGACAAAGAATGAGGCCAACCGGATCCGGAAGAAAGCATACCGATTCTTTCTCCGGGACGGATACCTGTGGAAGCACCCGAAGAAGAGAAACGACATCCCGCTCCGAGTAGTGGCGATGGAGGAGGAACAGGAGGAGTTGTTGAAGGCCTACCACGACAGCCCCTGGGGTGGACACTGTGGGACGTGGGCCACGTTCGAGAAACTAAAGGGGAAGTATTGGTGGCCGGGACTATACCGAGACGTGCATCGGTTCGTGACAACTTGTGAGAGCTGTCAGATACACTCCGTAGTCCAACATCGGGACGAGCTTCACCCTACATACCCTCCGGCCATCCACTTCAAATGGATGGTAGATTTGGTGACGATGCCGATGGGCGTAGGGCAGATGCGATATCTGGTGCTAGCCCGGGAGGACTTGACGAACCAGGTGGAAGGCCGAGCCCTGCAGAACAAAACGACCGCGGCCGTGTGTCGGTTCCTGATCGAGGACATGATATGCCGGTACGGGTGCGTTGGGAAGATCGTAGCTGACCGCGGGGAGTTGGACGCCGAAGAGGCCGAGGAGTTGTTCGACCGGTTAGGGGTCAAGCTCTTGCTCACCACAACGTACAATCCGGAGGCGAACAGGAAAGTGGAGCGCGGACACGGACCGATCGTCAAAGCGCTAGTCCGGGCATGCGGAGGCCAGGTCGGGAACTGGCCACGACTGTTACCTTATGCCTTGTGGGCGGACCGGACAACGCACAGTTCGGTAACCGGGTTCATGACGTCCGAGCTCATGTTCGGACAGAAGCCGATCATGCCGATGGAACGGACGATCTCCTCTTGGGCGACAGTGGACTAGAGAGACGAGATGAGCCGGGAAGAACTGCTAGCGGCGCGTATACGGCAGCTCGAGCGGAGGCCAGGGGACGTGGAACAAGCGGCGGAGAGACTTCGGATGGTGAGGATGAGGAACAAAGCCCGGTTCGACCGAACGCACCGGCTCCGACCAAAGAAAATCGAGGAAGGCGACTGGGTGCTAGTCTACGACAGCAGCCTCGACAACCAGCACCGAGCAACACGGAAGTTTGCAAAGCGGTGGTTCGGGCCTTACGTGGTAACGAGCGCCAACGACAACGGGACGTATCACCTGGCGGAACTCGACGGTACGAGGATGGTGATACCGGTAGCAGGGAAGTGGATCAAGGCGTTCAAGAAGCGCCACGATGGCGAACCGGATGTAAGAGGCCCAGACAACGACGACGAACAGTCCGAAACGGAGGACGAACCGATGGACGAGGAACCGGAACCCGGACCGGTTTTCTCCAACCAGAACCCAATTTTGGCGCATACCGGTGGATGCACGGTTAGGTGGGAGTGGATGTCGTGAAGAAAACCGTCCCTTAGCGCAATCGGTGCATAGCTCGCACGAACCGGCTCTTCACGCGTGCACGCCCTTTAATGTATATAATAGAGGATTAGGTACAAAGGTATATCCTAGGTAGTTAGATTCGGTAGGTAGGAAGTTAATGAGGGAAACGTCTCCCTTCTTGAAGCTATAAAGGAGAGGGAGACGCGGGGAGAAGGATATTGCGCATTGAGGAGGACGAAGTGCTGTCGGGCCGTAACCGAACGCTTCTCCTCTGTTTGTTCTCTATTTCTCTTCTTTGCAGGTTTTCGGGAGGCTCGCGCTGCTTCGAGGAACACCCGTGTGCTTCTGGCAGTACCTCCATCCTATCCCCTTTCATGCGCAGACGAACAGGCATCGGCATCTGTTCGCCGGCCTGTTCGGTGTAACCGCTCGCGTGCTCTGTTGTTTATTTGTCAATCGTTAATATACAAACATTTGTGTCTCTCTGTCTCTGTGTCCATTCGCGTCTTCTGCGTTGACGGGCTGTGCCCTTGTGTTTCTTTGCTCATACGTAACCGGGCGTCTCTCTCTTTCTCTTACCCCTTCTATCACCTGCTCTTCGGTTCGAGACCCCGGTGGTCCCGCCTCGTTTCTCCACGCACGCGCGTAGTAACGTGACAACGTCTTCCGGACCGGAGGCACTAGTAGAAGTAGAGGCCGACATAAAATTCGCTCTATGTCTCATCACCAACATTCTGCCACGATCGTCATAGTCGGAGTTGATGGCATAATTGGTGAGTTGTCGGCTAGTGGAAGTCGACTCACGTATCTTCTTACGGCATTCTTCTTCGTGGTGACCGATTTTTCCACAATATCCACATTTGACCGAGCTTTGTCGGTTCGGATTGGAATGGAAGCTCCTCCTTCTTTCGAAGGTTCCTCGATGGCTTCTGTCTTGATGCCGAAATTGCGAGTTATTTTCGTAAGTCGGGCCTCGTCTGCCTCGTCCTTGGCCGAATCAACTTCTTCTTGCACGACCGCATCCTCTTCCTCTATCCGAATGCGTGTAGAGCATGTGGCCTTCCGAGGCGTTGCTCCTCGTTTGAACATGGTTGTCTTCGACCAACAACATAGATTGAAGATCGAAGAAGGAGGGTGGATTCTCCCGTGCTAGTACAACAGTCCGCATCGCGCCAAATCGTGGTGCAAGGCCGCCGAGGCATATTTTCACCATCTCATCATCGTCCATATTAACGCTTATCGAGCCAAGCGAGTCACAAAGCTCCTTGATATTCAAGGTGTAGCTTATGATTGACATATCCCTTTGTTGGATGTTCTTCAACTCTTGGTGGAGTTGAAGCTTTCTCACAGTAGTGTTGGCGACGAAAATCTTTCGTAGATTCTCCCACGCTTCCTTCGGCGTCTCGGCTTCTCGAATGTACACGAGCATGTGGTCGTGAACACATGTCGCCAAGCAATACAGCACTCGGCTTGCCACTTGCTCCCACGTTGCATAGTCGGCGTCTTCCGGGTCGGGTCAGTTTTCTTGTGCTCCCTTGATGTAACTCCAATAGCCTTGGCCGACAAGGTATTGGTGCATCTTGTACTCCTAAGATGCAAAGTTGTTGCGATCCAACTTCTCGCTAGGGAGAGCGCTCCCCATTTGAGTATTCATTGTCAATTAAGCTTCCTTTCTTCTTTTCCTTCTCTCTCGAACACGAGCTATATAATGGTACTACAATAGTGATGAGCCGGTTCTTCTTGAATGTCGGCATAGAGCACAACACACGATTACAAAGAGGCGAGTGGGCTAGATAGAGCTACCAAATCACTCTGATACCATGTAAAGAATCAATGGTGATTCTTGTGTAGTGGAAGAGATGTGTGTTATGTGTATGTGTGAGAGCAAAGAGGAGAGGAGAGAAACACAAGGTGGATAAGAGACAAAATGAAGTACTCAAGAAGAAGGAGATGTATATTAACAAGGAGAATATGATAAATGAAAATGTAGCATTACAAGGAGTCACAACCGACTTGGTATGAAGTATGAGGAGGGTGCTTTATATAGAGTCACCCTCTCTCTTCATTAACTTACAACAACCACTCTCTCTCTTGGGGAATGTGAAGACTCATAGTCATGGGGAATATGTAACTCATTAGTTATGTGTCATAGAATATGATTCTATGACACATAGTTAATGTGTAGAGAGTAGTGGTGTGACTCTTGACCTTTGAGTAATCATAGATTCTCAAAAGGTGTGTTCACACGTTGTGCTATGTTGAGCTTGATTCTCAACAAGTAGAATAGCTAATTAGCTATTGCAAGCCTATAGTGCAATAGCTAATTAGCTAAGTGGTAGCTATTTAGCTACTGCCAGCCTATAGTAGAGTAGCTAATTAGCTACTACCATAGTTATGTAGAATAGCTAATTAGGTGTTGCTAGCCTATATTGTAGTAGCTAATTAGCTAAGTGGTGGCTAATTAGCTATTGCAATAGTTAAGAAGAATAGCTAATTAGCGAAGATGTAGCTAATTAGCTAAGTGGTAGCTAATTAGCTACTACCATACTTAAGTAGAATAGCTAATTAGCTACTGCTAGACTATAGTGTAGTAGCTAATTAACTACAATGTAGCTAATTGGCTACTACCATATTTAAGTAGAATAGCTAATTAGCTATGATGTCTCTAATTAGCTGCTGCTAGCCTATAGTGTAGTAGCTAATTAGCTACTACCATATTTAAGTAAAATAGCTAATTAGTTGCTGCTAGCCTATTGCGTAGTAGCTAATTAGCTACAATGTAGCTAATTACCTACTACCATATTTAAGTAGAATAGCTAATTAGTTATGGTGTAGCTAATTATCCACTACCAACCTATAGTCTAGTAGCTAATTAGCTAAGCAGTATCAAGAGTGATAGCTAATTAGTTAATGCCATAGTTAAGAAGAATAGTTATTTAGCTAAGATGTAGCTATGTAGCTAAGTAGTATCAAGAGTGAAAACTAATTAGCTACTGCCATAGTTAAGAAGAATAACTATTTAGCTAAGATGCAACTAATTAGCCACTACCATACTAAAGTAGAATAGCTAATTAGCTAAGATGTAGCTAATTAGCTACTGCCATGCTAAAGTAGAATAACTAATTAGCTAACTTGATGTAGCTAATTAGCTACTACCAACCTATAGTCTAGCAGCTAATTAGCTAAGATGTAGTTAATTAGCTAAGCAATATCAAGAGTGATAGCTAATTAGCTATTGCCATCGTTAAGAAGAATAGTTATTTAGCTACTACCAACTAAAGTAGAATAGCTAATTAGCTAAGATGTAGCTAATTAGTTACTGCCAATCTATAGTCTAGCAGCTAATTAGCTAAGCAGTATCAAGAGTGGTAGCTAATTAACTACTCCCATAGTTAGGAAGAATAGCTAATAAGCTAGGATGTAGCAGTATCGAGCGATATCAAGAGTGGCCGCTAATTACCTACCATGTAGCTAATTAGCTATCATGTTTAGTATTCAACTAAGGTCATAGAAAAACACAAGAGAAGCTGCTAATTAGCTAACATGTTGTTGTAGAATCTCGTGGATTAAGGAGGTTGCATGAGGTGTTCGGTGCCGATGACGCGGCAACCGATGAAGAGATAGCTAGCAACGTGGCTGAAAGTAAGAGTCATGCTATGACATCTCCTTCAGATCAGCTCCACCCTATTCTTTTGGAAGATTGTATTGAATTAGGCAACATTGGAAAAAGCCATGAAATATTGGAAACAACATGTAAATCTGAGGTTCATAACAACAATGTTTTTGAACACTTGTTGCAACACTTCTTCGAATCCCAAAACCTTGATTCAACCCCACCAAGCCCAACTGTTGATGATGTCCCACCAGATCCCATTGTACTTGAAAAGCTAGCGCAAGACGCGGTTGACGTGCAAGCCGCTCCTGAGGCGATGGAAAGGTTGTCGGAGGAGGACACACATGCGTAATGGGTGAAAGAAGCAAGGCTAAATGGGCAACCGGCTAGAAAAAGGTTGAAGAAGGGGCCACGATCGAGGACAAGACTAGTTACGCGATCAAGGGGCTCTTGAATTAGAGCTAATTACTACAAATTACTGATTAGTGGGATATGACCATTAGTTATTTTCCTAGAAAATTATGAAGATGGCCTATGGTCTATTTGGACAATTAAAACCACAGATTGGTTGTTGCTTGATCCACATTATTTAATGCAACTCTATGATGGATTTTAAGATAATATTATTGAATATTTCATGTTCATTATGTTGTTTAGTGAGATAGTTCGCTACTTTTTGCGTGTGAATATGTTGGTGTTTTTTTATGTGCAAAGTCTAAAGGGTTTGAATCTATTGCTCGTAAGGCCGATGGCAATGTGGAAACTGTTGATGTTGCTGCGGGCCCCATCTTGAAAGTAGATGTAGCAACTGACACAAATGATCTGGTGACGCAAGTAGATCAAGCATGTTGCATAGATGATCTGATTTTGCAGGTAGATGCAGCATGTGATACCAATGGGCTGATATCGACCAGAGAAGTATCTACATGCATAGAGGTAATGTCAGGACCAATGACACAATTGACTATACAAGAGCGAAACAGTGTGAAGCCAGGCCCAATGACTGCACAGGAGCAAAACAAGGTGAAGTTGGTGTCGAATACATGTGTATAATGGACGTATTCACACTATCCCGTTTTGGCCATTTGTGTAATTAGCATAAAGGGTAGTTGCCCTAAGTCAGTCACTATATATAGTGACCTTGTAACCTCTTTGTGGGGTTGGTTGTTGTATGGTTGCTTTATGAAATAAGAAACTCTTTTGTGTCTCTCTCTCTCTCTCTCTCTCTGTGCAACGACCTACATTCTGTCATACGCAGGAGAATAAACAGGAATCGAGTGCTTCAAGATCTTCCGCACAGACGACATTGCTTCCAACATCTGGTATCAGAGCCTGCACAGCAGTCGGTCCCTCAATCCGCTGTCGGCCGTCGTCTCTGCATTCGGTTTCCTGCGTCATTCGAAGAAGAGAGGAGAAGAAGAAAAAAACCAGGTTTGCATCTCATCGCGTTAGATTATCTTGCTTGGAGTAAGCCAGCAGGTTGTACTCCGTTCCTAGTGATCGTAACCGCTCGAGGTGAAATCCCCTTGTTCAACATTGACACGATCGTGCTCCACTCGGTTAAACGGCATCCGAAAAGGTCACTGAACGCTGCTCGCCGCTCGTTGTAACCACTCGGTGCAGATCGGTCTCAAGACAGCAACCCCAAATTCATGCTTCATCTGGCTGATCGACATTTAGGAGGATCAGTTGGATCCGTCTCTCTCGTTGCTGCAGTCAACCGAAGCAAAATCGGTTCAGATAATCGGTTTTAATAATCGGTATTCGGCATATATATCCGAAACGAACCGGGCTCACTCCGACTCGGCAACATTCGGGAAGACCAGTCGGCTCTGTCCCTCAAGCTACCGAAGTCAATTCGAGCAAGTTCCGAAGCCGAACCGACTCGGGTTCAAACCCGACTAGAACAATATCGGGTGAGCCAACCGGCTGCACTCCAACAAGGTCCGTAGTCAACTCCGAACCGAGCTTCGTTAACCAAAACCGAATTTGATGGCATCAACATCCGGCTCGTCAGAAATGAGTCTACGAAAGTTCGATGGATCGAACTTCAACTTCTGGAAGGAACAAATGCAAGACTATCTCATAGTCAAGGGGCAAATCGATCCCATCGAAAATGAAGAACCTCCAGAAGGATACAAACCAATTGAGTGGCAGAAGCTGGACAGAATCGTCCGCGCCACGATTCGGATGCACCTATCGGAATCGGTATACTTTACGGTGCAATCGTGTACGACAGCATTTGAACTGTGGAAAACACTGTCGGACACTTACGAAAAGAAGGTCGCCGCAACAAAGATGTTTCTGATCCGGCGCCTCTACAACTTGCGGATGAAAGAATCCGACTCGGTTCAAGCACACCTCAATGAGTACGAAAGCATAAGCTCCCAAATCTCGTCACAGGGGACGGCAATCGAGGATGAACTCAGAGCAATGATACTCATGAGCAGCCTTCCCTCATCATGGGAAACTTTCGTCACAACCGTGTGCAACGCGTCAACCACGGCTGTCAAATACTCCGAAGTCACGAGCGCAATCCTGACCGAAGCAGCTCGGAGAAAGTCTTTCGCCAAAGACTCAACAGACGACGCTTACGTAGTACAAGGTTCGACAGACCGATCGAACATACGAGGAAGAGATTCCTCACGGCCGCCGAACAATCAGCGAAGACGGAGCCAGTCACGGGATAACCGAATCTGCAACTACTGCAAGAAACCCGGACACATCAAAGCCGACTGCCGCGCACTCAAGAACAAGAACAACAAGAAGAGTGGCCGGCATGAGGAGATCAATTACGTCAGCTTCTCAGCTGATGTGCTACCAGACGACCCGAACATACTATCAATCGAAAATCCAGTTGGCTCAGAAGTTCTGCTCACGACTGAAGAATCGAGCACATGGCTCTTGGATTCGGGCGCGTCGTTTCACGTGACTCCTCATCGATCCCAATTTCGGCAATACACGATCCGACACTCCGACTCAGTTCGGGTCGGTAACTCGCAACACTGTGACATCATCGGAATCGGCACAGTAGAGCTCAACCTTGCAGGTGGCTCTACACTTGTACTCCACAATGTCCGACATGTACCCGAGCTCTCACGGCCATTGATCTCAGTCGGACAACTAGATGAAGACGGCATTCGTGCCGGTTTTTTCTTCGGGAGGGTGGACACTCCACAGGGGGAACCTCCTGCTTGCTAGAGGACCCAAGATACACTCCCTGTATCCGTTACATGTTACGCTCAGAGAGGGTAACCTGTTTTTGGTGGATATTCCTGTGTCATCACTATGGCACCGAAGATTAGGACACCTCAGCAAGGCCGGCATCACGCACCTATCTAGAGCCGGATACATCCCCAAACTCTCCTTCTCCGACCATCAATTCTGCGAGCATTGCCAGTATGGCAAACAAGCAGCCACATCACACCCGACATCAGCACCAAGAGAATCGAGACCTCTCGATTTGGTCCACTCGGACGTCTGTGGCCCAATGCCGCATCAGTCTCTCGGTGGTGCCTCTTACTTCGTCACTTTTATTGACGATTCGACTCGAAAGGTGTGGGCTTATCCAATTCGCACCAAAGATCGGGTCTTCTCGATCTTCACCGACTGGCTCGCTATGGTAGAAAATCAAACCGACCGAAAGCTGAAATGCCTTCGGACAGACAATGGGGGAGAGTTTAAATCTGAAGAATTCGTCAAATTCTGCCGACAACGCGGCATCCGACGAGAATTTACGACACCACACAGTCCGGAGCAAAACGGGATTGCCGAACGCATGAATCGGACAATCCAAGAACGGACAGTTTCCATGCTCCAACACTCCGGACTGTCGGATGGCTTCTGGGCAGAGGCTCTACTCACGGCAGTACACATAATCAATATGTCGCCAAGTAGACCTCTAGGACTTCAAATTCCTCAGGAACTATGGATCGGCAGTAAGCCGAATTACGACAAGCTGAGGATCTTCGGATGCGAGGCGTACACCCTTATTCCGAAAGATGATCGCCGAAAACTTGCACCTCGGTCCAGGAAATGCATTTTCCTTGGATATGGATCCAACGGCGAAATGGGATACCGACTCTGGGACCCCGAACGCAGACAAATCGTTCGAAGTTCGGACGTTGTGTTCAACGAGTCGGCCATGAATCCATCAGTCGAAAAACCGATCGAAGTCCGAAGGGTAACCTTTTCCGATGTGCCGACCCTTCAAGAAGGCCCCGCTCTCAACACACGGTCAGCTTCACGGGTAGCTGAACCTTACACTACCGACTCGGACAACTCCGACTCGGCACAGCAGAACAATCCGCTTTCGGACCATCCGACCACGATACCCGATGCGACCAGTCCAATCATGCCTCGACGATCCGAGAGACTGTCGCAACCTCCGGAGAGGTATTCTCCTGGAATTTTCTTCACCGACGCCGGCGAACCGACGTCTTACGAAGAAGCATCGACATCCGTCGATTCAGCCACCTGGCATCTGGCGATGGAGTCGGAAATGCACTCCATTCGGGCAAACAAGACTTGGGATCTGGTCGAATTACCTAGGAACCGACGTGCTCTTCCTTGCAAGTGGGTTTATCGACTAAAAGAGACGTCTGATTCGACCACCCCAAAGTACAAGGCCAGACTAGTTGCGAAGGGCTTCCGACAAGAATACGGCGTCGACTTCGACGAGATTTTTTCACCAGTGGTGAAAATGACAACCCTTCGTTTCCTACTCGGCGTAGTGGCAGCCGACAACTTGGAGTTGATTCAGCTAGATGTCAAAACAGCATTCCTCCATGGTGATCTAGACGAAGAAATTTATATGGAGCAGCCAAAAGGCTTCGTGGCGACTGGCCAAGAACATCTAGTCTGCCGACTCAGGAAGAGTCTATACGGCCTCAAACAGGCACCGCGACAATGGTACAAGAAGTTCGACGACTTCATCACATCGATCGGCTTCTCAAAAAGCGATGAGGACCATTGTCTCTTCACCAACACAGCTCAAGATGGATCACCCATCTTCCTCATCATTTACGTGGACGACATGCTAATTTCTGGACGCCACGCGGGCGAACTTGCCGATCTCATTCGGCAACTGCGGTTGAAGTTTGCCATGAAGGATCTCGGTCCGGCACGACACATACTCGGCATGAAGATCAGTCGGCATCGCGACAAACGACACCTTTTTTTGTCTCAGACCGACTATATCGGACGTGTCTTGGAACGCTTCAACATGCAATCAGCCAAATCTGCTTCAACCCCGCTCCCTATGAATCTTCGGCTCTCTCAGCGAGACTGCCCGACATCCGGTCCGGAGGGGGAAGATATGAAGTCGGTACCGTATGCACCGGCAGTCGGCTCCCTTATGTACCTGATGGTCGCGACACGGCCTGATATCTCTCATGCCGTAGGAGTCGTTAGCAGATTTATGCACAATCCTGGCCGATCGCATTGGAACGCAGTCAAGCATGTGTTCAGATATCTGGCTGGCACAAAAGACCATGGCATTCTTTTCGGACCGAACCGAACCTCAGGCGTAGTCGGTTACACCGACTCGGACTTCGCCGGCTGTATAGACAGTCGGAAATCAACAACCGGATACTGCTTCAAATTCGGCAATGGAGCAATCTCGTGGAAGTCGAAACTTCAGGAGTGCACAGCGACCTCAACGACCGAAGCAGAATATGTAGCTGCGTCCGACGCAGCAAAAGAAGCTTTGTGGCTCGGTCGGCTGGCGCACACGTTTCGACAAGTCGACCATGACTCGGCTCCAGTTGTCTACAGCGACAGTCAAGGTGCTGTTGCCTTGTCAAAAAATCCGGTTCACCACAACGCCTCCAAACATATCGACGTTCGATATCACTTTGTTCGGGACTGCGTCATTTCAGGGAAAATCGGTCTAGAGAAAATATCCACAACCGACAATGTCGCAGATGGAATGACCAAGTGTCTTTCGGCAAACCGTTTTCGGTCTCTTCGGCATCAGATGGGCGTAACGGCAAACCAGTCCGGTTAGAGCCGGACACAGAGCAGGATGGTTCCCGACAACCGACATCAGTTCCTTAATGATCGGCTTCAACTGTTCCGACCCGACCAGTTCGGTCTTCTGCCTTCGGACCCTGCCGACTCGAACAAAGCTGATATGTCCGAGAACCTAAGTCTATACCTGTAATCTTAGATAACCCATGTATACGCCCATTACGGGGGAGTGTCGAATACATGTGTATAATGGACGTATTCACACTATCCCGTTTTGGCCATTTGTGTAATTAGCATAAAGGGTAGTTGCCCTAAGTCAGTCACTATATATAGTGACCTTGTAACCTCTTTGTGGGGTTGGTTGTTGTATGGTTGCTTTATGAAATAAGAAACTCTTTTGTGTGTCTCTCTCTCTCTCTCTCTCTGTGCAACGACCTACATTCTGTCATACGCAGGAGAATAAACAGGAATCGAGTGCTTCAAGATCTTCCGCACAGACGACATTGCTTCCAACAGTTGGACCTAAAGACACAGTCGACCAAGGGTTTGAAGAGGAAAAGGACAACAATTGTGTTGACAAAACCTGAGTTGATTGAAATTGATCATGTGCTACCAATACTTGGTGTAACAGAGGCTCGGTTGCAAGAATGGAAACCTAAACCATTAGAAGACGAACGAAGAGCCTTGATCTTGGTGCTTGAAAAAGTCTTCATGAGTGTGCGATATATGACACCAAGGAGGGGCGCAGATCAATTTCTAGAGTGGGTTATGCAATACTTTGATTTGTTTATTTGGAGTGAGAAACCACGTTTAGATGCATGGAAGTGTGTAGAAAGATTCTTTCCAAAGTGGCGACAACACTTCAAGGGTCAGTGGACACGAGAACGATGTGAACAACAGTATATTGCAAGATTCAAAAGACTTTCTGATTTTTGGCATATACCTGGCCCGAATATAATGCCGAAAATACGTTGATTGTGGATACAAAACATTTCCGACATTACTACAACCTTCGTAGATCCTATCTCATTATACTTGATGAAATGCTTGATAACTACTTGGTGAAAACATTGAGCTGCCAACTAATTGCATGGTTGTGGACACCATACCGAGCTCGGTATGCAGATCACATATGTAGAGAAGTTCCATTGACCAACAAGAGCTTAGTTATTTATAGGCGCTTTGTAGACATTGCCAATGGTGTATTATAAATATGTAAATTGATGACAGATTAATCAATGTAGAATGAAATCACTTGTTTTGAGTAAATAATCTACTATGTAATTTTAAAATAGGTCATTGATAGCTGATTTCATGCTGCTAGTTGTTCTCATAATGACAAACTGTTTGAACTTGTACATGGTTCACTTGAGAGTAAAAAAACTATTGCCAAAATGTATTCCAGACAGTATAATCGTCATTATGCACATTGAACAGACTAAAATCGAAAGTTGCAATAAGTAAAACTGAGAGTATAATTGACAATCAATACACATTTAACAGAGTTGATTTTATTAACAAACAAGAACAGAAAGAAGACTCCCAAACGATTTTATTAAACTTTTCTTTAAGATAGAAGAACACAAAGAAGACTGTATATAAAAAAGACACACAATTTTATTAAACTGTTTTTTATTAAACATACATGATTTTATTAAGAAAGAAGAACATAAAGAAGACTGTATATAAAAAAGAAGACTCCCAAATGATTTTATTAACAAACAATAACAAAAAGAAAATTGTATATCAGAAAGAAGACAGTCTACCAAATTATTTGATTAAACTGTTTTTTTGCAATACAACTACTTTGTCCACTTTACAAGAAAACTGGTATGATCTCCTTGTAGCCACAAATTCCATGGCATACTATTGTAAATGCATTCATACACATTAGCACTAAATGTGTATAAACCTGAGCAACTATTGTATTGCGACATCGGGACGTTGATGCACCTGACCAAATGAGAGTACATGTAAGCTACTGGTTTGTCTTCTAAAAGCCTATACACATAATCGTAATAATCTAGTCTTGCATAAAAAATACCTTTGATGTAGAATGTCCCAGCAGATACAAAATTTTCCCAAGCACCTGCAATATTCTGCGTTGCACATTGTTTATAATCCTTGCACTTCAATATATAGTAATCAACACCCTCTGAATTGTCTTCTTCTGCATTTACATATTAGCTCTTAAAAATTCGACTACATGTGCTGCATAATTCATATGCACACCATCTGCCTTTAGCTTTTCATGGGTAAGTGCCCACTTTATAACTGCACTTGCTCCATCATGTTCACCTTTACCATGGCCAAACCCAAAAAAATTCCATCTCATCTCCAACCCTATTACAGAAAGATACCCGCCAACAAAATAAAACAGACGTCTATCCTTGAATTGTTACACAGCTCCGTCAAACCAGACCCAATGTTGAGTAAGCTCCAAATGTTGACATAATAACCATTGCCAATGTAACTTAAAACAGTGTTAGACAAACAAGGTATCATGCTTCTTATCATCAGAAATAAAAAAATGAATTACTTTCTTAACATCACCTTAAACTCGAAAATATGTTGTATGCACAAAAATGGTTACTTGCACTAAACACCAATGCATGGATTGGATTTCATTCTGTTTCTTGAAAGTATAATTCTCTGCGAAATCTGTTACACTTACGTGTTCCTCGAGTAGCTTTGATGTGAACCATTTTTCCCTATACATGGGCATTTTTTACTCTAGTGCTAGCTAGAGGTTTTTTCCCCATGTTACCACATACATGAGTCACTCATATGTGGTGGTACTTAGTACTTAGGGATATATATTTCAGCTTCTATTAGTTTTTGTATTATTCATCAATAGAGAGAGCTATTCCAGCCATTGTCTTCCTTGTGTGAGTGCTTCTTTGTTTGAGCTTCTTGTGTGTGCCTCTTGTGTGTTTCTCACTCTTCCTCACATACCCAACTATGGTATCAGAGCCAAGTTCTTCATCCTCTCCATCTTCGGTTGTCCGCGTCGCGGCAATGCGGCGCGCGCACACTTTTTACTGTGCAAATCAACTTCCGAATATAGAGAAGTGTATTTCAGCACTTGGAGCTCATTTTCAACAGGTGCCCTATTGTTTTACCCCCATTCCGAAGCCGTTCGTGTAGTCAAAATCGCCATCCGTGATAGTTTGTGAGCTGCATTTTCAGCACTCATTTCAGATTTTGTTGAGGTAAGATTTTGCTACTTTCTTGTTCTTTGGTAAAATGGCAAACAATGGTGACTTGTTTGGCATGCTTCAAGCTGAAGATAAGCTTGATGGGACTAACTATCCAATGTGATCCTACATGATGAAACATGTTCTTATTGCCAAACAACTATGGAACATAGTGGTAGATGTAGATCGGCGCCCCGCCGATCCTACTACTTCACAATCTACTATCACAGATACAGGTTCATCTTCGAGTATAGTGACTTATGCCACCCACACAAGAGAAACTTAGATGGGATGGAAAAGATGCTCAAGCTCATGCATTGATTGCACTTTCTGTGAAGCGTCATATAGTTCCACATATTCGGTCATGCTCTACGTCCAAACAAGCATGGGACACTCTTGCTTCGTTGTATGCCGTGCGTAACGAAGCACGTGTTGCATATTTGAGAAAGCAACTTGAGGATGTATATATGGCTGAAAATGAGTCGATAGATGTGTATGTGACATGCATCAAAGATTTTAAAGAGCAATTGGCAAACATTGATGAAATCATTTCGAATACATCACTTGTCTCTACGTTGTTGAAAGGATTACCCGAATCTTTTCAAAGCTTTGCTACTACTATTCGTTTGGTTGCAAAAGGGAATACCGATATGTATGCATTTGATGAGGTTGTGTCTCTTCTTTTGCAAGAAGAACAATCTAGAGTGAATAGAAGTGGTTTGATAGAGGGAACACAAGCACTTGCTATCTCACAAAAAGGAAAAAGCAAGCATGGTTCAGCTTTTGCTTCTTCAAAACCAAAGCCTCAACCTCCCTGTTTCACTTATTCCTCTAATGATGGTGATTTGCAAAAGAAGAAGAGATTCAAATATTGTCGAAAGGTTGGCCATATGATTGAAGAGTGTAGAAATCTTGTTAAGCGCAATGAGAAGAAGAAGGAATCCGGCATGACCATTTCTAAAAATGTTTCAAGTGCAAAGAGTGATGAGGCCAACATGGCCCAAGATTATTGGGCATGTGTTGTTACATATCTTTATGATGCATCATTGCACTCTAAATGTATGGTTGTAAGTGAGATTGATTCGGATTGGTTCTTTGATAGTGGTGCTTCAAAGCACATTACTTCATGCAAAAGTTTCTTTGCATCCTTGAAAGATGCACCCAAAGGTGGACATGTGGTGTGTGCAAACAATGCCTCTTATCCTATCATTGGAGTAGGAGAAATTGAGCTTTCGGCTACAAAAGGAGGTGTTGTCATCTTAAAGAATGTATTGTATGTGCCCAGTATCAAGAAGAACTTAATTTCGGTTCCTTTGATTGCCAAAGCCGGACTTCATGTACATTTTGTTGATGATAAGTGCATGGTTCACGATTATAGCAATGGAGATGTTATCGTGATGTCCGGTACATTATGCAATGGCTTGTGGATACATACAAGAGGGCCTCTCTAAATGCCTTGGTTGTCCATACTTCTTCCATGGCTGAAATGGAGGTTTGGCATGCTCGTTTTGGTCACTTGAACTTCAATTGTTTGCTTCACTTGCAAAAGAAGGATATGGTTATTGGGTTGCCTACACTTGAGTCCATTGAAAAACATGCATGTGAAGGTTGCATTCTTGGAAAAATGCATCATGCTTCTTTTCCAAAAGATAGTCATACACACACTACAAGAAAATTACAACTTGTTCATAGTGATGTGTGTGGTCCTGTAAAGACTCCATCTTTTGGAAAGCCTGTATATTTTGTTACCTTCATTGATGATGCTACTCGTCATACATGGGTGTATCCTATGAAAGCAAAGAATGAAGTTTTTTCTTGCTTCAAATCATTTTTAGCTATGACTGAAGTTTTTTCCGCAAATAAGCTCTTGACTCTACGCACGGATCGTGGTGGCGAATATATGTCACATGAGTTTAATGCTTTTCTTTGTGAAAGAGGTATTTTACATCAATGTACGGTGCCATATACACCTCAACAAAATGGTGTTGCAGAGCACAAAAATAGAACACTCTTAGAGATGGCACGATGTAGGTTAAAGGAAAGCAGCTTCCTAACAAGTTTTGGATGGAAGCGGTTATGTGTGCAAATTATGTGTTGAATCATTGCCCTACAAAAGCGTTGAGAGTCATTACGCCATATGAGGCTTGGAATGGACATAAACCTATGGTTAGTCATATGCGTGTGTTTGGTTGTTTGGCATATGCTCTTGTGTCATCACAACAACGTCACAAACTTGATGACAAGGCAAAGAAATGCATATTTTTTGGTTATAGTGCTGAAAGTAAGGGATATCGTTTGTATCATCCATTGAGGGACACAATTATTGTGAGTCGAGATGTGGTATTTGCTGAAAATTCATCTTTCCCTTTTCTTGAATGCAAAAAACACCCAACAGTTAACTCACAAGATGTGTTTGATACACTCATGCCTTTGTTCCAAAGTGGTGCGCTTGACCATGGACATGTAGACCAGCCAAGTGAGTTTCAAAGGGATGAAAATTTCCAGCAAATGAGTTTTGAAAATGCACAAAATGTCCAACCAAATATGGCTGAACATTTGCAACAAAATGTGGCTGAAAATGAGCATGAAATTCAGCCCACACATGATGTACATATTGAAGATGTATTACATAATGAACGTATGGCTATTGAGAGGTCACAAACTATGCCGAGGTGGCTGAAACAAACTTTGCGAGATAGCAAATTGAGTGCACCTTTACTTGGTAAAACAAGATCAAGCTCTCGCCATGCATCAAGTAATTTTGTGGATTATTCTATTGTTGCAATAGCATGTAATGAGGAGCCACTTACTTTTGAAGATGCATGTGATGATCCTCATTGGATGAGTGCTATGCAATCAGAAATGGATTCCATTCATAAGAATGGTACTTGGGAGTTATGTGAATTGCCAAAAGGAAAGAATGTGATTGGTACTAAGTGGGTTTACAAGATTAAACGAAAGTCCGATGGTAGTATTGATCGCTACAAAGCTAGATTGGTTGTCAAAGGATACGCACAACAATATGGCATTGATTATGAGGAAACTTTTGCACCTACTTCACGCATGACTACCATTCGTACTGTGGTCGCATTGGCTGCTGAGGATTCTCGTGATGCATTTGATACTTCTCTTTATCAACAAGTAGTGGGATTTCTTATATATGCATGCAATACAAGGACGGATATACAGTATGCAGTCTCCTAGTTGAGTTGATTCATGCATAGCCCTGGCACTAAGCATTGGCAAGCAGTGAAACGTGTGCTTAGATATCTTAGAGGCACTTTGAGCTTGGTGTGAAACTGTTTTTAGAATTCAAGCCATTGGACACTAAAAGAATATAAGGTATGGAGGATTCACATTTGGAGGACAAGGACATGAACTAACATCTCGTGGATAAGTCCAAATAAAAGCAATAAAGATGGAGAAAAGTTAAAAAGAGAAAAAGCAGACCACCAAAACGCAGTAAAAAACAAATGCTCATAACTCTCTCGTTTGACACCCAAATATCACGTGTAAATATGGGTTAGAAAGTTTGTGAAGAGAGCTATCCGTAGCTTTTTAAAACTCTAAATTTGGAGCATGGATGAGGGAGATATGACGATTAGAAGATCGTTGTGTCATAACTATGAATAGGAGATGGAAAAGCTCTAAAAAAAGCGTGGAAAAGAAAGCAAGCGAAACTTATCTACTAGAGGAGAACTTCATATAAAGCAAGAAGAGTGAGGTGGTGAAAGGAAGAGCCTTTTTCTTGTGGGGTTTTTCTTGCCTATTCATGTAGTGCGTTTTTTCTAGTGATCAATTCATCCTTGTAGGCTTGAGTTTATGTATCTTCTTTCTCTTGTTTCTATGATCATCACTCCTTATTAATATATCTTTGTAGATTTGGGTTTCTATATCTTCCTTCTCTCTCTTTTCTATCATCATCTCTCTTTTCATTTTTGGCGCTCCAGGGAGGGCCGATCCTTTCTGTATAACGGGAGGAACGGTTGTCCACTAATTGATGGTTGGATCTACCGATTCATCATCAAACTAATGGCACGATATGGAGTTCGCGATGCGACAGATCTACGAAGAGAACTTTTCCAATTGCGTATGGTTTCACCAATGTGCTACCTCGAGTATGAGAAGACGTTTTTGGATATATGGTCCACTTGGATTGGACTTGTTGGAGGCGTTGAAGATGTATACTTCAAGATGGAAAGATTCAAAGCAGGGCTAGATCCATATTTTCAATATGAAGTGCATATGAAGTACCCAAGGTCTTTCCATGATTTGCTTCGAGTATGTCAAAGTTATGATCAACAATTGAAGAAGTTGTTATTCGGTGAAGCATATGGAGTATCGGCGTCATATACCATAAATCCAAGCTATAATAATTGTGGATCGGTCATGAGCCAACAACCAACATACTTGCAATGTCCGATTCAACAGGTTCCCTCATATCATTATTCTAATTTTTGGAGTTATAATGATGTCTATGAAGGTGATTCCAGAGACAATGAAGAAGAGGTGATGAATGTGGAGTTCCCCCATCTAGTTCATGAGGACAACCATGATATAAAGAATGATGATGTGAAAGACGAATCTAAGGAGATAGTTATGAGAAGCGAAGTTATGGATGGTGATGCCAATGTACATCATGTTGAGGACATTATTGATACAACAAGTGATATGGTGGTTGATGATGAATATGTGCAAGATGAAATGGAAGATATGACAAAAGAAGTTGTTGATGGTGAAGTACCCACAACGAAGTTGCAAGATGAAGAAGGTAACCTAGAAGTGATAGCTGGAGATTGGCTTTTGGAGATCAATGCGTGTAAGGAAGCATTGGTAAGTGCCAAGTTGCAGTGTATGAAGGTGTTCGTGCATGATTTATGTTTTGCATTTGCATTGAGTAGCAACAAAATTATGTGGGCATCAACTCTTCAACAACAATTTGATCAAGAGCAAAGAGAATTACTTGCAATGCATGATTGGAGTATCATTAACTTATCACCATCAAAGGATCCACCACAACTAATCAAATGTATAAAGGAGAAGGAATCATCTATCGACATTGGCAAGCAAGAAGAGGAAAGCATAACAATTGATGAATATTCGTGGGATAGGGAAAACAAATCATTCCACATGGTGTCTAAGGAGGAAGAAGAAGTCATTGAAGAGAAAAGTATTATCACCCTAAAGGGGAAAAAGAAGATGATTTCAAACGATGTCCAAGGAGAAGAGGATCTAAGGTTTATTTCTCTCTTTTTTAAGTTTGCAAAGTTATTCATAAATGACTATTTACAGATAAGAGTAGAAGGCATCAAGCACCACATCAAGTTGGAGGATTTGAAGTTTGTCTCACTTATTGTCGTGGTTCCAAAGGAGAAAGACGTCAACTTCCAATCCTTGAATGATTCAACCAAACGAGATTTATTTTTGCTTCCTTTTCGAGATGAGATTCTAGATGAAATGGTCATACATACAAAACAAGGTAATGTGGAGAATGTGGTGTGCCAAGAAGAAAGTCATGTTGATGAAGCAAAGATTGACATAATTCAAAATATGACAATTCTGACAAGTCTCGAAGCTTTGAAGGTATTTGTGCAAAAGGTTCGCTCGCTCGAAAGGTTTATTCATATGTTGATATGCTTACTTCTCTCAAGACCTATGTATCGCATGATCCTACTCGTGTTTCGAGAGTTGACAAAGACATAGTAATTGTGGTAACCTCTTTCTTTGTGTTGACAAGGAGAAAGTTGGTGATGGCAATTGTCAATGTGTGTGTGTGTGTGTGTTTAGAAGTGTAAGGTTTTTCATACCGACTAGTGGGGGTTTTACTCACATAGTTTGTTTCTTTTCTATTCATTTTCTCCTTCTTTGTCTATAGCCATGAATAAGGCGAAGGAGAACCTTTAGTTTTATTAGTAGCTTAGGGTTCACCATAAATGGTTCACCAAGAAGCAAGGGGGAGGGCTAAATGTGAAACTGTTTTTAGAATTCAAGCCATTGGACACTAAAAGAATATAAGGTATGGAGGATTCACATTTGGAGGACAAGGACATGAACTAACATCTCGTGGATAAGTCCAAATAAAAGCAATAAAGATGGAGAAAAGTTAAAAAGAGAAAAAGCAGACCACCAAAACGCAGTCAGAAACAAATGCTCATAAATCTCTCGTTTGACACCCAAATATCACGTGTAAATATGGGTTAGAAAGTTTGTGAAGAGAGCTATCCGTAGCTTTTTAAAACTCTAAATTTGGAGCATGGATGAGGGAGATATGACGATTAGAAGATCGTTGTGTCATAACTATGAATAGGAGATGGAAAAGCTCTAAAAAAAGCGTGGAAAAGAAAGCAAGCGAAACTTATCTACTAGAGGAGAACTTCATATAAAGCAAGAAGAGTGAGGTGGTGAAAGGAAGAGCCTTTTTCTTGTGGGGTTTTTCTTGCCTATTCATGTAGTGCGTTTTTTCTAGTGATCAATTCATCCTTGTAGGCTTGAGTTTATGTATCTTCTTTCTCTTGTTTCTATGATCATCACTCCTTATTAATATATCTTTGTAGATTTGGGTTTCTATATCTTCCTTCTCTCTCTTTTCTATCATCATCTCTCTTTTCACTTGGGTCTCTTTTATGGTAGAGATACTCAGTCGTGCTTGCATGCTTTTACAGATAGTGATTGGGTTGGTTGTTACGATACTCGCGTGTCCACTAATGGTAATTGCTTTTTCCTTGGAAACTCATGTATATCTTGGTTGAGTAAAAAGCAACCTACAGTGGCGACATCAAGTTGTGAAGCTGAGTACAGGGCAGTTTTCACAACTACAGTGGAGTGTATATGGCTAAGACGCCTTTTGATGGATCTTTGCATGGAGATTGATGTCGCTACACAAATTCTCACAGATAGTCAGAGTGCATTGGCTGTTGCACGGAATCCCGTATTTCATGCACAGACCAAACATATCGAGGTGCATTATCACTATGTGAGAGAGTGCCTTCATGCAGGAGATATTGATTTGGTATATGTGCCTACACAAGATAATGTGGCAGACATATTCACCAAAGTTCTTCCACGAGAAAAGTTTGACGCTTTTCGCAAAGCTTTAGGCTTATTGCCTTGTGGGGGCTAATCTGTCACTCCTTGTACATGTTTACATCATTCGCTCCAGGGGGGTTTGTTACACTTACGTGTTCCTCGAGTAGCTTTGATGTGAACCATTTTTCCCTATACATGGGCACTTTTTACTCTAGTGCTGGCTAGAGGTTTTTTCCCCATGTTACCACATACATGAGTCACTCATATGTGGTGGTACTTAGTACTTAGGGATATATATTTCAGCTCCTATTAGTTTTTGTATTATTCATCAATAGAGAGAGCTATTCCAGCCATTGTCTTCCTTGTGTGAGTGCTTCTTTGTTTGAGCTTCTTGTGTGTGCCTCTTGTGTGTTTCTCACTCTTCCTCACATACCCAACAAAATCTACTATTGAGACTACTACATCATTTGGTAACTAGTTAGTTAGCTATGGCGTTAGAGTTATGATCTAAAGTAAGCATATGATAAGGATAAAAGATAGATTGATAGAAAGGAGAGAGAGAAAGAAGGGTGTTGATCCACCTGACCACCCATTAGTGAAGGGATCGAGACGGACTCGAGCCTCAATCGACGTCCCATACCACCGCCATGGCGTCGAGTCGTACCTGGTGCTGGCGCGCTCGCTACAAGAGTTGACTCACCACGAAACAGAGTCTCGACATAGTCAAGATATGATGAAATGAAGGTAGTTAGGCCTCATATTTATAGCGATAGCCAAGGCCCCCAAGCAAGTTCACACTTGGCCTAATGGGTTGTCTCAATCTCGAGGATTAAAAGTAATCCTCCCCTTCTTTACACTCTCGTTTAACCCTCACACTTATCCACGTGTATAAAATACTACGATAAATTCTCACCACGGGATATTATATGGTCATGCCCGTAACATACTCCCCCCTCTTTAAAACATTGCACTCTTGCAATGGAAAGTTAGGGAAGTTAGTTCTAAGAGTATTTTTGCGTTCCCATGTGGCATCTTTGATAGATTTATCCATCCATTTAATTATAAATTCTCGAATTATTTTAGTACGCAGATTTTTTGTTTTAACATCGAGAATTATTTCTGGTACATGTGGTTTAGAAGATAATTCTTCAGAAGTAACAAGAGTTTCTACTGTAAATATACTATCGCTAGAACCTAGAAGTTCTTTTAGACGACTTACATGAAAAACTGGATGAATTTCAACGCCATCGGGAAGAGCGAGACGATAGGCTGATGAACCAATGTGTTTGAGGACTTGAAAAGGTCCACAAAACCGTGGGGCTAACTTAGCGCACTTACCTGTAGACAATGTCTTAGAATTGTGAGGTACACGTAAAAATACCTTCTGTCCAAGGTTGAATACACGAGGTTGCCTATTATGATCGGCGTAAAAACGCGCTCTATCTTGAGCTGTTTTTATATTATCTTGTGCAATATGCAACATATCTTGCATATCCCGAAGAAAGTTTTGTGTACTTCGCAACTCATCATGATGTATATTAACATCAATCGGGGCTCGTGGCTGAAAAACAAACATCAACATAAAAGGACTATATCCCATTGACGTATGCGTGGAGCTGTTATAAACAAAGTCCAAAATTGGGAGATA
Organism: Azolla caroliniana; assembly: GCF_043228905.1. Taxonomy (NCBI): domain Eukaryota; kingdom Viridiplantae; phylum Streptophyta; class Polypodiopsida; order Salviniales; family Salviniaceae; genus Azolla; species Azolla caroliniana. The sequence continues at coordinate 18,808,253 of NW_028230439.1, read as the reverse complement.
ACGTTCCCATTTTGTTGGTTTTGCACCAACGTATGCTCGAAGCATGTCCTCAATAATTTGATTTACCCGTTCTATCTATCCATCGGACATGTGCTCTAGCCTTCTTCTTTGTAATTGAATCATAGTAGCCCACACAAAAATGTTCGACCGCACTAACCATTCGATCGCCAGGGCTACGTGTAATATTTGTTTTGATCCTATAGAGAAAGAAAATCAAGTATTAGAGGTGTAAATGTGTACATATAATAAGAAGTACTGTAATGAGTAAAAGCGAACTATAACGCACCAATGCATGTGTTCAGTGGCATGACAACGGGACTTCAAAGCTGTTGTGACTGACAGTGATTGCCCAATGCTATGAAATATGACTATCCTCCACAAGGGGGCCAATGTCAGTTCTGCGAAATCCTTTACCATTTTCTCGATCTGAGGGTACTTGAAAGGCACATCATCATATGTTGATCCCGCAATACGGAAACCATATGGTATGTCAGCTATCAGCAAAGTGTAGTGCCTTCTCGGTAACAGTTCGAGCATCTGGGATACTTCGCCATTGAAAACACTATAATGAAGCTGTTTGAAAGGATCGGACCTATGCAAAAAACTCTTTACAGTCTCCGAATCCTCGGGCAGTTCCATTTCCTTCCCTTTGGTTATTCTCTTCTCATATTTCGCACGTTCTAAGTGCGTGATGAAGGCCATTGGAATACCGTCATTATTGTCGTTGTTCTTTTTCGATTTTGATGGTTTCTGCAAGTGTCATTGTTGTTAGCAGGGAACATTAGTTTCTAACATATCAACATTCAAAAGACACATACCCATTCTCTAAATACAATAAAATATTCCTCCAATGCCTTGTAGGAAGAAGTTATCGAGCAGGCTTGTTCAACTTCTTCCCATGTCGGTAAACTCAGTTTTTGCATCATCAACTCCTGAATCTTCATGTATACCTTGTGACTGCACAATCAATATGAAATTAGAAATAAGATATTCAAAATAATTGAAGACTTTCATGAAAAGGTATACTATAAACACTTACTTTTGCAAGTCTGTTACCATCTCGTCCAAACTAAATTCCTTGGCGACCACTCGAGATAGCACGGATATTAACAATCTATCATCTTTGATACCTTGTAATGATCTCCAAGGTAAAAATTTCATTTCCTCTGCTAACTCCTCGATTACCAAGTCGCTTTTTCCCTTGGTCTTTGATTTCATCTCAACTTGTGGATCAATTCTTCCCTTTTTTTATCTTTGCCCCTTGACTTCTTTCCGCTCCCACATAGAGAATATTTTGTCTTGGAGATCCCACACCTCTCCGGTCCGAAAAGCTAGTTGAAACCAAGAATCATATTTTCGGAGACCTTCGGATTTGGTACTCTCATCCACTGCAATCCCTACTTCCAATAAACACTGACGTCGCAATCCAGGCCACAATCTTGGACCAAAACGATTCAAGGCATCCAGGTATTCATGATGAAAAAATCTTATCCTCTCTATACATGACATCTTTTGCCTATAATCGTTGTCATTGTTATGGTCCCATGCGAGCAGCTTCGCCTCCTCGTGAGTTAGTCCTGCATATACCTTACATTCGGCGTACTTGAAGAACGGCGTGAGAGGATATTCTTTGACAAGCTATCGTCGAGCTTCGGCCGAATGTGATCCTCGGATTACATAGTATGTGTAATTGTCTGCAGAGCATACTTGAAATCTGCTACTGTTGGGCATTGTTCTTGATCAACCATTACCAAAAATGGCACCACAGTAGCGTGAGGATTGATTTTCATTTTGCTTTTCAGGTTTTACACATGGACGGAGTGCGGCTCCCTAATTTCCAAGGGACGTCTTCCAGTCACGGGGTCAATGGGGGACCTTTGGATAGAAGTAATGGGCAAATGAAATAGTTGGCCCTTGCGCACAAGTTTAGTCTTCACAATATTTTCTCTTATTTTATTTTATTCTGACGTCAGGACACCAGAAGATAGTTGTCCACCTGGAGCCACGACGTCGACTTGTTGGTCGTCTTCTTCTTCCACGAACTCTAATATTTCTTCTTCTTCTTCTTCGGGTCGTGGTCGTTCAGTATATTTCTTTTGAACAGGATTTGTCTTCCTAGACTTTTTCGGTGGAGTTTCTGCTTCACCGGTCATCATCTCTCCTGTCACGTACGGCCGAAGAGCTACCAACAAGTTATTTTTCGTTTGCAGGTCTTTACGCAAAGCCTTGGGATTGCAAGATTCGGGTACTAGGTTTCCCTCATCAAGTCGCAATCGCCTGTTGCCAACTGAGCTCGAGATGTCGATTAAAATACATGTAGAGTCAATGTCTTCGTACTCTAGCTTGGTTACATGCCCGTAATTAAATGTTTTTCCAAGCTGAAGTTTCCCTTCCCCGTCCGATTTTGCCGTTATCAATAACAGCACCCCATCCTCCTCGACATAAGAGAGACACCATTCAAGTTCGGGGTAATCCTTATATTTCACCTCAACCATTTTCTCCTCTTGCGTACTACCTTTGTTGATTTTGGTAGTAGCCACAGATGACTTGGATCCTCCTTCCCCCGTTGAGTCAAATAAAATCTTTTTACTCGTGTCCTTGATGAAGGAGCCAGATTCTCGTTTTGTCGGAGATCGAATCTTCAATCTAAATGAAGGAACTTTTTGTCTGGGTTCACTGAAATTAAAAACGTTGGTGAAAACATAGAAACAACGTACAATTTTATCTAAATCACGCAAATTATCATTTAAATTACGTCAATTTTATGGTCCCATGCGATAGTTTTTTATCGCAAAAACAACATTGTTTTCAACCAAAATCCGCTGTAGTGCATCGGATTTGCGTTGAAAGGTCAGGAATCCGATGCAGTGCATCGGATTTTGGTTGAAGGTCCTGCCTTTCAAAATTGCTTTCCAAGTTCGTTGTACAAAATAAAATAAAATTTCTATGTGTTGAGGAAAGGAATCTTTAAGGAATCTTTAGGAATCTTAAAAAATGTAAAGAATATTACTAACCTGACGATTTTCTTTCCCTTGTTCATGGTTCGTGCCGGAGGTAGTGCTGTCGATGATGTGCTTCTGAGTGCTCGAAAATTGGCCTGTGCTCTGAGCTCGATGGATTCTTTCACGTGATAATGAAAATGAAATTTCTAACCTCCTTATATAGAAGACTTTAGCATTCCTTTTAAAATAAAAAATAATTTTTAATTATTTGTTTTTTAGGAAAATTTCGGAAAATAATATAGTTAATCTAAGTGTTCGGGTAGTTATATAGTTAGGCTTTAGCATTCCTTAATTTTCTCAAAAGAAGGTTTTAGAATACAGTTAGACTCCCTCAAATGTCTTCTTCTACAAGTAGAACATCTCTTTTTTCTATTGCCCCCTTTTCATTGTCAGACAACTCGTATTTCTCAATAGAAGAGTATGACCACAAAAAACATTCGTGGCTTAAACAGAAAAGTGTGGCTCCTAATACTTCGAATTCTCTATTTTCAATTGATCCTGTTGATGCTCTCTTCATGCAAGCTTACAAACGGACGATTCTTCGTCGATAGATAACAATAGCATTACTAAACCTCTAGCATTTAAAAGAGTTCCTCGACAAGTTAGTGAAAAGAGATTTAATTTCTTATGTTCTGATCGTCAACTTCTATGCGACTTGAACAAATCGTGTTGTGCGAATCTCTGTTTATCAACTTATGGAAAGTCAAGGTTACGTGAAACACGACAAAAATACTTGTCGCTTAATAGGGAAGAGCAAGATACATTTCTTCTTGCGCATATGCAACTTAAATTGGATCACAAAGCAGGGCCTAATTCAACGCAAGTTGAATATTTCCTTGCACTAAATACCAAGTGTTGTCGAGGAGCTTTTAAAATCACTCATAGCATTGGAAATATGCGGCTGCAACGAGTTCAAGAGCGACTTCTGAAGGGCTCCTGGGTACAGTTCGATCAAAATGGTTCTGGATGTAAGGGTCAAATTGGGCAACAGGCAATTAGGTGGATGGAGGTATATTTTTCAAAACAGTGCGAAGTTATGCCAACGACAGGAAGACTTCATTTGTCAGATAACTTTACTCGAAGGGAAGTTTACCAATCGTACAAGGACGACATGTCTTCCGATGTTGAGCCTTACATTCAGTACATGCATTTTAATCGACTATGGAGGTTACAATTTAATAACGTGGTTATCCCACAAAAGGTGCGAATGGGAGTCTGCTCAATATGTGCGAGTTTAAAAAGTATGGCCAAGGGTGGAAAATCAGATGTAGAGATCAAGAATTACAAGAACCTGTTAAAAGAACATCGTGAAAGTCAGGCATTGGAACGTACTAAGGCTATGCATCACCGACAAAAAGCGTTTCAATCTCCCGAAAAGTATATGTGCATGTCAAACTATAAGACCGCAAGTATTCTTAACTTATCCCAATATCCACAACGACCCTAATCTTACTGTCACTGTCATGCACAGGGTATTGCAATCATGGTCAGGTATACTCCCGCCAGTTCTATATGTGCAACTAGACAACACAGCAAGAGAGAATAAGAACTCAACTATCTAAGCATGCTAGTAGAGAGGGGCATATTTAAAAAGATAAAGGTTAACTTCTTGTTGGTTGGTCATACCCATGATCACATAGATCAAATGTTTAGTAGGTTCTCAAAGAAACTTGCTCGCTGTAATGCTTTCACACTTCCCACGCTATCCAAATTGATTAGTGAAGCATATACACCAAAGCCTGAAGTACAACACTTGGAAGAAGTATAAGACTTTAAACGTTTCTGCATGGATAGTGACGGGACTAAAGGTAGGGTGCTTGCACCTCTTAATAATATAAGTTTCAACCATGTCTTCCTCATAAAACAAAGATCGGCCCACCTGAAGATGACGGTGTTGTTTGCGAAACAATACTCATCTAGTGCACAATGGGAGCCCCAAGAAGGTTGTAGGCTCCTTCTTCATATCCCAAATGAACCTCTACATGGTGCACAACAAATGCCATATGATGATCGTAAAAATGTAGCACCAAATAGTACTATTGATGAACAAAGGGCATATTGGTTGAGATGTCTAGCAGAGAAACAAAATAATATTGATCGGACTAAGAAGTATGCCGGTGATGAGGATGTTGAATGGTGGGAGATTTTCTTCACCCATCAACGCACCATTTTAGATAATTACATCGCCAGTTTATGGCCAATCCGTATCCCATTCACATGGAACATTGGGATGACATCAACGATATCGCTGACTCATCACCAACAATCGAATAATATGGAGCTTCATGATTTAGTTCGGCCACTGCAAAGAGATATTTATGTGGGACCAAGAAAGTCACGTACTGTTGAGGCAAGATGGCAAGGTAATTTGCAAGAAATACAAGTGGGAATGTTGGTTGCAACATTAGCAGGGGACGATACCTTGGGCCATCCATTTTAGATTGCAAAAATTATTGAATTAGTAAGGGATGTCGGATGTTCAAGCAGAAAGAGAAGAAGAAAGAATATACCGAGCACGGCTACTCTCGCACTAGACCGTTTTGACATACTAGTATATGACTTCTCATTGACAAAATCAGGTCATCTAAGATAAGCAACTATCAAGATAATAAAGGAGAAAATCCCAAACATGGTGTCAAACAAAATACAGAGAATAACCAAAAGCAATTCTCATAACCACAAAGATGTTGGGTTGGAATTGGATGAGGATAATGCTTTGATTGCCACTGATGATGAGGATGAGACGTCAGAATGCTCTTCTAGTCCATCAGACATGTCTTAATATATTGGTTTGGTTCAAGCTGGGTATTGTTTTACTACATGATCGGAAACTTTGTAAATTTGTTTTGGATGTAAACTCACGAATATGTATAATTGTAACTGGTAGACATGTTGTACATTATTTTGTAAATTTGGTGATGTATTTTTGGAGGCATTTTACTTATGCCTCAAAGTGGTAGTCATGTTGAAATTCAATATATTTTGCCACCTTTTCTGAAAAGCTTTACGCATGCGTCGTGTCTTTTTGAAAACTGCGTGCTTTTGTGCCCTTTTTCGACGTAGTGTTCTCATAATGCAACATATTACCTATTTCAAATGACCCGGTGTTGGATATACTTTCCCACTTATTATTGGGAATGTCCAAGGGATGTAGACATCCTGCGGCTTTAAGTCGCTTGGCTTTGTTAACCTGACATTAGTGACATTTAGTCACATAGCTATGTATGTTAGGACACATCTTAAGACAATAGAATTGAGTGGAGATGAGAACGAGTGTACGATGTATTCTAGGATGCCCTGCTGAGGTTGCATCATGGCATTGAAAAAGAATTCTCTTTTCGACCTCAGGAAAATCTGAACACAAACCTTCCCATTACGGTAGAGCAGACCGATAGCAATGTGGAAGGATTCCTTAGAGGATGTGGTGGTGTCTGTTCCAGACTCAACTTTTGCCTAGTATTTCGCAAAATAAATGTCATCAGGATACTTTCCTCGAAGGTGATAAAAAAGATCTGATGTTATTTCAATGAAGCTAAGCATGTTATTTCAATGAAGCTAAGATCATTCACAAAATTGTGTGAGCTTCCCGAATCAAATAAAAATTGTACGGGAGATCCATTGACATACCCATTTGCACGTAGTAAATCATTGGGTTCCAATACATAGTGAGGGAAAGAACATTGACAATTACTTAAATGATGTATATAGACCTCAAAGACATTAGGAATCTGACCTTTATGATCTGCAACTTTTGCTTTGTTGTCGTGCTCTTTCCGTTGGAGCTTTCGACATTGTTCTTTTGTCTGACCCTTCTTTTTGCAGAATATGCAAAAAGGATGTTGTCACTTACAATCGCGATCCATGAATTCGTTGGGTGTCTTGCGTTTCCCAGCGAATTGCGACTACTTAGTCTCGGGCGCTTCATTGGGTTTGTTATGGTCCTTCTTCGAAGTGCATTGATAGCGAAGAACTATTTCAATGGCCTCGTTGAAGGATTTTGGGTCCTTATCGTGCACTATCCAGTGATAGTCCGAATTGGGGATACCATTGACAAAACAAGCTATTAACCAATTGTCCCCATCTAGACCCGATTTTTGGATTTGGGTTCTAGCATGGTGGACATAGTCTTCTAGCGAGGAGAACTTCCTGCTAGAGAGGTTCATTAAAGCTTGTGCTGCCTCTGTTCGAGAGGGAGGTTGTAGAAATTGGCCTTTAAAAACTGTGACAAAATCTGTCCAGGTATCGGGCAATTTCCCCAAAGTTCGGAGCGCACACCACCAAGCGACGACCTTACCCCCTAGTTCTCGGCCGACATATGCAATCTTCGTACTATCTAGCGTGGGATAGAGCTCAAAATGAGACTCCCATCGGCCCAGCCACGTGTAGATTGCTTCTTCGGTTCTTTCCTTTTTCTCTCCCGTAAATGGCTTTACGACAAATGATGGTTCACCTTGACGCTCATCGAGTCTATTAGTGTCACGTTGTAAAGTAATGATACGTGCCTCGAGAGCACTTTGAGATTGCCGAAGTTCGGACATCTGCTGAGTGGTTGAACTAAGGAAATTTTGTATTTGTAAGAAATATGACTCAATGGAGATTGCTCCAGGAGGATTTCCTTGACTTCCTTCCGCTTGAGTAGATGACATCGGGTCGTTATTCTGAGCCATTAAATGATTATTTCTAGCAAAGAAATAGGATAAGGTCAGACAAATAGTCATAACATCATGTCGTGATGTAAACATATCATGGCCAACATTAATCGATATCATGATCTCATGTGACACATCAATACCCCTCTAGACATATGACATAAAGTTCAAGAACAGGTTACTATGGTAACACAAAGGTGTTTTAAAAACCATGGGGGTGACAAATAAATGTCTTTCCTTGATCTCTATATTGATTTTTTTCATGGTGGCTCCTGAAGCTCAACCATGTATGTTCGCGTCATGAATAGTTTATGCACGAAAAAAATGTTAACAATAAACTATGTTACTATGCCCACGTATGTGGTTTCGGCTCTTTATGTCCTATTACGAGGACGTCGAAGTGCACGTAGACCTAAAGTCTAAACATGTATTATAGTCATATGTATGACAATGTTGTATGGTCTTGGTCATATTTGAACTCGAGACCTCGAGAACAAATGCATTAAACACTTGACCTAACCAAATAGGTTGCTCGTGTTAAATGTTTAATGTTTTATGCATATAAAAGATATGTGAGGCATTTTGCTCATATATATTTTTTTTTAAAAGAAACATATATGTCAAGAGTCATTATTTCCCCCTCGTTTACCACAAACTATGTTGGTACGTTACCTAACCTCAAGTGTCATAATTAACCCAAATGGGTACCTTTGTATCAATTATAAATTGCGCAAGAGTTAAGAAGCTAAGTAGGTTGGTTTTGATCTCTTGTGTGCATTTCACAATATTAAAAAAAATAAGTTTAATAGTTAAAACTTAAAACATTAATATTATACCTAAAGTGTAGACTTTAGAGTATTTAGTAAAGGTTATTGTGTAAATCGAATTTCAACTAATATTATTAGTAAAGAATAAAGATTTGAGAATATGTAGCATCATTGCATTATATTATTATAAGTGTGTGAATGGTGTCTGTGTCATGTAATGCACCAACATCTAGATTGAGATATATATCAATGGAGAGTTGAGACCGATCTATATACGCACACAGAGAGAGGCCTCAGGAACGGGTTTTTTCTCATTCTATTCAAAATGGCGAGATATTGTTCCAATTTTTACAATATTGGGGACTGCAACACAATTGAAATATGCATAAAGCTTTCATGTTTGATCATAGACATAGGGTGAAAGCCTATTTGAAGAAGTGAAAAGGTATTATGGATGTTAGAGCATGTGGGAATCATTATCTCAAGTACATATCTGGTTTTCTAGTGGTGTTATAGGATGTCCTTGTCCCTACATATGATAGGATAGGTAGGTAGAGGAGACTAAGAACTAATCTAACAAGTAGATTTTACATACAATTAATATAATTGTATGCTTTTACTAAGAGAGAGAGACAGAGGGTGTGTGTGTGTATGCGTGTGTGTGTGTGTGTGTGTGTGTGTGTGTGGGAGTTTGTAGTGGTCACAAATTCTCACAATATTCCATTGTGGTAACCATTGTAGTGTTTTATTAATATAGGTCTGGCCAAAGAGAGAGAGAGAAAAGGTAAAGACATTAGTGTAGAATAGGCAACCTTAAAACTAACGTATAGAATATAAAGGAAGGTTGTAGCACAAGTTTAATCCATAGACAAACACCTAAGACCTAGGCATCGATAAAATATCTAAGACTGTGACTCCATCAATATCGCAAAGCTATTAAGACCAATTTTCCTAGTAGTGCTAATACTCATGGGCATGTTCACGTTGTGCCCAATGTTACCCGTTCCTGTGGGTGAACACCTTCGATAGATCTGCGTCTATCGGTCTTCAAGGGCGTGGTACGTGAAGGCTCGTAACAGAGGCGTCGAGAGAGATACAAGGCTTAGAGAGAAAACACTAGCGAGGTCTTGATAGACGTGGCGGCGTAAAACTCATAGGTATGGATCAAAGCACAGACTCATGCAGCAAAAATAGGCACAAATCAGATATATTACTATGACAGAAAAGATTACAGAACACGGCCTATGGCCGGTGACCTTACGAGTTGATCTAATTACGAATGACTAAGCTAGTGCTTCCGCCTATAGTTTTCTTCTCTCCCTCTCTGAGGTACTGCTCCTCGTTTAAATAACCTTTCCCCTAATACACCGCCGAGCCATCGGTGGCCCGTGATACTCGGACTCGGCGTTTGCTAATTTCCTAATTTTACATTTCTGTCCTCTAGTCGTGTATCCTTTGGTCGGCCTGGGCTCTTATCTCGGCCATCTGCTTGGAAGCTTCTTCTTTTAGGCGAGCCATCGCCTCTTGATGCCATTGTTCGTGTCTCTCGGTTCGCCGTTGTTCTTCTTTAAGCTCCGCACGGTAATCCCAGAGCGGGGGTTCTGTTTGGGTTGCCACCTCCTTGGGTGCACAAGGTGGTGGTATCTCGGTCGTTTCCATGGCCGTGGGCGCCTCGGTTGTTTTGCAGGCATCGACCATTTGTAACAAGTCCGTTTGTGTACTGGCCTACACCTTCAGGATTGAGTCGGTGATGGTGCTTTCATCCACCATTGTTATGCGTGGAGGCGTTGGGAGGGCCTCAGTGGTCGTTACCGGAAGGCTCGAGAGTTGTTGTTCCGGCCGGTTTTGCTCCCAAGCTGCCAGCTTCTGGTTCGCAGCGTGCCATAGTTCTGTAGCCATCTTAGCCTGTTTTTGGGCTATTTTTATCTTTCGGGCCATGTCTTTGGCTGCCCGTGTAGTGCGATCCAAGTCCCGATATGCCTCGATAAGGGCCGTGTTCAACTTGGGGACCTCCATGAGGAGAGCGGCCTGTTTTGCCTGCTTCTTCCTCCCGATTTTTTGTAAAGCCCTGTCCTCCTGGGGCTCAATTTCACTTATTAGCGCGCGTTGACTCATTTTTGTTTCGGCGTGCTCTTCCGCCATTCGAGCAGCTGCCGCAACTTGGGCTCTGGCGAGGAAGTCGACCAGCTCGAATGACGTACCGAGGCGTAGGAGCGCACTAAATTCGTAAGCCTCCACGGGGAGGTCCTTATACCCGAGGACTTCATCCTCCGAGATCTATGTTGTCTGCCCATGCTTGATCGTTCCCTGATTCAGCGATGCCTCCGCAGGGGTGATGGCCAGGTTGCTCTGTCTGACCACTAAGGCTTGCTCCTGTTGTGGCTCCTTCTGTTCTTCTGAGGACTCGCGGTTGAGTCATTTTCACTTGCTTGGCTGTGTATGGGGTTTCGGGGCCAGTAGACTTGTCGTTTCCTCCGCTTGCTTCCTTTTCTAGGGTCGTGGTGGTGCAGCCTGCTGTGTGTTGGGGCGTGGGCTAGGTCCTGGGGACGTTACCGAGGGGCGCGGCGTTGGCTGTCGAATGGTGACGTCGTCGACCGTTTTGTCTTCCGCGGCTACCTCCTCCTCCCATTCTTGGCAGGTCTCGTAAACTACCCTTTTTTGTTGGGGTTGGGCGGGTGGTGGTGCAGATGCGGTTTTCTGGTCGGCGGCAGGGGGTGAAGGCGATGTGGGCTCCTCCCATGCTTCGTTACTGATGGCCACGAATTTCTCTCTCTGCCTTCGTGGTGGTGGTGGGGACGTGAGTGTGCGAGGGGAAGGAAGCGAAGAGGGTGGGTATAGAACCATCAAAAAGTGGGTAAGAACAGACAACATCTTCTTACCGGACTGAAATGAAGCTAAGGCGGCGCGGAGTCCCTCGCCTGTGATGATTCCCCAATCGATTATGTTTCCTTCATACGCGCTGATGATGATGGCTGCCTTGTTCTGCGGCATGCTCGTTGGGTTCGTATGCACGAATGCATACTCCATCAATATACGAGCAATCTCCCCGAAAGCTTTGTTGGGACCGCCATATGTGCGATATGCCTTCCCTGAGGCTGCGTATTCACCGAAGTACGCCTTCATCTTTGATGCCGGGGGTATGTCGACCTCATGGTCTCCTCCCCGTTGCAGATCCAAAACAGCCCGAAGCACGTTGTTGGTGATGGCTTCGGGACTTATACGTTTAGCCACAGTTTGGGCATCTGGGTGCGCGGGGGCATCGATGATCTTCAGGTAACCGCCCATTCCTCGTTCCTGGAGCCAGGCGCGGGTTTCTGTTGAGGCGGTAAGAGGCATGGTGGAGATGGAGACGGGGTTCGACTGTGTGGAAGCGGGTAGCAAAGTGATGAGGCGAGGGCGAGCCACAGGAGGAACAGCAGGAAGGGGAAGTCCAGCAGAGGGGTTATGAGAGCGAAAGAGGGCTTGAGAGCAAGAGCTCTTAGCGTGATGAGGGCGAGACGAGGGTTCTGAGCTTGAGAGCGATGGAGATGGGGAGCGATAATGGTCTGTGCTGCGTTTTGGAAACAGTTTTAGTAATTTACTCCTAGGGTTTTGTGCCTGAAGCGAATCCTGAAGATTCTGAGTCGTGGGTGCCATAATAAGTGACTAGCACCACGTGTCCTGAAGGTGAGTGGGGTGCTTCTAGTGCTTTGCATGTGCTTTGCATATGTGAACAGCTTAAATAGGTACTAACTGAGTGGTGGCGAGGGGTGCTCCTAAAATTGTGGGTGCCTAGGTGGGTGGTGTAGGTGTAGCTCATCAGTGGCTAAACTATGGTTAATCCTACCTTCTACTACTTTTATTAATTTCAAGAAGGTGGGTGAGTCCTTATTCAGGGGGACACGTGGCGTCCTCCGTGGTGATCTCCCGAGTCTTGTTTGTGCCGTGTGGCTCGGTAAACGGGTTGAGTGGTGTAGGCCCTCGATATGGTCGAAGTCGAAAACCATTGGCCTAGCTTTTGACCGTGTCGCCGGCGAGTGTGCCGAGCTGGAACGTCCCGTTGAACTCGTCGATAATCCAGAATGAACCGGTCCACCGAAATCTTAATTTTCCCGGCATTGACCCGAGTCGTGTTTGGAAAAGAAGAACTGGTTTGCCGATGGTGAGCTCCTTCTCCAGCCCATGTCGATGTCGATCCACGAAAGCCTTGTGTTGTCGTTGGCGTTGTTCGAGCTGGGCCATACTCTCTATCCTATCTTCCCCGAGTTCGAGGAGTTGTTCCAGCTGGTATTGCTCGGATTCGGCCTCGGGGAGCCGTGCTTTGACTTGAACTCGGAGGTTCGGGACTTGGAACTCGATGGGCATTATGGCTTCTAACCCGAACGCCATTCGAAAGGGGGTTGATTGGATGCTTGTTTTGAAAGTCGTACGATACGCCCACAGCGCGCTCTGGAGTTTGTCATCCCAATCGGTCCTATTTTCATTGACGATCTTCTTCAGTATGGTTTGGAGGATTTTATTGGTCGATTCTGCCAAGCCGTTCGCTTGCGGGTAGTATGGTGTGCTTTTCTTGTGTACCACCGCGTAGTGGTGTGTAAGCTCACGTATTATATGATTGATGAAGTGCCCACCTTGGTCACTTACGAGCTCGATTGGACATCCGTAACGGCACCAGAGGTGCTCGTACAGAAATTTAGCCATGGATGCCGCCGTGTTATCTTGGAGAGCCTTCGCCTCGACCCATTTGGTGCAGTAATCCATGGCAACTATAATATACCTATTCCCTGTTCGGGCCGCGGGTGGTTTGAAAGGGCCTACAAAATCCAAACCCCATTTTTGAAATGGGTCCAACGGAAGAATCGGCTGGTGTCGCATCCGTGACTGCTCCATTGCTTGCCCCAGACGTTGGCACAAATCGCACTGCCGGCAAAACTCGTGAGCGTCTTTCTTCGTTGTCGGCCACCATAATCCACTTTGCCAAACTTTCCTTGCCGTGGAATCCCCAGCGTAGTGTCCCCCAGCTACTCCCTGGTGGGCTTCCTGAAGAACGGTGTTCTTCTCGAATTGCTGAATCGCTCGGCGCCATATGCCGTCCGAGCCTTTGTGGTAGAGAATGTCCGAGATGAGGCAAAAATTCCGGCTACGCACTGCTAGGCGTTTTCTCGTGTCAAGGGTCATGTGCTCAGGAGGTACACCGGTAGTGAGAAAATGGGTCATCTCCGTGATCCATTCATCTCCGTTATCGTCTGGTATCGTGGTCAGGTTAAATAGACTGGCGTCCGGTAGCTCGTCGTACGTTGTTTTCGCCGGTTCTCCTGACTCAAGACGGCTCAAGTAGTCGGCGACGGCATGTTGTACCCCGGGTCGATGGTGAATCTGAAAATCAAACTCTTGTAGTAGGAGCATCCACCGAGCCAACCGTCCGGTGAGGGCTTGTTTATTGACCAAATAAAGAAGGGCCGAGTGATCCACGTGAAAGGTAAATTTTCGGCCCAAGAGGTAATGCCGAAATTTATTGATGCTATAAATCATACCGAGGGCCTCCCGCTCGGTGGTGGAGTAATTCTTTTCCGCGGTCGAGAGCCGTCGGCTGGCGTAGTACACGGGCCTATACCAATTCGGGGGTGTGCATTGCATCAGGGCACTTCCGATGGCGATGTCCGAAACATCTACGAAGACATGAAACGGTTCGGACCAAACCGGAGACTGGACCACCGAGGCATGTGACAGCATTCGTTTCAGGGTCTGATAGGCCGTGTCCTCGACTGACGTCCATTGGAAAGGAAGGCAATGGACTGCCGCGTGCAAGGGTGTCGCGAAATCGGTCAGGTGTCGTATCATTCGGTTGTGCCACCGGATCTGTCCCAAAAAATGGCTTAGTGCCTTAGCGTTCGAGGGTGCGGTGGCATTCAAGATTGCCTTTACTTTATCTGGGTCCATAGCGATGCCTTCTTGACTGACAATGTGGCCGAGAAGGTTGCCGCTGGTGACTAAGAACGCACATTTCGCCGGGTTTAAACTCAATCGAGCTTGGCGACATCGGTCCAGGCAGAGTCGTAACTGGGTCATGTGTTCCCGTCGATGGCCATACATGGCGAAATCGTCGAGGAAGACTTGCATGAACGCCGGGATGTAGTCATGAAAGATTTCGGTGATGATGCGTTGGAACGTAGCCGGCGCCGTTTTTAGACCGAACATCATAACTTCTGCTACAAAAACACCCCATTCCATGACGAAAGCGGTTTTCTCCTGATCCTCCGGGTGCATTCTTATCTGGTTATAGCCGCTGAACCCGTCGAGGAAACTGTAGAATTCGTGGCCGGCTACCGTGTCGAGGACGCTATCCGTGAATGGGAGAGGGAAACCGTCGGTGACTGTTGCCGCGTTAAGCTTCCGATAGTCGACGCAGACGCGGATTTTTCCGTTCTTCTTTGGGACCACTACGATCGGGCTCAACCATGTAGCCCGTTTAACAGGGCGAATGAAGCCCACTCGGAGTAGTTTGTCAATTTCCTCTTTGACTTTAGCGGCGTAGTTGGGGTTCATCCTGTAGCGCCTCTGTTGAACCGGCCGAGTGTCGGGTAAGATGTGAATTTGATGTTGGTAGTATTGAGGATCTAGCCCCTTCATATCGGTGTAAGACCAAGCGAAAACATCCTGGTAGTCGGTGAGTAATTTTACGAGGCATGCCCGTTCAGCGGTTGGTAGATTATTGGCAATTTGTACCGTACGGGGATTCTCGTCCGAACCGAGGTTTATTGTTTCCAAGGTTGATGCTTTCACTTGTTGTGAAATGGCGAGTTCGCGTTCGAAAGCCTCCTGAGCATGACGTAGCTCGGCAATTGTGGTTGCATCTGGTTCATCCTAGGGTGGTGACTCCTCCGTGACTTCCTCGTCTTTAGATGGCTCGATGGTTGATAAGGCATTGATTTTGAAGAGAGGGATGATCGTGGGATGATCCTCTAGGAAGTCATCGACCTCCTCATCGGCCAACCCGTCGAGCATATGGACCCCTTCCGCGTATAACGGTGAAGTGTTGAGGGCGACAGGGACTCGTTCTTCAGTGATGATTCGAACTTTTGTCTTCCCTCTTCGGAACGAGATCATGTTGCGCTGCCAATGTTGATCATGTTACGCCGGATCCGCCGTCGATGATGCATCCGTGCAGGTCTTGTCCCTTAATGATGATTCGCACGGTTGGGTTTTGAGAATCCATGAGTGGTGGACCGGTTCCTGCTTCGGTGAGGTGTACCAGTGGTGTCACGGCCTTAGTATTGGCCTGGAGTGCCGCCAGGGTGTCCCGAAATCTCGGCATGAGTGGTAGCAGTTTATGTAGGGGCAGCGAGATGCGGGAGTTGGTAAGAACATCCCATAGCTGGTCATCCGACGACGACGTGGATGGTGCCGAGGTTTGTGGTACTTCATTGGGCCCGTCCCTCATGTCAGTTTGCATGCGTATGGCATTATTTTTATTGGTCGTGTCGACCCATTCTTTTCCTGCCTATCGTACGTCATCCTGGATTTGCCACTGAGTAGTCTGCGCTTTACTCCGGGTAGTGACCGTTTGAACATCGGCCATGATACTGTTCACCACGGGTGCCTTGCCACGGTTGGTTGTCGGACATTGCGTGGCGTAGTGGCCTGGTTGATTACATTTAAAAGATGTCACGTTGGCTTAGCTGCTGGTGTCCGCTCGGTCTGTGTTTAGAAGCTGTTGTTGTTGATTCTCGGTCTCATTTGGTGGTGGGTTGTTCCGAGGTGCGTGGGAGTTGCGCTGGTCATGTTGAGGAGCGTCCCGTCGGCGATTGTGATTAGGTCTTCTATTGTTGCGTGTGTTGCGGTTGCCGTTTCGCCGATCAATGCGTGAGTTCCTTCGGTCATACCGATCATCGCGATCGTCATCGTATCGAGCATAATCGTCGTGCCGGTCATCGCGATAATAATCACGGAGGTTATCACGTTGGTAGTCATCGTCTCGACGCCATCGATCCGGGGATCGTGGTTGGTCGTTATCCTGGTCTCGGTAGATATATCGCTCGTCCTGCCGAGAGTATGTATTTCGTGGCTCGATCTGGCGGACCGGTGCCGTTGTTGTGCGGTTCAGCATATTATATTCGCACTGCTCGATCGTGTGAGCTCGAGATTGACAGATCAGACACTGTGGTCGGTGGGGACATTCGAGGGCCAGGTGCCCTGATCCTGAACACGCAGTGCATTGGAGGGCTTGGCGAAAGTGATTGTCCTCTTGGGGAAGAGCGTTTTGCAAGGATGTCATCGAGAAGGCCATGCCGTGCTAGTTCCGATCGAGGGCGAGAACGCGCGCTATGACTTGTTCGATAGTATGGTTGGCGAAATTTGTAAGTGCGAGAGTCGTTCGTAGAGGCTCTCGTAAACTGGATAGGAAAGTGTCTGGTATATGTTGTGCCGAGACATCATCGACCACTTGTCTGTAGAGATCCTAGAACCGGATCGTGAACTGCGCGACCGTTTCGTGCGGTTCCTGGCATATAGAGAAGAATTGCCAGAGCAGTTCCCTTTTAGGCACCTCGCGATGAAAAAGTTCAAGGAACTTTGTGCGCACGATTTGGAAAGTGGTGGCCTCTCCTATTTCGAGGCGAGAGTACCATCGTGCGGCCGGTCCATCGAGGGAGAGTGTGAACTCGGCAATCTTCGAGGCATCGATTTCGGCCGGCGTGAGGCGGTGCGTGGAGTGGTTAACCTGCCACATGGATATGAAGGCACGGACGTGTGACTCCGCGTCTGGTCCGTCGGTATATCATGGGTATGGGTACGGCATGATGTCGTACTGTGGTTCTTCTGGTAGCACCGAAAAAGGGTTTAGTTCCGATTGATTGACCTCCGGAGGGCTCAACGGGGGTTCTGGTGGTGAATCAACTCGCGATTGAGTGTCCGGTGGCGAGGATTGCACTGGACAAGCCCCCGATTGATCGGGAAAGGATTGGTCAGTGACCGCCGAGTCGGAAGTTCCTTCGACTGGCTCAGGGCGTCGAGCGGGTGGCCAAGACCTCGTGGTGCGAGAGGGCGCCGTAACGGCGGCTGGTGGTTACCTTCAACGAAGTTCGCTGTGCACTCACAGTTGTAACCGGGCATGCCAAATTGTGTTACCCGTTCCTTTGGGTGAACACCTTCGATAGATCTGCGTCTATCGGTCTTCAAGGGCGTGGTACGTGAAGGCTCGTAACAGAGGCGTCGAGAGAGATACAAGGCTCAGAGAGAAAACACTAGCGAGGTCTTGATAGACGTGGCGGCGTAAAACTCATAGGTATGGATCAAAGCACAGACTCATGCAGCAAAAATAGGCACAAATCAGATATATTACTATGACAGAAAAGATTACAGAACACGGCCTATGGCCGGTGACCTTACGAGTTGATCTAATTACGAATGACTAAGCTAGTGCTTCCGCGTATAGTTTTCTTCTCTCCCTCTCTGAGGTACTGCTCCTCGTTTAAATAACATTTCCCCTAATACACCGCCGAGCCATCGATGGCCCGTGATACTCGGACTCGGCGTTTGCTAATTTCCTAATTTTACATTTCTGTCCTCTGGACAACACCCAAATGCCGGCCTCTGTGATGTTGATCCCCTTGACTGTGGTGCCGATGAGGATGAAAGCCTCATTGTAGCTGCACCCGTCACTAATACCACCGTGTGCTTTCCCGGAGACCGCCAAGCATTGCTTCGATTCAAGGCTATTGAAAACAGAGACAGGGAGAGATAAAAAGATATAGAGACAGAGACAGATAGATAAAAATTATGGTTCCTCTCTGCCTATAGAGAGGCGTGTATATTTAGCTTTATAGAACGAATGTGTCTTTTACAAAAGTGACTGTTCGTAATAGTCATAACTGTTTATTTTTATTATTTTATTATTTTATTGTTTTATAATTTAGTTATTATTACTTCATATTATTTTCCTTATAATTTCCAACACTCCCCCCTAAGGAAAATAATCAAAATTCCATATCTTTGTCTTCAATGTTGGTGAAGTTGAGAAGCCCAATGTTCTTGCAACATTGTACGTGTTTATGGTTTGGCACCGACTTTGTTAAGAAGTCTGCCCACATGGAGGTTGATGGAGTGAACTTCAAATTTATTTTCTTCTCTTCAATTAGGTCCCTTAGAAAATGGTGCTTGAATGATATATGTCTTATATTGTCGCTCATTCGTGGATTGATTGCGAGCTTTATGCAAGATTGGTTGTCGCAGTAAATTTCTATTGGTTTTTCTTTAGAAAGATTAATTTCCTCCAATATAGCTTTCAACCAGATTCCTTCTTTTGCAGCTAGAGTGGCAGCAACATATTCTGCTTCTGTTGAAGATAGTGAAACTGTAGATTGTTTCTTCGACCTCCACGCGATCGCTCCTCCGGCAAAGGTGTCAACATAGCCACTTGTAGATTTTCGGTCATCCACATCCCCCCCCCAGTCGGAATCGCACCAACCATGAAGAGGAGTTGAGGGGTTTGCCCATCCGCACAATTTTGGTTGGATCGATTCCGAATGCGTGGATTGATAAATAAGACACAAGTGTTTAGTATGTTTAAGATATCTAAGAATTCTTTTAAGTGCTTACCAATGTTTAGGACCGGGGTTAGTCATAAAACGTGATAGTAGTCCGGTGTTAAAGCATAGATCTGGTCTGGTGCTACTTACTAGATATCGTATGGACCCTATTACTTATCTGTAGGGAATGTTTTTCATTTCGGTTTCTTCTATGGGTGATTTTGGGCTATCTTCAATGGACAACTTAAGTGTGGTAGGAAGTGGTGTAGAGATGGGTTTGCAGTGTTCCATGTCAAAACGTTTTAGAATATTATCAATGTACCGAGATTGTGAGAGTGATATTTGTCCTAGTGTTGTATTTCTTTTTTCTTCTATTCCTAGAAAATAGGTCATGGGTCCAAGATCGGTGATAGGAAATGTTGATTTTAGTTCTTGTTTGCAAAAATTTAAATAAGATAGAGAATTTGAGAGGAGGGGAAAATCATCTACATAGACCCCTAGTATGATAAAGTTAGATGCTAATTTTCTAAAATAGATGTTTGGTTCACTTTTAAGTCTATTATATCCACATTTGATTAAGAATATATGGAGACGATAGTACCATGCTCGAGGTGATTGTCGTAAGCCATAAATGGACTTCTTTAGTTTGCAAACGTGTGTTGGAAACTTTGTATTCTCGAAGTAGGGAGGTTGCTTCATATAGACTTCTTCTTCAAGATCACCATGAAGGAAAGCGGTTTGAACATCCAAGTGATGAAGTTCGAGCTTTTGAGCAGCGGCGATGGCCACAAGTAGTCGAAAAGATGTTATTCGAAGTGTGGGACTGAAGGTTTCTGTGAAGTCTATTCCGGGTACTTGTGCGAAGCCTCGAGCAACCAAGCGTGCTTTAAATCGAATGGGATTTCCATGCGAGTCTCGCTTAATTCGAAGTACCCACTTGCATGTAATAATTGTGCGATTTTGAGGTTTTTGCACTAGACACCATGTTTCATTTTTTGTAAGAGAGTGCATTTCATTTTTCATGGCAGTAATCCAATTTTCTGCATTTGAGCTTTGGAGAGCTTCTTCTACGGTTGTAGGCTCTTCATAGTCAATTTTTGTGGGTACTTCATCAAGGCCAGATTTATCCAAAATACCAATGTTGCTAGGGTCGAGGTCGCTAAAATGACACTCTTATTCATCTAGCTCTCTGTAGATGTCGGAAAGTCTTCTAAGGCGTCTTGGGGATGTCATGTCTATGTTATAAGTGTCATACGTGGGTGGAGTGTCTAATGGGGAAGTGTTAGGTCTTAATGTTTGGCTAGGAGACATTAATGTATTATGTGGGATAGAAGGAGAAAAACTATGGCATTGAGGAGAGGCAACATTTGTATGCTCCGCAACTACAGGAGTGTGGTTCATAGTGATGGCGCGATCTCTGTTTGGAGATCGAATGCTACTTGAGGCGGCTTCAGGAGACGACGGTGGTGGAGCGGCATGTGTGGGGAACACAACGGGAGTGTGGTTGGTTGTGCCGTGATCTCTGTTTGGCGGTGGAATGTTGCCCGACGTGGCTTCTGAAGATGATGGTAGTAGATTAAAGGAGACTTGTGAAGGTGTGGGAGTTCCATCAGTGATTGATGGACGGCCAGATGGAAGGCACCATTGGATGGTGTTGTTGGTTGGCTCGGGAGGTGCACCATTTTCTGCAGTAAGTTTGTTAATTAGGATTTCTGAATTTTTTGATTTTTGGTTTTGATTTTTTAGGATGTCAAATTCGTTGAAGATAACGCTTCGACTGAAGAAAAATTTGTTGGTAGCTGGGTTGTAGAGTCGGTAGGCCTTGTAACCGTGTGTGTCTCCATATCCAACGAAGATGGATTTTTGTGCTCTTGCATTTAACACCTTTCTTTTGTTTTCTGGTACACAAGCGAAAGCAATACATCCGAATATTTTAAGGTCTTGTAAATGAGGTTTGTGACCATACCACATTTCAAAAGGTGTATGTAGTCCAATCGAGCGGTGATAAATTCTGTTTTGAATGTAACAAGCGGTTGCAACCGCTTCCTCCCAAAATTTTGGCTCTAGGTTTGCGGCATTTAGCATGCTACGGGTAGCATTTAGTAAGCTACAATTTTTTCTTTCTGCAATACCATTTTGTTGAGGAGTTTGTGGTGTTTATTTTCGGTGGTGAATTCCTTTGGATTTGCAAAAATCCATGAGGGCATTGGAATTGTATTCGCCGCCTCCATCAGTTTGTAGAAATTGTATTTTGCTTTTAGCTATATTTTCAGCTAATATTGAGTAATTTTTAAGTGCTTGGTTTTTTTGTCTTAAGAAATGTAATAATAGTGAATCTACTATAGACATCTATGAAACTGATGAAGTAATGTGATCCAGTTATTGACGGTGTCGGGAAAGGGCCACAGAGATCACTTTGGACTAATTGCAATGGGAATCGACTTCTACTTTGTCGTAGTGGAAAAGAGTGATGAGGCATCTTCCCAAGAAGACACCCTTCGCAGAGGTCTAGAGAAGTTGTGAATTGATCTTTAGGGAGACCAATAACCATGTTTTTTGATTGTAGAGTTTTAATGGCTTGTAAATTTATATGTGCAAGTCTATGATGCCATAAGATGCTAAGATCATGGTTTTCTTTTGTGGATGCATAAAGTGCTTCTATGTCTGCATGTGTTGGTGGACATGGAATGCGATAAAGCCCTTTATCAAGGCGCCTACAAATGTACTTTATTTTCTGTCCATTTGGTGACTTATGCTTAATTTGTGCATATGTTTCTTCAAATTTTATGGAGGTACCATTTTTGGTTGCTTGAGAAACTGATAATAGATTTTTCGTGATTCCAGGAACAAAATAGACATTGTCTACTGTGAGGAGTTGATTGTCTTGTAGGAGAAAGCTTACGTCTCCTTTTCCTAAGGCATTTAGGCTGCCATTATTACCAAACACAACAGGGATTGGTACGGGTAAGGAGTTGTAGTTTCTAATAGATTGTTTATTATTTGTCATGTGATGGGTGGCACCAGTATCGAAGTACCAAGTGTTGTTTGGTTGTTGTTTTGTATTGATTTCTGGAGTTGAATCTTCCGCAAGGAAAACTTGCAAGAGATCATCATAACCATCATCATTTTCCTCACTATTTGTTTCAGTTGGGTATGACTCATTTTCTGAAATTTCTTCAACTAGGTGGACTTCTACTCGAGATCTAGGTCGTTGATATGATTGTTTATTTTTCATTTGTCTGAACCTACATTGATTGTTTGTGTGTCCAGATTTATTACAAATGGTGCAAAAAATTTGTGAGAATCTGATGCCTCCAACTTGTGGTCTAGAATTGTCAAGATAGTTTCTAGGCCTATATTCTGTTCTTTGGTTTTGATAGGGTTGTTTTCCACGGTATGCTATCATTGCTGATGTGTGTTGTGTTTGTTCAGGTCGACGTGCCTTTTTCATGGCTTCTTCTTGTCGTATACAATTAATTAGGTCAATGAGAGTTGTGTTTGTATTGAAGTTTTGGGTGGTCACAAAAGTGCTCCAAGATGGTGGTAGTGCACCTAATAAAAGAAGCCTTTGCAACTTTGACTCGATTTCTACCCCAGACATGAGACATAAAAGAAGCGTTTCCATGAGTTTATAAATGCATTCATTTCATCTTCTTCGTGCATTTTTAAAATGACTAATGAGTTTAGAGTCATGACCTGGTTTCCATCTGTAGTTGGTTCGAATTCGTTCTTCAAGTCGATCCACATGGCGTTTGCAGTGCTGCAATTTCTGATTGTGTCGGCTTGTTGATCCTCCAAGTTTGACATGATTTCCAACTTTGCTGCTAGATCTTTTTCTTCCCATTCGGGGTAGTTCGGGTTTAATGTGTTGGGTTGTGTTTCTTTGCCTTCAACTACTACCCATAATTTCAGTTGTTTGAAAAGGAGAGTCATTTTGCTACTCCAAACTCTATAGTTTGTATTATTCAATTTGCTAATTGTAGTTTTTCTATACATAAAGTTTTGGGGTGAGGAAGGCGTTGCTTGATCCATGGCTGTGAGAGATTTGTTTGTTTAAAATACAAGATTGTGCAGGTCTTAGAAGAGGCTAAAGTTCTAGCCTATTATATTATCTGTTGTTTTCTGTGGAGAGAATTTTGGTGTCACCTAGAAAGAAGGAACCTGCTCTGATACCATGTTGAAAACAAAGACAGGGAGAGATAAAAAGATATAGAGACAGAGACAGATAGATAAAAATTATGGTTCCTCTCTGCCTGTAGAGAGGCGTGTATATTTAGTTTTATAGAACGAATGTGTCTTTTACAAAAGTGACTGTTCGTAACAATCATAACTGTTTATTTTTATTATTTTATTATTTTATTGTTTTATAATTTAGTTATTATTACTTCGTATTATTTTCCTTATAATTTCCAACAAAGGCGGCAATCACGGGGGACCCCAAACATGCTCTCACGACATGGTCGGCCAAACAGCCCAATTGTTGCTGGTGGAAAGGAGTGACTTGTGACGGCATCACGGGGCTCATTGTGAGCCTCGATCTCGCCCAATCCTCCCTCCAGGGGCCCCTCCCCCCATCCCTTGGCTCCCTCTCCTCCCTCCAGATCCTCGAGCTCGACGAGAATTTCTTCACCGGAACTCTCCCCCCTTCCCTAGGGAACCTCTCCCACCTCATCAAGCTCTGCCTCTCCGCCTCCACCTCCTCTTCGGGTGGCTTCGCGGGATCCATCCCGGAATCCTTCGGCGGCCTCACCAGCCTCCAGATGCTCGATGTCTCCTT
This sequence comes from Azolla caroliniana, assembly GCF_043228905.1. Taxonomy (NCBI): domain Eukaryota; kingdom Viridiplantae; phylum Streptophyta; class Polypodiopsida; order Salviniales; family Salviniaceae; genus Azolla; species Azolla caroliniana. The sequence goes on along the minus strand of NW_028230439.1, from coordinate 18,784,553 downwards.
CAACTCCCTCTCGGGGTCGCTCCCTTCGTCCATTGGTAACATGAAGAGCCTCCAACACCTTCGCATTTACAATAACAAGATCAGGGGAGCAATCCCGGCCTCCTTCAGCTGCCTCTCCAACCTCGGCACTGCCGATCTCGGGTTCAACAAGTTCTCCGGCCGCATCCCCGACTCCTTCAACGCGCCCGGGGGCCTCATCACCCTCACTTTCCTTTACCTCGAGAACAACCTGATCACCGGCCTTCCCCACAACCTCTCCAACCTCAAGAACCTATAATCTGTCGATCTTGGAAACAATCCCATCGGCAGCCTCGGGAATGTGACCGGACTCCTCACCGCACCGCAGCTCGCCCAAGTAGACCTCAACGATTGTGGCTTCTCCGGCTACGGCTTGGGGGCATGGCTTGCCCGCGGCTTCCCGAGAGCCAATACCAAGAGACTCTCCAAGGACCTAACCCCTTCCATCAATCTAGCTAAAAATGCACTCACAGGCTCCATCCCTTCTGACATCGGCTCCCAGACTACTTCCAGAGCCTCGACCTCAGCAACAATCGGTTCTCCGGACATATCCGGTCTTCCTTCACCAAACTCACATCACTCAAATTCGTAGAACTTGACCGAAACAAGCTCGAGGGATCGATCCCATCCACCTTCTCTCGCTTAACCTCCCTACTAGGCTTCAACGTGTCATACAACCATCTCTCTGGCAAAATCCCGCAAATCGCGCCATTTACCACGTTCGACGTCTCTTCATACAAAGGCAATGCCGGGCTGTGCGGCACTCCACTCCTGGCATGCGGAACATAAATTAGTAGTAGTATGGAAATGTATCTATACATATTCCCTTCCATGAGGCAATATGGAACACATGTTGTCACACCCACCTTAATGTGTAAAACTTGTAGTACTCCCGGTTTAATAAAATTGCCTATCCGAGTTTTAGAAGTTGTATGTTGGACATATGAACCACATAAGAGTATAATTTTCTGTGTTACCCTCTTTTTCAAGTTTGTAGCATGCCCATCCCAAACCTCGGTTCCTAGCTAAAAATGTCCCCATTGAAATCGAATGATCTCTCGATTCTATTTAAGCTATCTTGTAATTCTTCTCATCGTTTTGGTTCAACTTACTATATTTTCTTTTATCGTACAGACTACTTCAAAACATTTTTTCCCCATCCAAACATTAGCCATTTGCAAGTCTAGCCAAGGCACACAAGGTAGGTAAATTCCCCTCAATGATCATGTTAACGTTTGTGCATGAGTGATCCATCCTTTCCTTGACAAAGAGGGCTCCCAATTGGCTGATTTTGCCATTCAAACACTAAAAATTTACAAAATCAACTATTCATTACTATGACAATGATCATGCATTGGTGCATGATGAAGATACCACATTGATATCCTTTTTCTTAGGCAATCCTCATCCAATGCTAGAGGGTACAATGGTGACGGAGTGTTTGCCCTTTCCTTTGTGAAAAAGAGGGATGTGTTCGTTAATTTTGTTGTTCAAACATATATGCTAGTTACAATTTTGGGCAAGGGCCACAAGATAGGCATACCTCATTACCACAATATGACCCTGCATAAGTGCATGATGGAGCATCACACAAAGACCTTCCTACTTTGCCACTCAAGGTTTGAGAGTTGAATCAGACTTGGTTAGGTTAACACATCAATTGAGCATAAAGTCGTTGACAATGTTTCTCCTCTATATTCAATATCCAAAGGAGATTAAGAAAGAACACTAGTGAAATGTAGTCATGTTTTGATGCCCATGGTCCATTGGTCACTTTGATGGTGATTGAACAAGATTGTACCACATTCCATCCAAATATATTCCTTCTCTCTCAAACAATACTTCACATGGTGCTCTCCATAACTAAGGCCTTCGGGTCGGTTCCGGACTCCCCGTCCTTCCGACGAGCTTCTTCATTCAGCAAGCTTGACTTCACTCTTGCCAGGGATAAGTTCTTCCCTTCCGATCTAGCGTTGCCCATCATGACAACTACTGTCTCCTAACTATCCGGAAGGGATACAAGCAACCACAAAGCAAGTACCTCTTCGGCTAGAGTTACTTCTAATGACGTCGTTTGGTTTATCAAACCTTGGAAAGCATTCATATGCTCCGCCATGTTGGAGTTGTCTTGATATTTGAGCCTCACTATTTTTCGAAATACCGAGACCCGATTCACAGCATTCTTGTTCTCTGGCGTAGTGTCGATCTTCTTCAAGAGTTCATGAGCCTTACTCTCTTCATTGAAGTTGTTGTACAGGCTCATGTCGATAAAGTAGCGTATGTATGTCATCGTCATCAAATGTATCACCTCCTAGGTTATGGCATCAATCTTGTCTGGTCTTTTATCTCCAAATTGTACCGACAACCAAAGATCTTTGACCATTAACATGTCCCTCATCTTCGACTTCCACACTGGGTAGTTGGAGACAATGAGCTTGAACATGCCACCAAATGACTCTTCCCTTTTTATTTCTTTTTGAAGCTAGGAACATAAGCTCCAGTACCGAATTGAAGAGAATCGTTCTCGGTCACAACTGAGATCCAAACACACTATGAAAGAAACAAAAGAAAGAAATTAAGATTGATTCACTCACACAAGAATGACACGACACCGTATGTTTACGTGGAAAACCTCAAGAGGCAAAATCATGGGATTTCTCTAACTCTGAACAAGATCACTATAGAGAAGAGGCACTACAATGTGAGACTCAGAGGCAACAACCTCGAGCTCTATCTTCGCCAACCAGCTGTTACAACAGAAAAACTTTCTGTATCTCTCTCTCACTCTATGTCTCTTATGGACAACAATAAGAATGATAATAACATCTTTTATTACAATCATAGAATAACACATGCATGATATTCATCATATTCTCCATGTGTGATATTCGCAATATTCAAGAATACGAAATGGCTCCAAGAATATTATAAAAGCATTCATTTTGCAAAATAAATATACAAAATATTAATTAATTCATTTTTTTATTTAAATAAATTTAATTCACTAAAAAAGGAACAATCATTCATTAATAAATTATAAAAATATGACTAGTATTAACTCTCCTTTATAGTGTCAAATAAAAAAGGGGGAAGTTCATAAACCTTTATTTTAATTAATTAATTTTAAAATAACGAATATTTTATATTTATTATAGAAATATGATTAGTGTGAAGTCCAATTTTTAATGTCAAGATAAAAATATCCATATATTTTGAGAGAATAAAAAGTGAAAAATTAATGACCCTTTATTTTATTTATTTCTTTATTAAAAATAAAACGAATTCTTTTACATTTATTATAAAAATTTATTGGTGTCACGTCCCTCTTTTAATGTCCCTTTTTATAGTCCTCTTTCAATGCCCCTTTTTATTGTGAAGTCCCATTTTTAGTATTGTAGGAAACTAAAAAAGGAGGGAGTTCTTGTACTCTTTTTCTTTCGTGAAACGAATACTTGACAATGTATTCGTATGCGTATTCGTTTGCATTCGAATGAGAACCACTCAAACCCCTGGACTAGAGCATATTAGATATACTCAATGAAGATTGAAGGAGCTAACCCGTGGGTTCGACGTGCAAGGCATTGTCCCACAAGCGTGCCATGTGTTGGCCCTAGGAGTATGATCCGGGGAAGAAGTGTGGACAGGGAAGAGTTGGAGGGGAGGAATATTATGAATATTAGTTAATAAGTATTAAGGAAAGAACGGATCCAGATACTCCTCCTCGTGTGTTCGTGACATCTTGTCGATAATAGAAGTTATGCTCATGGGATTGCCCTTGGTTGTTTTGTTGGCCTTGCCCAAATCGGCCTCTTCCGCCACGACCTCGTCCTCTTCTTCCATCCGAGTTTGAATAGATCATGTGTCATTCTTGCACATTGTTCTTTGTTCTAACGTGATTTTCTTCGACCAGTAACATTGACTGGAGATCGAAGGAGGAGGAAGGATTCTCGAGAGAGAGAACAACCGACCTTATTGCGCCAAACCGAGGTGTCAAGCCTTCGAGGCATATCTGCACCATCTCATCGTCATCAATGTTGACATTGATCGATCCAAGGGCGTCGCACAACTCCTTAATCTTAAAGGTGTAGCTACCGATTGTCATGTCCCTCAGTTGAATATCGTTCAACTCCAGACGAAGTTGAAGCTTGCAAGCAGTCATATTGGATGCGAAGATTTTCTTGAGGTTCCCCCACGCCTCCTTCAGCGTTTTTGCCTCTCGAATGTAGTCGAGCATATAATCATGTATGCATGATGCAAGGCAGTACAACACACATCTCGTAGCCTGTTCCCAAGCTGGGTAGTCCGCATGTGTCGGGTTAGGTTGGGTTTTGTTTCTTGTGCTTCTTTGATGTAGCCCCAATAGCCTTGGCCGACAAGGTATTGGTGCATCTTGTACTCCTAAGATGCAAAGTTGTTTTTGTAGAGCTTCTCAATAGGAAGAGTGCTTCCCAGTGAGTGTTCATTGTCGAACTTCTTCTTCTCTTTGATACAAACTGTGCAGGTTGCTACAACAGTGATAAGCCGGTTCTTTCCGAACGCGGAATTGGGCACAACACACGCAGAGGCGATGGGCTTCGATCAATCTACCACGCGCTTTGATACCATCAACATTGTTTACGTACACGTATTTAACGTTTAAATACGTATAATACCTCATAATTTGTATAGTACGTACTATACGTCAATGTTGTCATGAAGAAAACCGTCCCTAGGCGGAAACCGGGTTTATCGTGTATAAACCGGCCCTTACACGCGAGCACACTTTCGTTGTATAGTAAGTAGCTAGGTACAAGTCAGTTGAGGTGAGATCCTAGGTAGCACGCATTCAATAAGGAGAGAATCGAGGTGTATCTCTGTCCGAAAGGACAGAGAATTAATATGATGTAATGAATGATAACGGCCTCCCTCCTTGGGCTATAAAAGAGAGGGAGAGGAATGGAAAAAGGGATCGCTTTTTGTGGAGGACGTAGTGCTGTCGGACTAGGACCGAGCTCTTCTCCTCCTTCTTGCTCTGTATTCGCTAGGCGCAGGTTTTCAGGAGGCTGACTCTGCTTCGTGGAACACCCGTGTGCTTCCAGCAGAGTCTCCATCTTGCTCTTCTACGTGTGAGTGAACAGGCGTCGGTGTTCGCCTTGCCGGCCTGTTAGTTGTACCCGTCTTGATATACACATACAAATTAATATACATATGTGTTCATATACTCGGACTTCTAGTCGTCTCATTTTGCTGTGTTGATGCACTGTGATTCCTGTGTGCCCCGCGTCCGTGCGTGTGCAAGTGCGTATGTTGCCTTCCCGTTCCCCTCCTTCTCAGCTATTTCTCGGTCCAAGACCCCGGTGGTCCCGCCTCGTTCTACACGCACGCGCGTAACAACGCGACAACGTCAATGTTGTTCACTCAAACATTATATACATTTGTCCAATACGGTATTTAACGTACATTTGAAAAAATAGGTATAATACGTATTTATAAAAAAATGTAACTAAAACCCTAACAAAAAGCAAAAGAAAAAATAGATTTTAGTGCAAAAGAACGAAGAACGAAGAACGAAAGAGACGACGATGATGATGACGAAGAAGAAGAGAAAAGAAGATAGAAAGCTATCCTGAGTGTGATAATCGTAGACGATTCCTCAATCTATGAAGGCATGATCACAAATAATTACAAATTAAAGTTGTGATACACACTTATACTGAATTATAGAATAAGTGAATGTCGACATCCATATTACGACAAGTATTTTAGGATGTGAAATACATATTCAAATGTCTTATATGCATTTTAGGATGTAGAACATAGATGCTTTCTACAATATTACAAATATTTTTTAGAAAGGTAAATAATTTTCAAATTCTAGAAGCATTTATTTTACTATACGTAAAATACGTATTTTATGTATTTTATAAGTATTTAACATATTAAAAAATGTATTTAACGTATTTTGTGTGTATGTGTGTGTGTGTGTGTGTGTGTGTAAGAGCATTTGTATGTAGGTATGTAAGGTATATATTAATGAAGGAATTGTTACAATTCTTACACACATGCACATCCTCTTATACTAATACACACGCATATATACTTATAATCAAGTGTACCTATGCACTTGAATATAAGTATATATGTGTGTAGCATGTGTATTAGTATCCGAGGATGTGCATATTTGTATATGTAGGAATGGATGCATATGTAAGTTAACATGTAGGTGTGAATGTTTGTTATAAGGTGTTTAAAAATAGGTCAAAGGGGTATGGTAGGGAATCGGGATCTAGTTTATGTGGGTAGGCTTTGTTTTATTTTATAAGTGTGAAATACGTGTAAACAAAAGTTGATTTGGATGCACGAGACATGGTAGGTGACGTCAAGTTATGTCACTTGCAAACGTCATTGATGATTGATAGCAATAGGTAGCAACAACTTATGATGATCATAGTTGGCGATGTAGCAACGTCGAGTGTAGTATCTATGTATTGTTGGAGTAGCAAAAGGTTAGAGGAAAGCTCCTCGAATTGAATTGAGAGCTCATGTCATGAGCTTTCCTCGATTGAGAGCAAAGATAGAGTCGAGCTTCCTTCGATGTCTTTACTCATCGTCGAGAAATTTTCCTCGAATTTAAGAAACTTCCTCAACATAAAGGGCACTTTCCTCCAATTGAGGAAAGCAGCTTTATACGTGGCTTTCAAGGAACTTTTCCTCAAACGAGGGATTTGCTCAAATGTCATGTGGCACTCGTGGAAATTTCCTCTATGCTAACATGGCACTTGAGGAAATTTCCTCAATGCTAATCTGGCAATCACAAATTAAAAATTGCCTCACAAATCACGATTTTATTGTGATGTTTGTGCTATACCACATTAAATATCTGATTAAAAACTTATGTATCCCACAACTCATGCAATTTAAAACAACAATTGATGTTTCCTATCATTTTATTCATTTGTTTGCCACGTGTTACTTTAACTCTTTCTTTTTTCTCTCCTCTAACCAAATGGAATGATGTGATGCATAGAACCTCAAATGTGAGCACACTCCCGCTTGCCCTCTCTTTTCAAATTATGTTGTTCTTTGTGTTAACCTTAGACCTATGTTCTCACAAAACTCACTACCATAGTACATAATATACTCAAATGCATGGGCAAACATTACTTTTCATACAAATGCAAACGAATGAGTATGTTATCAAAACATTCTTATGTCTTTTTTTACACTTTTTACCTTAATTCTCCATATTTTGAGGGTGTTTACCATACTAAATGTAAATGGTTGTATGCATGACCTTCTAGTTTCATAGAACAATCTTATCAATTTAGCTTCACTAAGTGTATAGCCCTCCCTTTCTATATATTTTTATTGCATTAGGACACACCCTAATTGAAGGACATTTTTGTACTAGCCGACACAGTTGGGTTCTAATCTTGCTTACTATACTAGTTCACTAGATGCCACTAAGAAATGTAGGGGCTAGGCTAAGTGCATGATTTTCCGGTTTCTAATGGACAATTTTATTATTTGACCTACATCCATCTAGATGCTCTCTATTTCTTTTCATCTCTTGTTTGGAATTAACAAGAGAGGCAATCATGAAGCTATCAAATTCCCTTGTACTAATTGATTTGATAGCTATAGTAAAGACCATGAGACAGTGTCAGCTAAAGTGGCATGGAGTTGTTTGATCAAGGTGAAAAACTTGGGTGGACTTGGGTTGGTGGATCCAGTTCACCAAATTAAGGCTTTACTTGGTAAGCTACTGGTGCGAAGTCTACAACCTGGACCTGAATTGTAGAAGATTCTTCTTAGGGACAGAGCTTACCTCTGGTGTCCGAGGAATGGCGGCCCTTAGAAGGCAAAGATGTGGTTGTTGCTCAATCCATGTCTAAAATTGAAAGAACCGGCTAGCATGGAGGACAAGGTGGTCCGCGCCATAATGAGGGCCTGGTCAAGTGTAAGAGAAGGGTTGGTCTTAATGCTACCGAAAACCTTGGAGGAACAGCTCGGATAACCGTTGTTTTGGAACCCCAGGATTAGAAGCAAAGACGATATGATGCTTGGACAGAAAAAATATTTTCCATGGGGCACATGTTAGGGTACAATCTTAGTTCAGTAAGAGATTGGGAGGTTTTCAGAATGAAGAGGAACGAAGGTCAGACTGGTAGCAATATGTTTACTAGCAGGCTAGAAAAGGTGACCCAATTTATAGATAAAGTTGTTGATGGTCTAGATAGGTGGAAGGTGGAAGAGGGGGTTTGGTCTGGGTGGTTTGTAGGTGAGGGTGATGCAAAAATTATATGTGGCAGGTGCCCATCTAATGAGTATCTCTTGTGGGGAAACCTAAGTGCTTTGTCCGACAATGGCCAGTGGTTGGCAGTGCGGGTGGCAGTGTTGGACGGTAAGAAGTGGTAAGTGAACCCAAACCCAGGGAAGCTAGATAATGATTGTAAAACATGGCTATTTGACAACAATCCCTTATGTGAATTAGAGTGGGATCCACTAGAGGTATGGTGGTAGAAACTAGGGACGAACAAACTAGGGGGGTTTTTTTAGTACAATATTAAGCTAAGAAGGCAAATCATTGGCTCCAAATCAGTGAGTGTTTCTCAGACTCACAATAGTTAGAGGGATAAAGGCATATCAGATGACTTGTTGAAGTCGTTTTGGAGGAGACTATGGGCGTTGGATATGCTAGAAAAAATAAAGGTTTGGTTTTGGCTTCTTCACCATAAGGCGATACTTGTAGGGGAGTGGATGAGGTGTTGTGGTGGGGAGGTTGGTTGTAAGTTATGTGGACACTCTTTGGAATCGATACCTCACGTTGTCGTGCCTTTCGGCGCCAGATCGTTTGCGTGAGTCGGGTGGGAACCGCTGGGGTTTTGGACTAGGAAGAGGAGAGTTTTAAGGCTAATAAGAATATAAATATGTTGTAAGAAAGAGTAATAGCAAACTCGTGAATCCCACGAGTGTATTGTATTAGATTAATCAATATGAATATAAGAATATAAATTTGGGTTGAAAGAGAATGATATAGAATCCTCGTGAATCCCACGAGTATAGTTTATTAATTGGTGTTTTTTAGAAACATATCCAGTTTCCAAATATTTTTCACCCCCATTACATTGTGCTCCTCATCCTAATATAGAGATGAGAGAGTCTTTTCCAACCCATGTGTTTTCTCTAACTATAGACTCCATGCTTTTTCTATAGATAGACTATATGCTTTATCTAAAGTGATCATGCTTTTTCTAACTTGTGCATTTTTTATAAACTATAGCGCTCATACACGCTAGAGGTGCATGCATAGTTTTTTTTTTTTCTTTTAACATGCATTTTCTTTTAACTAAAGTTTATCCTAGGTGAACTTAGCTTTCTATGTGGGACATCTACTTTTTAACACTAAATCCATGTTATATATTTTTTAATATTTTCTACTATTTATTCATATTTATTAAATCGGTACTTTATAAGTTTTTCACGTAGTGTACGAAATACACTACGACACTCGCCCCCTCCGAACCCGCACATCCTCCGGTATGTGCCGAAGTTGTCGGTGATTGTTAGTCTCGTCCGTCCGTTCTCTGCCCGGTTGGTTTCATCGTCGGTCGTGTTTGGTTGTCGGCCCCGTTTGGTCTCCGGTTTTTGGTTGCCGACGCCGTCCGGTTTCCAGTTCTGTTCGGTTGCAGGCTCTATCCGGTCTCTAATTACTGGCCCTCGTAATTCTTCTTTACTTGTAGTACCCTCCGTTTCTCTTGCTATGTCGGCTTTGTCTCTCCATTTTGAACACATCCATTCTTTCCACCCGAACCATTGTCGCCATCCGATCCACCATAGTCTTCGTTCGCTTTTTGCATTGATATGGCCCGCTTGGTCCTTGTCATTCGTGGTAGTGTCTTTGCTTGGCCTCTTCCTTGTCTTTATCAATATTGATTTCTTTTCGGATCTCCGGTTGAGTCGGATTAGCTTCTTTCCGATTCGGTATCGTCCGATTGTCTTTCAGTTGGATCGGCTTCCATTCCGATTCGTATTCGGCTGATTCGGACTCGGTTGATCGGTTTTTACCGATTCAGCCCCCTTCCGGATCTGTGTCGACCGATCGGTTTCCGTCTAGATTTTCTTTCTTTTCTTTGTTTTCACCGGTCTCGACCGGTTTGACTTCCGGAACTTCTTTCCAGATCGGTCTCATTCGATCGACTTCCGGTTGGAATGATTCCGTCCGTGTCGAACTCTCGGATTTTGTCCGGATCCACTTCCGCTTGCTTTAGCTTTCTTTTAGACCGGAATTTCGGACAGATCATCTTCCATCCAAACCGGCTTCCGACTTTACCTTCCTTGCCGCCATCTCCCGTCTCTCCGGTCTCACGTTGGTCCTCGGACACAACCGCTGAATTCTCTAGGATTAGTGCGCATGAACCCTCGGTATTATCATCCTCTGTCATTTCAACCATAGCCACCTTCTCGGCTATCTCTCCGTCATATGAATCGGCTTCGACCTTTGTTTTCTCTCCACCACCTTCCGTCTCTTCGGTCTCACGTTGCCTTTCGAACGCAACCGCCGGAGTCTCTGGAGGCTCCATCGTTTGTCTTCAATCGACCATCCTTCATCGGCCATGTTGTTGACAAGATTCTCATCTTCCTCTCATCATGTCTCCGGCATACCCTTTGGACTTTGGCCCAATCTTCGGTAAGACCATTCGCACCGTCATCGTCTTCGAGTTCGATCCCAATGTCCATCCTTTCTTTTCGATCGATCGACCTCACGAACATTAGGACTTTATCCTCTCCCACCAATCTTTGTTCCCGCTTCGAGAGTCGAGCAAAACGATGCTCGAACTCTAGGAATACTTGTGTTGCACTCCAATAGGTCTTCTCCGATGCCACCCATTCGTCGAATTCTCGCCGATCTTGTCCCTTCAATCTCTTGAAATCATATGCCTCTCGTAAAGCTTCTTCAAAGGACTCCCATGTCGGGTTTTGTTGCCCTATTTTGTGGATTCTCTATTGTAACTCATATGTGACTACTTGATTGAAGGATGTCACTTGCAATCCTTCTGGTATCCCACATCGCATCATCTCGGCCTTGTATTTGCATAGATAGTGTGACACATCCTTTCCGTCGAATTCCCCGTTTCTTTGCACAAGTCGCGCTACTGCCGATTTCATCTCCGACATTGTGCATTGCTCTTCTTGCATCCGCTTAATCATCATCATCATCATATTCATCGCTTCTTGTTGATTATCCATCTCCTTACCACCCCTCTTCACGTGGGGTTCACCACTTGTGTCATGCCTTTTGGCGCTAGATCGTTTGCGTGAGTCAGGTGGGAACCATTGGGGTTTTGGACTAGGAAGAGGAGAGTTTTAAGGCTAATAAGAATATAAATATGTTGTAAGAAAGAGTAATAGCAAACTCGTGAATCCCACGAGTGTATTGTATTAGATTAATCAATATGAATATAAGAATATAAATTTGGGTTGAAAGAGAATGATATAGAATCCTCGTGAATCCCACGAGTATAGTTTATTAATTGGTGTTTTTTAGAAACATATCCAGTTTCCAAATATTTTTCACCCCCATTACATTGTGCTCCTCATCCTTATATAGAGATGAGAGAGTCTTTTCCAACCCATGTGTTTTCTCTAACTATAGACTCCATGCTTTTTCTATAGATAGACTATATGCTTTATCTAAAGTGATCATGCTTTTTCTAACTTGTGCGTTTTTTATAAACTATAGCGTTCATACATGCTAGAGGTGAATGCGTAGTTTTTTTTTTTCTTTTAGCATGCATTTTCTTTTAACTAAAGTTTATCCTAGGTGAACTTAGCTTTCTATGTGGGACATCTACTTTTTAACACTAATGAAATGCTAGTGTAATGGTAAGGTTTCACATTATTAACATGGAGGTGTAAGGTTTGAATCTTACCTTATCCATGTTATATATTTTTTAATATTTTCTACTATTTATTCATATTTATTAAATTGGTACTTTATAAGTTTTTCACGTAGTGTACGAAATACACTACGACAACGTTCTTTAGAATTGTGCAAAGGCAATCCACATTTGGGGTACAAGTCTCATTATAGTGGCAACATGCGGTGTGAATGGGAGAGTCAGGTGGGGGTCCTTATAGGGTTTGAAGTTAACAAGGGAAGGTTGGGCAGAACAGTTAAACCCACATGGTCATGGATTTATAGTGTAGGGTGGCAACGTGTTCCAATGTGTTGGAGTGAGACCTGGCATAAACTCTAGTTTTTTTTAGGAGATATGGATGTTGGTGGCGTGCTTATCAACTTGGCACATTTGGACAAGGCGTTGTATGTTTGTTTTTCAGCAACGAAAGCTCCCAATCAGTGAGGTGTTGTTGCTAAACATTTGGTTCGAGGTAGTATCTTGGTTGCGCGGACGATATACCTTGATTCAAGGGGACTCAAATGAAGTAGAAAGGGCTCAGTCAAAGTTTTTGTTGAAATGGGTGGTTCTCTTATGATGGCCAAATCATCGTCAAGGCCTAAATGGAATTATCAAACACCCAGATGGTTGTTTCCGCCAATGGTTTCCACTAGTGGGCAAGAGATGTAAATATGTATAGTTGTGGTACAAGTAAGCTACCATGTAAAAAGTGTCGGTGGGATACTTTTGTTGTAAATGAGGCAGTGGGGATTATAATTAGTTTTGTGGGGAGAAGTGTGAGTTTTGTTGAATATGGTTGAACTTTAATGTACTTCGTTTGTAAACAAGTTGAGGCTGTCTTTGTAAGAGTAAGAGCCAAAAGAATGTATAATCTCTCTTTGGAAGGAAGCATACCTATAAAAAAGCACAAAATGATAACAATATCAGTTGTCTTACGCATCAAGCATGGTGAATGCAATTGATTCAATGGAAAAAAGATGGTTATAGCTAGGATATTTTGGAGAACTAGATGTAAATTAGTTAGACATAGATACCTACATGTAGTAGACCTATTCCCTAGTCCACAACATAACCTAGAGGAAGTGATTGAAACCCTAAAAGCAAATTGACATGATGTGAAATGGTCGTTTTAAGATTCTTCAAAGTACTACTAAAATTTGAACATGTGCAATACAAATCTTCATTTGATAACATTTAGGCACATTAATGAGATTGAGGTGTACACGTCAAAGCCATCAAGTACAAAGACTTACTATAGAGACACAATACAAGAAAAATAGACATATTATACATGTGATAAAAAAGTAAAAACGCTCTAAAAACCAAAATAGAAACAGGTGCTCACTTATCCAAACCCTCAATGGCATTACTGTGTGTGGAGAAAATAGACAAAACGAGAAAATTAGTTTTGTCTCAAGTAAGTAATGGTAAGGATCGTGACCGGTAGCAACCGGTTTCTCGTATACGTATTTGGGTGCAAAGAAACGAGCAAGATAATGCACAAACAAAAAAATGAAGACCAGAAAACGAAAGACTTCGGTTTTCGGTTTTCGGTTTTTGGTTTTCGGTTTCGGCCTCGGCCTCGGCCTTCGGTTGGTTCTATTCTTCCTATCGAGACGGACCTGCTATCTAACATAGATATGATTGGTATTATTATGGGTATATTTGTTAATTTCCACATTTTGATGGATTTCTAATGTTTCCTTAGATAATGTGTGTTGAAGCTCCAAAAGAAACATGGAAAATTTCCCACAAAATTTAGAGAATGTGATGTATGATTTAGTAATGTGGTAAGTCTAGAGTTGACGAGGAGACTTAGGTTAACCATTAGTGGCCATAATGGAGATAACCAACACCATTTCATAAGAGTAGGTGGAGAAAAATGCAACATATCTAATGTCCCACTATAGCATTGTAAAGGAAAACACTCCATAAGTTCAAAACTCACAAAGTAAAGGAAAAACTAAGAAGAATGAAGAAAAGAAACTTTACAAAAGAAAGAATGTGACATGTTGATGTGAATTACGTTATTTCACGTGGATTTTAGATAAAATGAATACAATTGTGTGTTTTTCCCGAGAGAGAGAGAGAGAGAGAGAGTGTGTGTGTGTGTGTGTGTGTGTAGTAGACTGTAGTAATAGTCACAGGTGACGATACTCCATTTTCACCTCCATTGTGGTGCCATCGTAGTGTTTTTCACACACGTGACACATTTATTAGTATAGGTATGCCCAAGGAATGTATAAAATAAAGGAAGGTTGTGGCACAAGTTTTATCCATAGACAAACAAACATCTAATACTTGTGACTCCATCCAACAGTATGGCAAAGCTATTATTAAGACTAATGCTCCTACTAGTGCTACTACTCATGGCCATGTTCATGCTATGCCCAAATGCCGGCCTATGCGATGTTGATCCCCTTGACTGCGGTGCCGACGAGGACGAAAACCTCATAATAGCGGCGCCCGTCACTAATGCCACCGTGTGCTTTCCCGGAGACCGCCAAGCATTGCTTCGATTCAAGGCGGCAATCACGGGGGACCCCAAACATGCTCTCGCGACATGGTCAGCCAAACAGCCCAATTGTTGCTCGTGGAACGGAGTGACTTGTGACGGCATCACGGGGCACGTTGTGAGCCTCGACCTCGCCCAATCCTCCCTCCAGGGGCCCCTCCCCCCATCCCTTGGCTCCCTCTCCTCCCTCCAGATCCTCGAGCTCGACGAGAATTTCTTCACCGGAACTCTCCCCCCTTCCCTAGGGAACCTCTCCCACCTCATCAAGCTCTGCCTCTCCTCCTCCACCTCCTCTTCGGGTGGCTTCTCGGGATCCATCCCGGAATCCTTAGGCGGCCTCACAAGCCTCCAGATGCTCGACGTCTCCTTCAACTCCCTCTCGGGGTCGCTCCCTTCGTCCATCGGTAACATGAAGAGCCTCCAACGCCTTCACATTTACAGTAACAAGATCGGGGGTGCTATCCCGGCCTCCTTCAGCCGCCTCTCCAACCTCGGCACTGCCGATCTCGGGTTCAACAAGTTGTCCGGCCGCATCCCCGACTCCTTCAACGCGCCCGGGGGCCTCATCACCCTCACTTTCCTTTACCTCGAGAACAACCGGATCACCGGCCTCCCCCACAACCTCTCCAACCTCAAGAACCTACAATCGGTCGATCTCGGAAACAATCCCATCGGCAGCCTCGGGAATGTGACCGGCCTCCTCACCGCACCGCAGCTCGCCCAAGTAGACCTCAACGATTGCGGCCTCTCCGGCTCCGGTCTTGGGGCATGGCTCGCCCGCGGCTTCCCGAGAGCCAATACCGAGCGACTCTCGGAGGACCTAACCCCTTCCATCAATCTAGCAAACAATGCACTCACAGGGTCCATCCCTTCCAACATCGGCTCCCTTCTCCCGGACTACTTTGAGAGCCTCGACCTCAGCAACAATCACTTCTCCGGACATATCCCGTCTTCCATTGCCAAACTCACATCACTCAAACTCCTAGAACTCGACCGAAACAAGCTCGAGGGATCGATCCCGTCCACCTTCTCTCACTTGACCTCCCTACGAGGCTTCAACGTGTCAAACAACCATCTCTCTGGCAAAATCCCGCAAATCGCACCATTTACCACGTTCGACGTCTCTTCATACAAAGGCAATGCCGGGCTGTGTGGCACTCCACTGCCAGCATGCCGCACATGAATATATATTCCCTTGCATGAGGCAATATGTAACACATGTTGTCACACCCACCTTAATGTGTACAACTTGTAGTGCTCCGGGTTTAATAAAATTGCCTATCCCAAATTTAGAAGTTGTATGTTGGACATATGAACCACATAAGATTATAATTTTCTGTGTTACACTACTCTTTTTCAAGTTTGTAGCATACCCATCCCAAACCTTGGTACCTAGCTAAAAATGTCCCTGTTGAAATGGAATTATCTCTCGATTCTATTTAAGGTTCAGCTTACTATAATTCTTCTCATCATTTTGGTTCAGCTTACTATATTTTCTTTTATCGTACGAACTACTTCAAAACATTGTTTCCCCATCCAAACCTTAGCCATTTGCAAGTCTAGTCAAGGCACACAAGGTAGGTATATCCCCCCCAATGATCGTGTTAACGTTTGTGCATGAGTGATCCCTCCTTTCCTTGACAAAGAGGGATCCCAAATAGCTGATTTTGCCATTCAAACACTAAAAATTTACAAAATCAACTATTCAATGCTATGACAATGGTCATGCATTGGTACATGACGAAGATACCACATTGATATCCTTTTTCTTGGGTAATCCTCATCCAATGCTAGAGGGTGCAATGGTGAAAGAGAGGCATGTGTGGGTTAATTTTGTTGTACAAACGTATACACCAATTACAAGTTTGGGCAATGGCCACAAGATAGGCATACCCCATTACCACAATATGGCCTTGCATAAGTGCATGATGGAGCATCACACAAAGACCTTCCTACTTCGCCACCCAAGGTTTGGGAGCGGAAAGAGACTTGGTCGGGTTAACGCATCAATTGAGCATAAATTGATTGTTTCTCCTCTATATTCAATATCCAAAGGGATTTGAGAAGAACAATGATGAAATGTATTCATGTTTTGATGCCCATGGTCCACCGATCACTTTGATGGTGATTGAACAAGATTGGACCACATTCCATTCAAATATATTCCTTCTCTCTCAAACAATACTTCACATGGTGCTCTCCTTCTAATGCCCTCCTTAAAAATGCCACGTGGGCCACACTCATTGTAATTAATCACTCAACATTTCAATGAACACTAATGGGTTGCGCTACACATGTTTCTATTTATAAGCTCAAGATTATAGACCATCACGAAGAGAACTTAATTAGGACAATAACAATTAGCCTATTATATATACCTTTAAAAGATATTATATATCAAACAAAATATTAGTCATTCCTAGAGTTTGCTAAGTTTAACATTGCATGATGACAAACCATCTGAATGATATTTGCAAGATACATTTAACAATCGGCAATGGTTCAGTTCAGTTTGGGTCTAAACGGTGTTGTGAGGATTTTCGGCCATGGTGAGAAAACCCGAGTGGGAGGAATAAAATAAGATATGCAACATTGCACATGAACTTAGGAAAATTGTAACATAGGAATAAAAGACAAATGTAAGGAGCAAAAGTAAGATGTAAAGGTATAAAGGTAATGTGCACTTTGTAGACTAGAGGGAGGCACATGAAGTATGGGTGTAGGGAGTAGTGGGCATTGAGTATGTCGGTAAGAGGAGAGGGAGTTAAGACCCATCAATCTCACCTCCTAAGATCGAGGTCAAATACTCTTCTTTGAAAGAAAGGGGATTTGACCACTCCTTTTTGTAATGTGCCTCACCCCTTACGACTATAAAAGGGAGTGAGGGGTCACTTTTGAAGGGCTTCAACTTTTTGGGTTTCTTTGGGTTGCCATTAGGGTTTCGGAATTTTGGGTTTTAGGATCTCGTTTTAGGGGTTTCATTCATCATCATCATCATCTTCTTCTTTTCCCCTATCCGTTTAGGGTTTCATCTAGAGGGTTTGCGTTCGGCCTACGCGGCCATGGTTGTAATTGGTGTGGTGCTTTCCATAATATATCTTGTCTTATTTAGATCTAATTCTCTTCAATCTTAATCTTTCTCTTCCTTCTCGGTTGAACTCCCAAGCTTCTCTCCCTCCTCTTACTCCCTAGTCCAAGACCCCCGTGGTCCCGTCCTAACTGACACGCACGTGCGGATTTATGCAACAACGGTTTGATGGTTTAGACTCTAGAGTTGCAAATTGATTTTTAAGCCTAATTCTCACATTTTAAGAAAAATCATTACATTTTGAAAAATTAAAATTTGAAATAATGATAATTTTTAAAATATTAAAATTTGAAATTTGACCTAACATGAAAACCGAAACCAAACCACGTCACAATTTAATGATTTGGATTTTTTGAAACGGTTTGGTTTAAACAGTTTCATGGTTCTGTTCGGTTCCAGATCAAGTTTCAAAAATTTTAAATTGTTCAGTTTTGACACCGTTGAACTGAACTAAATTGTTGTCGATTGTTAGATACATTTAACATGCTTAGTAATATGAACTATACGTGCATTCTCGTAAGAAAAACACCCTCAAAGAATGATAAATACCATACTTTTGGATTAACTATTTATTATGAGGTAAATAAGCCTAAAAAATGAAAAATACAAAAAAAACATTAAAAAAATAGGAAAAAAACCCCCCCAAAAAAACACAAGTATGTTTGAATAACATTCGCATTCGTTTTCCAACGTAGGAAAACGAATGTTATGCTAGAAGAACACAAATTTTACGTACTATACAAGTCTAAACCCTATCCCTCAACTATAATACTCATATAATATATTGATGCTTTTCCACTCTCTCCCTCTCTATTGCATGTGTCGATGTCTAGTACCTTCTTTTGCATAATTCCTCAACATAGGAGGTGCTTATATGTGTGTGAATATATTTGAAGACAATGTAGTACTTTTTTGTTTTTTGACTCCGAATATGGTAAATGTGACGGTCATCGTCTATGCAAACCACCAATGACACGAGTCGTTATATTGGGCAATACAATTCAAAGACGCAAGCTCATTTTGTCACAATATAAAATATATATGTATGCATGAACCTTAAAGTCAAAACGCCAACCATATAATATGGGGAATTGTCTTAATAGATTTGAAAAAAGGTTCTAAACATAAAGGTATTTGAGATGTAGGTAGCTAAATGGACCCAAGATGTATCATGATAACGATATGCGTCATGCAGTGCGCACACATTTGGATAGAAATAATTTGTAGACGTTGAATAGGGTGTCAAACATGTAAGTAGAAGAGACCAAAAGACCTATGGGCAACCTTCCTTACACATATAAAACCAAAGCCAGGTGGGGCGGAAGATACAAGCATTATCATCAAAATAACTAGTGACACATTTCTCCATTTCCAAACACTTACTTGGGACATTGTGACTCCAAACAATATGGCACACATGTTAAGGCCAATGCCCCTTCTAGCAATAGTACTCGTTGGCGTGTTCATACTATGCCCAAATGCCTCTATGTGCGATACCGATCCCCTTGATTGTGATGCCGAAGATGACCTCGTCGGAGTGGCACCGGTAACGAATGCCACCGTGTGCTTTGCCGGAGACCGCCAAGCATTGCTTCAATTCAAGGCGGCGATCACCGGGGACCCTAACCAAGCTCTTGCTACATGGTCGGCGAAACAGCCCAATTGTTGCTCATGGAATGGCGTGACTTGTGATGGCATCACGGGGCGAGTAGTGAGCCTCAATCTCGCCCAATCCTCCCTCCAAGGCCCCCTGTCCCCATCCCTAGGCTCCCTCTCCTCCCTCCAGCTCCTCAAGCTCTACGAGAATTTCTTCACCGGATCTCTCCCCCCTTCCCTAGGGAACCTCTCCAACCTCACAAAGCTCTGCCTCTCCTCCTCCACCTCCCCATCGGGTGGCTTCTCGGGATCCATCCCAGATTCCTTCGGCCGCCTCACCAGCGTCCAGATGCTCGATGTCTCCTACAACTCCCTCTCCGGATCGCTCCCTTCGTCCATCGGTAACATGAAGAGCCTCCAACACCTTCGCATTTACAATAACAAGATCGGGGGCGCGATCCCCGCCTCCTTCGCCCGCCTCTCCAACCTCTACAATGCTGATCTCGGGTTCAACAAGTTGTCCGGACGGATCCCCGACTCCTTCAACACAGCCGGAGGCCTTGTCTCCCTCGCTTTCCTTTACCTTGAGAACAACCGGATCACCGGCCTTCCCGACAACCTCTCCAACCTCAAGAGGTTACAATGGGTGGTCCTCCAGAACAATCCCATCGGAAGACTCCGCAACGTGGCCGGCCTCCTCACCGCACCTCAACTCGTACAAGTCGAGCTTAGCAATTGCAGCCTCTCTGGCTCCGGCTTGGGGGCATGGCTCGCCCGCGGCTTCCCAAGAGCCAATACGGCATTACTCTCCGATGAGGTAACCCCTTCCATCAGCCTTGCAAACAATGCACTCAAGGGTTCCATCCCCCTCAGCATCGGCTCCCTTCTGCCCGATTACATTCAGGGCCTCGACCTCAGCAACAACGGCTTTTCCGGAAAAATCCCGTCTTCCATCGCCAATCTCACTTCTCTGAGATTCCTGGAGCTCGACCGAAACAAGCTCAAGGGATCGATCCCGTCCACCTTCTCTAGCTTGACCTCCCTAGTGGCCTTCAACGTGTCGTACAACCATCTCTCCGGCAAAATCCCGCAAGTCGTGCCATTCACGACATTCGACGTCTCTTCTTACCAAGGCAATGCCGGGCTTTGCGGCACTCCGCTCCCGGCATGCCCCACATAAATTGGCCTCCAATCTATCTTATCACTATGCATCCACACAAGATTTGCATAAATCAAATATTGTACTATGTGTTGCCTTACCATCTCGGTGGGTAGAACTTGTTGTGGTCCAAGTTCAATAAATTTGTGGATCCAATTTTAGCACCAACATGTTGGATTTTACTAAATATACAAAGTTTTATTAAGCTTATATATAAATGTTTATGGACACTCGTGTGTAAGTTCCTAATAAGCCCTTGCCGATCGCAACTACCCAGTTTTAAATTCCTAGCTGAAAGTGAGGAATTGTTCGATTTGATCTGAGTCATCTTTTATTTTCATAGCTTAAAACTAGGTTGTTGGGTTATAATTCCTCACATTTAAGTTCTTGCCCTTTAAAACTAGTGCTACAATATGTCCTCAATTGTAGAGGTGTTGGAACTTGGTACACATTCTGATTTTAGAGCCCGAGAACCTTTGGGTCTCTAGCTACCTAACTAACTATGTACGAGGATAATCATACTTGGGCAACCCTTCACTAGGTCTGCCCCAAGGCCTAACAAGGCAACCACCAAAGTCAACATACGTGATCTATTTTTATGATAGTAAGGCGCGATTTGAACCCCACGACCTTGTGGTCATCATAGATCAACTTCCCAATGCAAGCCTAGTTTGAAACCTAAATATTATAATTTATTCTTTGTTTATTTGAATGACCTTTCAAAATCTAATTATTTATCACAAGAAACATCTGTTAGGACTAGATGTGACCAAGCTTGTAACATTAGCATGATGACAAAGCATGAAAGTTATATTCTACTATATTATTTATCATTGAAAGTCACACTTCTCTTTCAAGATTTTGTGTAGGGTTAACGGGTCAATTGTATCCCACACAATCTCATCATGACATGACTCATCAAAATTGGAAAATGCAAGATGATGAAAGAGAAAATTCAAGATGACATGGAATGAAAATATTAAACATACGTTTTGCATTTGAAGCACTCATCCTGCACAAGGTGACATGAAGGAGATGGAAAAAGCAAAAACATGTTGATTATTTGCAACCTAGGCTTCTTGGCGTGATATAGAATCATAAACAACCACTACATGCTCATGAGATGTTGGCATAGTTGGATATTGCCCCATAGCCAAGGCTATTTGTCACATAATTAAACATGATGTTTGCATTAACATTCTCCAAACAACAATTAATGTTTGATCGTAAACATTCAATGATTTTTGACCTAACATGCTAGAAGTTATATCCAATGTTTTACCAACAACAAATGCCAAGAAACCAAACACAAGTGGATGACCAAATTTTTCACAGAAGGCCTATTAAGAAAATGTCAAATATGTACATCAAATTTTGAAGGTGAGAAGAGAATGATCCTTGTGTTCTCAGTGGACTATTTGATCGTGATCGGGTTTATGATTTAGGGAATTCTACCTAGTAGTGGAGGTCAATCAAACAACACAACCATACATTTCGAACCAAGTTTCCAATTATTTATAAGTATAACAATTTTTTATCGTGGCCAAACATGAAAATCAAATGAAGTGAAAGACATTCACAAGATAAATGAATCATCAAACACAACATTGTAATGATGGTAGAACTTTTCCAAAGATAATCAAAATGTGATATCATTGGCATCAATTATCTGTGTAAAAAATGTTGATTTCACATTCACAATTTTTTACTCATACTTGTGTTTGTAATAGAAAAAAATGCCATGTTGCACCAAGTCTCTTTAAGATGTTCCTTTATATCAGCCTTGTGCATAGCATCAACACATAAGAGTACTCTATAGTGGTTGTTATTTTTTCCTATATTAGTTCTACATCACTTGGGGAAGAAGATGGATGGGAAATATTGGAGGTGACATGAAGAAATGAGTTGAAAAAATAGATTCAAGAATAGAACACAAATCTCTTAACAAGAAGAAAATGCAAAATGGGAGGTAATATAAACTAGTTTCCTTATGCATAGTTAGAACTTAGCGTTATTCTTTTAGTCGACTAGATGATTAACAAGGAGTAGAACAGAAGTTGTTAGGAAGAAGAATATAATAATAACAGTGAGAATTTGGAATACCTCACAAAGAAATGGAGAGAGAAACGTGAGAGGATCAATGACTTAACGACTTTATAGTATGCCTTAAGATAACGAACATCCTTCATAAAAGAATATATTTGGTAGGAATTTGAGTTCTCACTTATCCTTTTTATCAATTCTCACCATATAATAATTGCGCCACAATTTAAAGGTTTTTCAACTTTATCGAGGCCTTAAGAGTGTGTATCTGGAGAGCCTTGAGCTCAAAAGGAAGTTTGAAGATTTTTAGACCCAGATTTTAGAAAATGATAGCTATTACCTCATATCGATGAATTATTAAAAAACGTTCCACATAATTCAAAGCGAATTAATTATGTAGAATGATAGTTTCACTCATCTATGAGTTCTTTTGAAGCCAAGCCATCCACTTGGTGCGCATTAAGGTGTTCACTAAAGAAAGAGTATGACATATATAAGCACCCATTATGAGTGTCTTAAGAGTTAGTAGCATTATAAAAGGAGAATATGTATAAAGTTTTAATATTCTCTTTCCTCCAAAAATAACCTCACTTGGGATGTCACACATGGCTCGAGCAACCCAACTAGACAAGATAAAATGAAACTCACACCATGGGAAAGAGGTGGTCAAACTCAAACACTTCCTTACAAATCCAATATAGCACCACAAAAATCTTATATAAGGAAGAAGGATGCATCACACTCTGGGTATCATCGACCATATTTCTAGATCATATCATCAACCATATTTCTAGCTCATACAACTACCCATTATACTTGAGACTTGTTTAAAACAAGCACATCATGGTTGATATAGGGAGACACCATATGAGTACTAACACAATGCTAGTCATGAATATGTCCATGTTCGTGTTACTTATGTCCAACCTTTGGGCACCAGTTAGGTGCGACATCGATACACTCGCATGTGATATTGACGCGATCGATGAGTACCTTGTCGGCGTGACTCCCGTCACAAATGAGACTGTGTGCTACCCGGCCGACCGACATGCATTGCTTCTCTTCAAGGCCGGGATCACGGCTGATCCCAACAATGCCCTAGCATCTTGGTCATTGTCGGCACCCGACTGTTGCTCTTGGAATGGCGTCACGTGCGACGGCACGACGGGCCGCGTCGTTAGCCTCGACGTCTCACAATCCTCGCTCAACGGCTCCGTCTCCCGCTCCCTCGGCTCCCTCTCCGCCCTCCAACTACTCAAGCTCTACGGAAACACCTTCGCCGGCACATCCCTCCCTTCCTCCCTAGGCAACCTCCCTTCTCTCCGGAAGCTCTGCCTTTCCTCGTGCGGCTTTTCCGGCTCCATCCCGAGCTCCTTGGGCCGCCTCGCCAGGCTCCAGACGCTCGATCTCTCCTACAATTCCCTCTCCGGCTCGCTCCCCTCTTCCATCGGCAACTTGTCGAGCCTCCAAGAACTTACCATCAACAGCAATCAAATTGGGGGCTCCATCCCCGCCTCCTTCGCCCGCCTCTCTAACCTCTACAATGCCGCGCTCGGCAGCAACCGGATGTCGGGTCGGATCCCTGACTCGTTCAATGAACCCGATGGCCTCGTCTCCCTCATGTACCTCTACCTCGACAACAATCGCATCACCGGGGTTCCCCAAGACCTCTCCAACCTCAAGAACCTACAGCTCATTGATGTCCAATACAACCCTATCCGAAGCCTCGACAATGTCGCCGGCCTCCTCACATCTCCACAACTAGTTGAGATAGATTTGGGCAATTGTCAACTCTCCGGCTCCGGATTGGCTGGGTGGCTGGCCCGCGGCTACCCACGAGCAAACACTCTCCACATTTCCGATGAAGTGACACCATCTCTTAGCCTCGGGAACAATGCCCTAAGTGGATCGATCCCTGAAAACATTGGCACTCTCCTACCGGACTACATTCAAGGTCTCGGCCTAGACAACAATCGGTTCACCGGACATATCCCTTCTTCTCTCTCGAACTTGACTTCGCTAACAATTGTGGAGCTCCAGCAAAATGAGCTAACCGGATGGATCCCAGCCACCTTCTCTAAGCTAAGCAACCTAGTGACCTTCAACGTTTCCTACAACCACCTCTCGGGAAAAGTCCCCCCCGTCATTCCGTTCACAACTCTAGACATCTCTTCATATGAAGGCAATGCTGGCTTATGTGGCACACCTCTTCCTTCTTGCACCTAATTAACCTCTCGATACTTTTACAATTTGTCCGAATTAATCTCGTTAATCTCCGGACTCACTAATACAGTATTGTTAACTTGTCTTTAAGTTTCCTCAACCCTAAACAAAGGGGTATTATGGTAAATATTCATAAATGAGACAAAGGGATGTGGTGTCGTTTCTCTAAACTAAGAAAAACTTAGTGATCAACTTATTAATTTTTGTTGATGATTGTGTAGGACATAAGGGACATATATATATATATATATGTATATGTATGTATGTATATATGTATCATCAAAAGTGTCGGATACAGAAATGGTATAAGGGAGAAAGTCGCATGGATAACCTTTACACACGTCCAAGTCTAAGGATACTTACAATTCAAGGCTTATAAGGAGGAAGTGCCCAAACTATAAACTAACTCTAGTAGTAGAAAGAAAATATAACCTACAATAGTCATATTATTGGCTTGGAAAAACTCCAAATATCACTCAAGAGTTATTTTCCCTTAATGGCTCTAAGATTTCGCTTTTACCCCAAAGGCTCTAGATAACCTTTAAAAAAAAGACAAACATACATAATTGTACAAATAACACATATAGTTGAGAGCCAAGGATGATCTCTAACCATATAATTGCTAAAATTACACATATACTCAAGGAATAAGGGATGTATGCTTGTGTAATGCATATAGCTGTGAGTAAGAGGTTATGACCAAGAATATTCAGGGGAATCAAGAAAGCTTTGGGGCATTTCACCAATGGCAATCTTTAGAGCTCTCAATACCACCAGGAATAACATTGTAGAAGCTTCCTTTCTATGTTTCAACCCCAGTGTTTTCTGTAAGTAACTAAACCATGTCAATAGACCAAAGGTTTGGAATCAAAAGGAGAAACAATTTTTGCAACAATCATTACAATAGAAGTCAAGAATAGAATTATCCTACAATTTTACATTCCAATACAGCAATAGCTTCAGTTGCTCCCATAAGATTCCATGGAAAAGCACAATTACTGGAACATTTATATTTGATATGTAAAGCATCCTAAAAGGCATAAAGTAAATCAATATATCAAAATTACGATGTGAACATGACGTGCACAATACCACACTCATTGCTATCCAGATGTTATTAGTACTTAAATTGAGAAATAAGATCAAACACACAAGTTTGGATTATCATTAGGTGGATCAAAATGTGAAATGTTTATAGACTCACAGATCGCATAGCCCACAAACGATACGCGACATATAAAGCATGATAACATTGACATATTACCCACCAAGTCTATTGCAATAGATTGCAAAAACTACTACCGTAAACAGTTACACCCAAAGATAATTGCAACACAATAGATAATTCTTGGGCACCAAACCCCTTGCAATATCTATTTTGCATGGAAAAACCCTTTCCTCTTACAAGAATTACAAAAGCCAAATTCAAAGCTCACAAACCCTACCTATTCATAAAAATAATGACCCACCACCGAAATTTGCATCTGTAAGCTCCAAAGCAAAACACCATCTTTCCAATTCGGACAAAGGTTCAAGACTCGAAATTCCAAGCCTCTGACTTGGGATTTAAAACTGTACGGAAAGGTTTAAACCATAACATTAAAATCTACTACAATGGGATGGTAATCCAAGGACAAAAAGCCCTCTCTCAATATATTTGCTAGCTGAAGAAGTAACCATATATGATGATGCTTTTAAAATCGCGATTCGGCTTGATTCACACGTATAGCACGACCGTCGACTTGTCGTCCATCCAAGCCTTGAATAGCTGCATTCATTTCATCTGCTGTCGACATTGAGATAAACCCAAAACCTCTAGACCTCCCTGTCTCACGATCTTTTACAACTCTAGCCTCTAACACTGCGCCAAATTCACTGAATAGTTGTTGAAGACTCATATCATCTGTCGACCAAGGCAAATTGCCAACAAAGATACGATTTGCACTTGAAGGCCTCGGAGAAGAACCATAGCCACCATAACTTGTGCGTGGCTCCGGGTTACCATAGCTTTGAGAATATTCTGATCGACCATATCCTGTACCGCTAGAATTATAAGCACCATAACTGCTAGATGAATCACTACTTCCACCAAAACTCATATTGGAGTTAGCACCAAAACTAGAAGGCTCATTGCCTCCTGAAAATGGTGTAGAAGCTATGCTTTGTCCATAGTCCATATTTCCATAGCTCGATCGCGATTGTGTGCTTCCGCCATAGCTGTTATTATCACCATAGCTAGAGTTAGATTGTATATTGTTGGCTCCATAGTTTGGTGTTGAAACTGGTTGGGCACCATAGCTAGAAGTTGGAGAAGAAGACTTGGAATCCACATCTCCAAGATTATTACTATTCAAGCCAAATGGTTTATCATCACTCATTTGCGGATATGAGGATGATGGGGGTTGGCCATACCCAGAAGAAGCTGGGGTGCTTCCAAAGCTCGAGGTTGACTGAGTATTTCCATAGATAGGGGTAGATGGAGTATTACCATAGCTAGGTGCAGGTTGAGTATTTCCATAGTTAGGGGTGGATGGAGGATTACCATAGCTAGGGTTGTTTCCATAGCCAGGGGTGTTTGTGTAGCTAGGGGTGTTTCCAAAGCTTGAGCTCGGGCTTGCATAACTAGAGGTGGATGATCCAGCACCATAGTTTGGGGTGGACTGAATTGGCGCATTATTCCCACCATAAGTAGAGGGTGTATTTGAAGGAGCGCTAAAACTTGAAGGAGACACATAATTACTTGAACCTGAACCTGAACCCGAACTCGAACCGAACAAGCTATCTTTGCTACCACTAAAGCCACTAGATCCAGGATCGTTTGCACCTGGGGTAGGTTCGGCACCATAGCTCCGCGTGGTAGGACTCAAGTTTGACACGTTGTTCATGTTCGCATTGGTATTCACGTTAGCGTTTGAGGTAATATTTGGAGCATTTCCATAAGGTTTAAAGGTTGTGGGTTCATTATTGCCAATGCGTGAAACTGGAGAAGAAGCAGCAGAAGCTGAGGCAAAACTAGGGTTGGAATTAGTTCCACTGCCATAGCCAGAAGAGCTGCCACCATAACTACCTGAGGAAGGAGATGAAGAGCCCATTCTACTATTAGAGGGAGAAAAACTGCTGCTTCGATATGTTGGCCTATTCCGCCTCCCACCTATTTCTCTCTCATGAGGTTTTTTCTCTACAAAATCCATCCTTACACATTTTCCTTTGAATTTATATCCATCTCTCCTAACTATGGCCATACAAGCTTCTTGCTTTGTTCCAAACTCGATAAAACCACCTATTCCCTGTGAATTAAGTTCTGGATCATCTGTGAACTCTACTGATTCTACTGAAACTCCTTCTAACCCATCAAACCATTGGCGGAATTCTTGGGGATCAGTATTGGGAGGAAGGTTCCATATCTTGAGTTTCTTCCCCACAGGAACACCTTCCACATACGGAATCTTGTAGAAGTCTGGGTCTAACGCAAAGATTTGAGTAGTTCTCCGTGATCTTACCTGAGAGGGAGAGGAGAGGACACTGATGAATCGAGAGGAGCAAGAAGGACTGGCAATGGAGATGGTTCTTCCACTGAAAGGGAAGCTAGCTCTGCAAGTGACGGTGGTGGTGGTGTTGTAGTTTCCATGGCGGGAACCTCCACTGTTTGTTCTCCTGTCTGAGCGAATGGAGACTAGAGAAGAGGAAGCAGCAGCCGCCATAGCCATGGACAAGAGATGAAGAAGAAGAAGAAGAAGAAGAAGAAGAAGCTGTGGTTGGAGGAGGAGTGCCCTAGAGAGAGGATGTACATCTAATCTCCTCCCTTCTCTCACCACATATTTATATATACATCCAATCATTTATCTCTATTTACTTATTTGTCCCCAACACAATTTTGAGATTTTTCAAAGGTTTTTTGTTTTCTTCTTTCTTCTCTTCTCTCTAATTCCTTTTGTGTGTTTTTAACTCATTTAAGTAACTAGGGTTAAATTTCTTTACTTCTATGTTTTTATTGTTTTTAACCTTATCCATGTTTTGGGCTTCTTGATTTTTCTTCGTGTTTCGCGCATGCAAGGTATAGAGTGTGTGCATATACATATATTAAAAACAAGACAAACATGGCAATGTTGATAAAAAAACACCTCCTTTTTCCTTTCCCCAGCAATTCCTAAACCCTAAAACCTCTCTGATAGTGCTAATTGTAAGGCTACCAAGTTGATTCCCCTCTCGTGGACATGATGCCCGTAGAGAGCTTAGCTTGTTAGAGCTCTTGAAATCCATTTTTCTTGTGCCATTACCCAACTGATGTCGTACTCTCTAGGCCCCAATCAATAGGGTTGTAATCAAACATTCATTGCCTTAAACGATAGAGAAGGTAAAGCTTCGGCTCCTTCATCAAAAACTCCTAAAGTGAAAGGTTGTCGTTGCTCTCTTTTTTCGTAGCTAATAATGCCCATAGTTACGAAATAACAACCCAAAATAACTTTAGGAATTGGGCATTAACAAATTATCCTTTGTTGCATTCCATCACCCATAATCATTGCATAGAATAAAACATCTCATGATCTCTTTTTCTTTTTCTTTTTCTCATCAATAATAGCTTTCAATTATGGTTCGATTGGCTTGCTCTATCTCTTTTTCTTTTTTTGTGAACAAAGTTATCCTAGCAAAAAGCTATTAATGCAAATAGAACACACATCTTTTTACTATATGTAATTAGCCTACGTTAGTGGTAAGTCATTTACACTACTAGCAAGCATTACATCTTAGGTTTGAAACCCAATTTTCTCACCTCTCTATTACTCCACAAATATCTCTTATTTCACTAGATGTCATTGTGAAATGTAGGGATTGAACCCATGACCACTTGGTCTCCAAGTAGGGCAACCTTACCAACTTTCTCCCTTTCTTTCTTTTCTTCTTTCTCCCTTTCTTTCTTTTTTTATTGTAATTAGCTTATCTTGGTGGTAAATCATTTACACCCAATTTTTTGACCTCTCTATTACTCCATAGATATCTCCTATTTCACTAGATGCCACTGTGGAATGTAAGGGTTGAACCCATGACCACATGGTCTCCATTGGGCAACCTTACCAATTGAGCTACATCCATCTAGGCTCTCTCTCTCTCTCTCTCTCTCTGTGTTGAAAACACACAATTATATTAAAAATATGTGTGTAAAAAACACTACTTACAATGGGTGTGACAATGGATTATGGTTAGCCGCTAACTGCACTACATGGGCAGTGGAACATGTTGAATTGCCAATACGCAAGACGAACACTCCACTAAGGAATCCAATAAAGAAAATTGTCACATTAGTACTCCCTTCAACTTTCGTAGATATGATTTCACTCCATGTCTACCATCAAATACATATCTCAGAAATAGAAAAACAATCTCCATCTCTGATTTTGGGTCAACCTGTGTAAATTGTGCCAACACCCACTGTCTAGGTGTCAAATAACACCGTGATAAAACTTGCCAAATTTGAGAAATGTAACTCCAAATCTGACAAGCAATCAGACATTGTATAAATCGATGAGTATTATCTTCCATTTGAACAATGCTAAAAAAGCAATTGCTCGTTTCTAGTCCATAACGCTTTAGAGTTAATCCCAAAGGCAATCCTCCAACCAAAACTCTTCAAATGAAGATCTTTGCTACAAGTGGCAATTTAGAATGCCAACTACGTTGTAAGATCTGCCACCACCCATGATCAGATTTGTGTATTTTCCATTCTTCTTCAGCCTTAGATGATAACCATCCAAGAGATTCAATAGAGCAATGATACAAAATATTAGGAGTCACTTGTAACAATGACATTTGACCCCATAAACATCAATCAATCCATGGTTGTTCTCCTGTTTGTAGATGTAAGGGACCTTGCATCAATGCAATATTTTGTAGTTGTTGCCAAATAAACTCCTAATTAGGCGAGACGGGTAATAATTGTCGTGCTTCAACAAACTCCAAAATTCTTTGAGATGGAGCCTCAACTATATCTCCCACCTCTTTGACCCCCAAACGATACAAACGATTAAATTGAGCTCTCTCTCTCTCTCTCTCTCCATGAAGGTCATAAAGAAATTACGACATAGGAGTTCATGGATCACAAAGGATTGCAAGCAAAATGCAGCATATATGCGCGAGAATGCCTAGCTCCTTTTCTAACTCTAATCTTCAATCGTACCCTCGTCGAGGGTTTTCCACCACAGTGGATTGTGAACACAGTGCCCCTCATACACAAAGGAGGGGACCCCATGGACCCAAATATATAGGACAATTATAATAGGTCATACACTCGCTAAATTATATGGTGCAGTAATGGAAGCAAAGCTTAGCGACTATATGGAAACCTTAAGTCTTCAAGCACCTGAACATGATGGCTTGTCTTCTCTACTATTGACCATATCTTCACACTTAGATGCTTAATTGACCAGTCAAAGGATCGCAAGAAGAAATTATATTGTTGTTTTGTGGACTTCCGCAAAGCCTTTGAAAATATCCCTAGAGAGCAGTTCTTTGATAGACTTAAATGCTTGAAGATACCAAATGACATGATTTGGGTCATCTAAGCACTATATGAACAAGTCTCTGAGTGGGTACGATGCCCAGGTGGCCTATCCAATTGCTTCACAAGCACCATTGGTGTAAAACAAGGTTGCCCCCTATCACCAACTCTTTTTAGGATCTACATTGATGAGATCACAGATTTTATTGCTCGTAAGGGAGGGAACGGAGTAGTCCTTCGGGGTACGCAAGTTCGTATCTTGCTCTATGTAGATGACATAGTTTCGCTCTCTAAGTTTGAACACGACCTACAAAGGCATCTTAATGCTTTAGATGACTTTTGCACACAACAAGGATTGGTAGTGAATTTAGGGAAAACTAAAGCCCTTATCTTTCACACATCAGCTCGAGTTAGAACTAAGTGTCACCTAACCCTCTCGCATAGACCAATTGAGGTAGTTGGATCATATGTATATCTTGGAGTCACTTTTAGTGCCCCCTCCGGTAAATTTTCGATGACACAAGCAGCCAAAGATAGACTTACGAGAGGATATGCATCCCTCTCACTCTTAGAGAGACAATGCCAACATGCAAACTTTCAAGAGCCACGGACTAAGGGGTGGCTCTTTGACTCATTAGTGACCCCTTCCCTCATGTATGCATCAGTGGTTTGGGCTCCATCTTTTATGTGGACACAATAAGAGACACCATTGGTGACGATGTTATCACGTCAACTCCGAAACAAATCGACAGTACCACATGGCATTATTAGAGCTGAGTTAAATTTACCCCCGATGTTAGTAGAAGCACTTTTTCAACTTGTAGTCTTTATTCATAAGATGCATGGCCAACCACATGATAGGACATCTCATCAAGATTTTGAGGCATCTTGATCACTCTATGAGTCCGGATATACTAGTTCATGGTATAACACGATGGTGAGTTGGCTTCTTGCAAATGGCCTAGACATTAAAAACCTACCTCCCCTTAGGTACAACCACGAGATTGATAAAACTTTAATATCTCATGAGGACCACAATAAGGTAATATATATGTAGATTATGTCACATAGAGATAGAGGATGAGTACCACTTTGCATGCAACTGTCCCAATTACGCTGAGATAAGGGAAAAATACCAAGACATACTCAGACCCTCTCCAAACTATTAGATACTCTAGATATAAAGAAATTAAACAAATCTATCTTAGAGCTAAACCAACATAGAGAGAATAAGCGACAAAATGTTAACAATAACTTTTGTAATATTCACCAAAATGTAACCAATGAAGTTTTTCAGGGACAGGGGGAAACGATGAATGTGGACAGACATGCACAATTTGGCCTCTCCTTGATGAAGCAGAAAACCAAAGAAGAACCAAACGCCCTCGAATGTTGGGTTTCAAAGCAACTCGACGTGGTGTAGAAAAAATTAAGAAAATAAGGGAATGTGAGTTACACTGCCTAGAAGCCATGGTTGGGGTACCTTCTACATCAGGACCACGGGTCACACCCACATCAAAACCCTTTGACCTCCCGCTTCTTTTTGAGAGACTTAGATGGAAATGAAATTAGGCCTAGTACAAATTCATTTCCTTTATAGAATATGTTACACCATAACATGTTTTGTACAATACTAGAACTCTTTTAGCTTAAGTTCTATTTTTATTTTATTTTATTACTGATGATTGGGTAAACACACACACACACTCTCTCTCTCTCTCTCTCTCTCTCTCTCTCTCTCTCTCTCTCTCTTTTATCGTAATTAGCTTACCCTAGTGGTAAGTCGATAGCACTACAAGCATTGTGTCTTGGGTTCGAAACCCAATTTTCTCACCTCTCTATTATATGTTGAGCGGCAAGCTCAACTGGAGCCAGATCGGCTGAATAAGCCTGAGCCGGCAAGCGAGACGGATCGGTAAGCTGTGAGCAACCGAGCCGGTTAGCCAGATCCAATCAATAACCGGAAGCCTAGTATTAGTGTAGACTACTAGGCAATTATAGTCTCATAGTAAGTGTCAGATGCTCGTGTGAGCATTGAAGTATGCGGTACTTTTGTCAGTCCCATGAGGACTTGTATAAATAATGCTACTGAGCATAGTTGTATGTACAGAGTGTTTTTATTGTTTTTGAATATAGCCTTGAAGTTCTGCTCTCTCTGTCTCTCCCATGTACTCTGTGTATTCCCTACCTTCTCTGTTTTCTAACGCTTCCGCAAGTAATCGTTTACATGGTATCAGAGCGCGAGGGTTGAGAACCTCTGCAGCCGACAAGCGCTTGAAAGGAAACCCTAATAGGTCGTAAAACAGCAAACAAAGAAGTGATGGATAGAGGGATGGCTAGCTCGCTCCCTGTGGAGAAACTCGACAGATCCAACTATGCATCTTGGTCGTATAAGATGCACCAATACCTACTTCGGCATGGCTACTAGAGTTTTGTCGAAGGAGCCAACGAAACAGCACTTGATGTGGCACATAAGGACTTCCCAGTGTGGGAACAATCGGCAAGCAAAGTGATGTACTGCTTCGCGTCCAGTGTCGGAGACCAGCTGCTGAGCCACATCCAAGACGCCAAGACGCCGAAGGAGGCTTGGGGGAACCTAAAGAAGGTTTTTGTCGTGAGCACTATAGCCCAGAAGTTGCAACTCCGACAGGAGTTGAGCAATGTCCGACAGAAGGACATGTCGGTGGCGGATTGCACGGCCCAGATCAAAGAGATCTGTGACTCGCTTGCCTCTATCAACGTTACCATGGAGGAAGACGAGATGGTACAGGTCTGTCATGGGGGCCTGGCATCTAAGTTCAGAGCGTTCCGAACGGCAGTGTGTACAAGGGAGAATACACCGTCATTTTTCGACTTACAATCGATGCTCCTTGTAGAGGAGAACCACGCCGGTGCGTCAACTAGCGCACCCACTGACAACCGGTTGTTGTACACAGAGGCGGATCGGTCCCGTGGGCATAGTGGACGAGGCGGGTCGGCACGCAATGGAGGCGGTCGGCAAGAGCAAGAACGAAGGCACAGAGAACGTGCCGACAGCGGTTCCAGGACTCCCACAGGCAGGGGGAGTCATGGCGACACCAGAAGACGCCAAGAGAAGTCGGCAACGAAATGTTGGTATTGTGGCAAAAAGGGCCATAGAGAAAGCGAGTGCTGGAGAAAACGAGCCAATTCGGACAAATTCGGATCCAGCAAGGCCGGCAAGGATGGCCGGCAAAGCTCGCACTACGTGAAGGGATCGGGAGGATCCAAGAACGGCAACGGGCCAGCCTTGGTGATGAAGCACGAGGCGAACTCAATGAAGAAGACCACTTCCAAATCGGAGGAAGTGTGGTATGTTGATTCCGGTGCGTGGAACCATATGACGAACCACAAAGAGTGGTTCTCCTTTTTGGAGAAAACGGATCAACCAGGAGTAGTCGAAACCGGAGACGACACTCCTCACCCAATTGTGCACGTTGGAGAAGTCCCTTTGAGCCACGTCGGACAGAAGGGGAAGCTGATGAACGTATTACACGTTCCAACAATCACGAAGAACCTGGTGTCGGTCGGACAGATCGTCGACCAAGGGATGTAGGTGCAGTTTACGCACCTCGGGTGCTTCATCGAGGAAGAGGGCCATATTATTGCGCAAGGGCGCAGAGACGGGAGGATGTTTATCCTCGATACCAATAACGTCGACACCGCTCTGTTTGCAAAAGGACAGAAGGTCGAATCGGACATCGACCTGTGGCACAAGCGGATAGGCCACGTCAATTATCGGAGGCTTCAAGACCTGCAAACGAAACAAGTTGTTTTCGGTTTGCCGAAGTTTAGCGACCGAAAGGTTTAACGAAACAAGTTGTTTTCGGTTTGCCCAAGTATGTGAAGCTTGCCAACTTGGGAAGCAACATCGGCTTCCATTCCCCACCGAACGTAACCGGAGCCGTAACAAGCTCGACCTTATCCATTCGGATGTGTGGGGACCAGCACAGAATGTTAGTCTTGGCGAGAGTCGATATTTCGTCTCCTTCATCGATGACTATACGCGGCACACATGGATCTAACTCATTGAGCATAAGAGTGAAGTCTTCGAGTGTAAAAGCATGGTGGAACGGGAATCGGAGAGGAAGATCAAATGCATGTGGTCGGATGGCGGGAAAGAATACTTTTCCGGCCAATTCAACAGTTATCTGCAGCAAACGGGAATTCGGCAAGAGTTTAGCTGCAAATACACACCGCAACAGAACGGTGTTGCCGAGAGGAAGAACCGGTCGCTTATCGATGCAGCAAGGGCAATGCTGGAGGAGAAGAGCATGCCCAAATTCTACTGGGCGGAGCCAGTCCGAACGGTTGTCTACATCTAGAACCGGATCAGTGACAAGGTGTCAGCTCACGAGCTGTATTTCGGGCGGAAGCTGAATTTGAGACACCTTAAGATCTTCGATAGCATTGCATTTGTGCATGTACTGGATGAGAAGTGGAGGAAGTTGGATGCAAAATCGGAAAAATGCATCCTAGTCGGCTATGCTCAAGAGTAGAAGGGTTATAAGTGTTATAACCCCCGGACAAAGCAGGTCCGAGTTAGTCGAGATGTCGAGTTCGATGAATCGGCATCATGGTACTCCTTACCGGCTCCGACTTCCGCATCCGACCCGGTGCCGATGGATGAGGCTAGTGAAGCGTGGACTCAGGATGAGAGTCCGGAATCGTTCTGCTCTCTCTGTCTCTCCCGTGTACTCTGTGTATTCCCTACCTTCTCTGTTTTCTAACACTTCCGCAAGTAATCGTTTACATTATATATATCTCTATTTCACTATATGCCACTGTGGAATGTAGGGGTTGAACCCATGACCACCTGGTCTCCATTGGGCAACCTTACCAACTGAGCTACATCCATCTGGGCTCTCTCTCTCTCTCTCTCTCTCTCTCTCTCTCTCTCTCTCTCTCTCGGTAAAAGCACACAGTTATATTAATTGTATGTAAAATCCACTTAATTACAACACTTCTTAGTCTCCTCTACCTATCATATGCCTATGTAGGGAGAGGGACGTTCTATAATGCTACCAAAAAACCAGAATATGCATTTGAGGAAATGATCCCCACATGCTCTAACATCCAAAAATTCCACATGAGAATACCTTTAAGCTTATTTATATAGGCTTTCACCCCATGTCTATTATCAAACATGAAAGCATTACGCATATTCCAATTGTGTTGTAGACCCCAATAACGTAAAAATTGGAACAATATCTCCATCTCATCATTTGATCCATTTTGAACATATTGAGAAAAAACCCATTGTTGAGGTCTCAAACAACAACGGGTTAAAACTTGCCAAATGTCCGATAAGTACTTCCAAATGGTACACGCTATAGGACATTTAATGAACCTATGTGTACTATCCTCCAATGGAACGGTGCAAAAGAAACAAGTGTCAGACCCTAGTCCTCGTCTCTTTAAGGCTGAACCTAATGGGAGCCCACCAGTCATGACTCTCCATATGAATACCTTTGCACGAAATGGTAGATGGGAATGCCAACCACGTTGTAATATTTTCCACCACCTTGCATCTTACTTATATACATTCCACAACTTCGTTGCTTTAGGAGATAGCCAAGATAATGATGCCATCGCATGATGATACAATATATTTGTAGTGACCTATAACGAGCGTGTACCATCTTGTAACCACCAATCTACCCAAGGATTAATCCAATCAATCAATTGAACATTTGTAACATCAATGCCCAATGGATAACCCAAATGTCAATCAATTGAACCTTGTGTAATCACTAACCCTCGCCATCCCAAGCATTCCAAATCACTCTCCGTACAATAAATAAGGCGAGACTTCCTCCAATTTATATACAACCCTGACGCCAACGCAAATTGATCCCAAGCTTGCATACTCCTTTTAAGATTTTCTTTTCAGGCTTGTAAAAACATAAAAGAATCATCTGCCAATGCTTGTGCCACCAATTGTCCACCAGAAGGAAGATGCAAACCCACAATATCATCATTGGCCGCAAGTTTTGACAACATTACTAACAAAGGAAGTGTAACAATAGCAAATAACAATGGCATAGTGGACATCCTTGCCGCACAGATCTAGTAAGAAACACTTTCGGAGTGACTCCGTCATTAAGCATCACACGGGAGGTTGCATTGGTCCCTAGCAAAAAGATAAGTCAACACATACGAGGACCAAACCCCATATTATACATCACACCTGAGAGGAAAGACCAATTAACATGATCATATGCTTTTTCCAAATCTAATTGCACCATAACCATTTCTTGATGTGTATGTCGAGCATGATCGGTCGCCATTTGAACATTCAAAACATTATGCAATATATTTCTCTCTCTCTCTCTCTCTCTCTCTCTCTCTCTCTATTCAAAACAAACAATTATATTACTTATATGTAAAACATTGTATTCTTAGTACAAATAATTTAGTTGCCACCACAACGCCTTAGTTATAGTCCCTCCCATGTGTTATTACACCTTAACAAAATATTCTAAAATAAAGGCCATGGTTGTGTTCACAAACACATGTCTTGCAACAACGGCTCAACACCCAATTTCTTAGGGGTTGTCATATGATTTCATGAAATACATATGATCCCCATCTTATCACTCTTGTGTCACAACATAAATTGAAGACAAAACAAATCCTTCACTTTAGTAGCAAACTATTCATGTTGTTTCTTGGTGTGTATGACCCAACACACTTCTTAATCTTAGATAAAGTTATGCCTCCTCACCAAGGCTGACTAAAATGTCATATATCCTATTGATGACAATATGGTAAGAGTGGTCGTCAATCACTCCTAAGCCACGTACAATCATGTTGACAATACAAAGGAACCCCTTCTCACTCTCTTTTTAGTCTATCACAATCAGGTGTATATATACTTAACCAACATTCTTAAGATCATTAAAAAACAAGAAATTATATTAGAAAGTGATTACATCCATATCATTAATCAAGATTAGTGCAAGACTTAGATTTAAGCACATAACAGTAATCTATTAGAGATAGAGAGAGAAGCTCTACCTTAGGTCAAGGAACGCAAAGAAGCCCTTGTGAAGATCCAAAAAATTGGCTTTTATTCTTCCCTTACATTCAAGTGCTTTTGTCTTTATCCCCTTTCACATTGTGGAGACACATGACACTTTCCTAGTTTTAACATGCTCCCTCTCTCCCATTTTTACATTATTACATCATGTCAGTGCCCCTCTTCAAAAAAAAAAACTACATCTACATTGTGATGGAGGGTAGTGTTCAATGTTATCCCAAATCTACATTATAGAAACAATTATAATTTAGAGGCCTATATATTAGACATGGTAAACTAGTACCAAAATGCATGAGGAAATACATATGGCGTAGTTTCTTCAAGTTCAAATAACTAAAAGAAATACACATATTTGTTTGGAAAAACAAAAGAAATATACATATAGGCTTTTGGAAATATATATATATTGTGGAATGCACATAAGGAACACATGCACACCATAATATATAGGTTTTTTAGAAATATATATATAGGGGAACACTCGTTAGGGTTGAAGGTTGGTTGATTGATGAAACTAGTAGCACGTGAAGTTTTTCAAATTATGATACTAAATTTATGTAGTATGTGTCTAGCATACTACATAATACTTCACACAATGTAGATGTAGTTCACAATGCTTCACAATTTTCAAACTAGACACATAATACTAAATAAAATGCTTAGTATGCCTATCTAGCTCTAGAATCTGATCCCATTTTCAAATTATGATTCCAAGTGATAACGGAAGTTCAATGACATTTATAATTAAAATTGTAACTTGTTCATAAATTGCAAACTCATATAACAAAATCTAGTGTTCTTTTAAACATACATCTACTTTGAAAGGTCAATGTTAATATATGTAGAAGGACAATATAAACATATATTTTGCAACTGGTTTCTTTCCGGTCATGGTTACACAAGAGACAAGAAAATATTGTAGGCCAAAACGGATATTGTCACATTTTGATTGCTAACATACATTAATCCTTTTTTATAGATTTCTTGTACATGTAGTGTTGGTTCATAATGCAATGAACATCTAAAGGGAATAGTTCCAATCATGTATACATGAAGTTCGCAATTAGATAGGTTGTCATTCAAAGGTAAGGTTCACCTCAACCTCTTGGCTGCAAAAATTATAACTTTTTTGTCATTTCCATTGTCCACCCTCAATCTCTCAAAAAAACAATATTGGCCTCTCCATTGAAGATAACTTTATGGTACATGCACTTTGTTTTCCTATGTAACCATCAACTACTGAATTTAGTGCAGTTCTCCTTGTTCTATAGTAGCTGGTAACACAATGCACATTCTCTAAATTGCTAAGAATTCTCAATCTAAACCTTTGCCATATGTATTGCACCTCCAATATGTGCTAGAAAATTCTCTTGAAATTTTGGTTCATTTGGATTTACTCGAATAAGTCTAATCTATAGAAATGCTTAGAAAGAACAATATGTGAAGTATGTATGG
This sequence comes from Azolla caroliniana, assembly GCF_043228905.1. Taxonomy (NCBI): domain Eukaryota; kingdom Viridiplantae; phylum Streptophyta; class Polypodiopsida; order Salviniales; family Salviniaceae; genus Azolla; species Azolla caroliniana. The sequence goes on along the minus strand of NW_028230439.1, from coordinate 18,745,003 downwards.
CATACAATCGACAATTCCTGGTTAACGATATTTTCTCACAGATGCGAATGGGCAATTTGATTGTGAGCACATCAAAGAGATCTTCATTAATGGGATGACTTATTATCTGCATGCATCTTTAAACTTACGTATTTCGAGCCTAGTGTCACTTGTCATCTAAAATGCATTCATCAATAAGCCCAATGACCAAGTGTTATTACATTTAATGCCCATGTCATACACCTCAACGTATTTCAATTTTCCACCCTAGTGTGACTCAGCACACGTCCCAATTTACACTCATTTTTTTACGATGTAACTACCTCAATTGCCACCATGATACAACCCAAAGCAGCAATAATGTGTGTGCATGGACTACTCATAATTGTCTCCAACCCAATCTCCTCCATCTCAAAAACACAATAATGTATGTGCAATATAGAGGCACTCTATGAACAGTGTACATACATGTACATAATGTCTCATCACAAATAGACCACCATGCAAGAAACTTGGCAACAGGAAAGAGCATGGGCTAATAATTTCAAATCTGGAGCCCAGGGAAGTAAGAAAAGATTTAACCTTCAGTATGTAAATGAGCAAACACATTATTTAGTATTGAGAGCAATACATGCATGAATGAAATACGGATCAAGACTCCAGAGTTCAGAGACCCTGATCGAGATTGAAACAAACAAGTAAATAGATTCACCACTTCTTGAACCATGATAATAGTGTTATTACTTCAGATTAAATTTTTCATTAACACTTTCTATAATGAAACAAAGTTCGTGTTTTTGGTATATAGAATAATATCTAAATACTGGCTTAAAAAACACCCAGAAGAAGATCTATTCTTCTCTGTATTTCATCTAAGCAAATCCCTGGGAAATGGAAAGAGATCAAAATACCGACAAGGATTTCTTCATTCCTCTTCTTTTGTTCTTGAAATTGAATATATATATATATATATATATATAAAGACTACTCAGGAAGGTTTGAACTTTTCTGTTGATTCTCTGTGCTATACATGCTATAAAATGAACTCATTTCTTTACTTTTGAAGTATGTCAAGGCAGCCCACGAGGCCCTTTCCTCCTTTTTTCATCCTCTGTTTTAATTGAAAACAGAGGAGGGCCTCTCTGTTCTGCCCCATATATTAATAATAATAATAATAATAATAATAGTTACTCTCTAACTTGTATGCTATGTATGGTTTCCCTCTGTTCCTCCTTTTCCTTTCTCTTGTAAAGAAAATCTAAAGCTGATTAAGATCATATCAATCTGACAAACTGATCAAATATGGCGTGTGACCTTTGAAGGGCTTTTAAGCCAGCTCAGATTTAATCTAAATACTAAATCTGAGCTGGGAAATTAAACAAGAAAAAAGATTACAAAGAATGGCAGCTATACCCATCTCCTTTGGTTGAATGATTAAATTAAAAAACGTAATTAACTATGTGTTGTGGGCAGATGAAGCGCTTGTCTCTGCAGACCCTGTTAACCTGTGCATGATGCATGATGCATATGTTAGTCATACCAAAATATAGCCCTAACTTCCTTTTTCATATTTATTATTTTCAGCCCTAGGTTTTAAAGAGCTACCAGAACACCTGAATGTTTGAATTCCAGGGGTATTGAGTAATTTTTGAAAACACAGGGACATTCTGGTGTTTTTCCAGAGGGGTGTTCTGATGAGTTTTTTAAATATAGGGGCATTTTGGTGTTTTTTTCACTTTATATTATCAAGATTGTGATGTCGAGATGAAGAATCTTTGCTTACTTGGAGAATGCAAAGAAGGAATGCCCGAAATCAAGCTGTACAGGATCAATGAAGAAATCTGTGTGATTAGTCAGATATGGAGCTTTAGACACACAAATTGACTGACAGACACTATATACACGTATATCATATACATATTTAGGGGACATAGGAATTCCTTTCATAAGAAAAGTGTTACTAATCAAATATAAGTAAAGAGTGGTTAAATATAACCAGATACCAGTAACTCTAAGATACAATATTGCTACTTGGGTAGCAAGAACGAGGTAATCATAACCCTAAGTATATGCCCAAGACATGTGGCTACCTAAACGTGCGTGGGTTACCAAATTGCCAAGCAGGAGTTAATGGGTTTATTATTAGCACTTCATTAGCCTCATTAACTCATGATTATACGCTTCCTCCAAGAAATAGGTAGCCTTAGGTCAACGTGGAAATCATAGCTATCCCAACTGGGTCTATGTAGAACCCATATAGACATAAGATTGATGAGTAGACCCGAGTCCATGTAGAAACTGTGGGCAATTATATAGCCGTCTACAGAGTCTACAGAACAACGAGCCAATTTCTCGCCTAATTAACTACATTAGTGAATACTTTATTGAGAGTGTTAGGTTAGAGATCTGCCAATTAGCTATGAGGACTAGCCAGTGTAATCGTTGGCCTAATTCCCTCTACATTAATGTGTAGTAAATGTTGTCAATTAAGTTAGAGATCCACCCAATAGCTATTTATGAGTGTACCACTAAAGTTCTTGAATTTAAGCAAAACAGATCATCAACGGATGTTGATGTGTAGCCTATAAAGCTAGACTTCTTAAATTTAAGCAAAGCAGATTATTTCAATTGGATTCATGATGTCATATTAAACTATTTAATTACCCTTGCATATGTGACTGCTTGAGTCCAAGGTATCCCCAAAAGAAGAAGGTAAATCAAATCTGGGTGGACACACCTCCACGGGAGCACCTTTAATGGAAGTGTCGTTGGAAGTGATGATAAGATTGTCGGAAGGTGGTGAATATGGCTTATGAGGGCTGGTAAAAGGGCTGTCAGGAAGATTATGTACTCCCTCACTGGAATTTAACAGTTCCAACTCACATATAAAAGCAATTAATGAATCAAGAAAATACCAAATACCCTCGCAGTTCTCTTGATTTCTTCAAATGCCCCTGGATTTTTGATATTTCCCCAAACACCCTTAGTCAATACCTCAATGAGAGAGGGGAAGATGAATCAACCATCTGATCCCTAGGGCATATACTTGACCAAGTGTATTGGAGAAATAACGAAATTTGAGGTCATTCAGGAAAATAAAGAAATCTTAGTGGTATTTGGGGGGGTTTCCCCATGGATGAAAGTTTAAGCTCACATAGACATTTGCAATTCGTCGCTGTCTTCATTCTGCAATTTAATTCCTAAATCATGGCCTTGGATAATGGACTTCGGCGATTCCACAAGATCTGCATATCCAGAGCACACATAAGAGTATGTGTTAGATGAATATACATATACCAAGGAGTAGGCAGTCAACCCAATTATGAATGGGAGTAATAAATAAATGGATGTAAACAGCAGCCCTGATAGCCACATTCATTCAGAACTTGAATGGCATGTACATCATGGTTCAGAGGTGGGGGTTGAGAATCATTTGCACTAATAATAATTTCCGTAATGGGTTGAGAGTTAGATATGATTATTGTATTCCTTATCAACATTCTTCATAATCTTTTCTAGTTTCAGATCATACACACTAAAAGTTTTGCAATAGAAATAGTAAAAATGAGAGCATTAATAATCACCGTATTACATACAAAGCTCAATCTTAATCTTAATTTTCATGCTATTGGGGGCCTCAGACTCTTGACCAAAGCATACATATATACAAAACTAAGTATAAGCATTCAAGCATAGTTCAATACTTAACAAAATAACCAAATAAGCAGTGTATAAGATCTCATAAGCCTACCTTCAGGAAGCACATCTGGCCGATGATCTTCTTCCTCTTCTTCACGAGCTGTAGAATCGTATTCAGTAATGCCATGACTATCCAAGGGGGATTGCAAATGGAGATCAAAAAGAGCCGATTGCATAGAAGCTATAACTTGGTCCACATCATTGATGCATGAGTCTTGTTGAGATTCATAATTATCGACATAGCACTCCTGATCTATATTCGAATCGGCAAGTAGCTGGAATTGTTGCATGTGATGCTTCTCTAACCGAAGCTCTGTGAGTCTCTTTCTCTCCATATCTAGTATCATTTCTTGCTCTTCCAATTGCCTCCGTAGTGCACCATGCTCTAAGAAAAACCGAGGTCCTGTCAAAAAACAAATAGGCATTGTATATATATTCATCAATCGACACAATACTGTTGATTAATCATCAAACTAGAACAGTGTGATTGTGAATCTTAATGAATGTATAAAATCCATTATTACAGAGATAAAATGTGAGTACCAGAAATGCTATCAAATGCTCTTAGATCCATTGGTAACTGTCCTGGAAGCATACCACGGGAGAAATCGGATCGTTCTGGGCATCTCCTGAAGAATATAGTATCAAGATGAATGATGAAGGGAAGAGTCATAATTTAATTCCAAGAAATAGATGAAATTAAACTAATTCTGGGAGAAACCAATCAAATTAACACTCACAAAAAACTGATTCCGAAAGAAAAAAGTTAACATTAACTACTAAGACAGTAACGATTCGAAAACAATCCATCAAATTAACATAAATATACATTGCGATGATATTGATTCGATCAAAATCAATTAAATTAACACAAACACACAGAATTGAATGAGCAAACAGGCTCCATCATAGAGATCAAGCTAATTCATTCAAAACCACTGCAGAAGTACATGTAAACAAACTCTTCTATGGTATAGATAGAGTTCACAGTGGTGGAAAAACATGTACAACTATACAAATCTTCAGGAAATAGAAAAAATATTAATTCTTGCACATCCACAGAGGTCGCACATATCATAGCTATCACTTTATTGATGAAACACTAAGGTCACCGAGTACTGTTTGGCATGCATGCATTACAAAGGATAGATCTATTTGTGAAACAAAAACATTTGCTCAGACCATGTTAAGAGGGGGGAGGTATCTATCTTGGGTACCTCTGATATCTTCAGAAAAAAAACCACAGTACCTGTCTGTGCCATGCTTTCCCTTCTCCTTGTATGGCTTTACAAGAACTCTAGCCCCACAGATGTAATGAGGATTTCCATTAGCCAATATCATCTTTACAGTCTCTGGATATATAAATGTCACGAATCCAAACATACGTTTCTGTTGATAGGGAATCCTCACATCTTGCACCGGTCCATAAGCCCTGCAAAGCCATGCATTGATTACAAAAGGACACAATTATGGAATAACCACCCATTTCTAATCACAAGCTCAGAAAATCTATTAAATTACCAGAAGAAAATATTGTGGTATAATCACCCATTTCCAAACACATACTCAGAAAAATCATGAACTACTGGAGGAACACTCATTATATAATCACCCATTTCTGATCACAAGCTCAGTATCTAACCATACACTTATTGTTAAAATTTGCCAGTAGAGAGAGATTGCACGACGTATTTTTAAGATAGTTAGCTGTTAAGGATCTCCACATAAAACCTTACAGAAGCTATGTCTAGTACAACTAGCGAAATCCTTACTGATAAACTTTCTACAAATTTTCCCTTGACTAATACTGTCTAGCATTGTGAATAAGGTTTCAACCCCATAACAAACATCCAATCATGAATAGGGTTATGATTCTGGTCTGCTCCAATATCATATAAACAGCCAATTAAAATAATGTGTTTTCCACACTATAAACAATCCTACACAAAAAATGGTATATAAACTACTGACCCAAACAAACAACAATAGTGTGCTTTGCACCCTATGCGATTTCTTGTTTTCATCTCCTAATGTGCTTGGTATCTTCTTAAAAAATGCAGAACTTGGGTTGGCAAAATGTTGGAGAAATCGAATCAAAATAACAGCATTAGGTCACTTGCTGGTTGATTTCCAAGCTTTTGACCTCTTTCATGCAAACATGAAGACGATATACACAACACGAAGAGAATCTGACAAGATTTATGTATGACCTTATCGTCACCCGATAGAGCACATCGTTGTGGAAGGAAAAACCCATACTCGATTGATAGACTATGACACGCAAGCATGGCCAGCAATTCAAACCTTAAAACGCGAGAAAACTAACAAGAAGAGTTGCATTACTCGGCAATGTGAATCCTAAAACCTCGTCATAGATAGTGCAGCACGCATGTGAGTATCTTCTGATGCAAGGGCAATTTCAATAAAAAAAGAACAAAAAGTAGCTTGAAAGAGATGCCTACAGGCTACCATGGTACGTACCCTCATGGAAGACAGTGTGACATGAATATGAAAATAAAGACAAAAATCTAAGCAGAAGAATTGCATACCAAAACCCTCATTATGAGCCCAAAACCGTAAGATCATTGAATACGAACGTAAATCATGGAGAGCAATGAAAGACAACGATCTGACCAGGATAAACTATATAGCATGGCATGTGAGCCCTAAACCCGAAAACCTTCATTAGGAACCCTAAACCCTAGGATCATTGATCAGAAAATGAGAGGGGTGGGTTTTGAAAGCAGTACAGGAGGAAGTTAGACAAAAAACAAAGGGGGAGTTGCCTAGGCTTCCATTGATGGCGCACATAACGAAGCCACCATAAACAATGAAGAAACCCATGACAGTAAAAAAAAAACCAAAAACCAAACAAGTAATAAATAATAATAACCTTCTTTCCCATTGAGACCGCATTAAAAATAGCTTCGATAAAGCCTGACCAAAAAGATATCGGTAAGTCCGTGCAAAACAGATTGGAAAACTAAAAAGCTCTAATGGTGCGGGAAGATCGATGGCCTGCTTGAGTCAAAGCAGGCTAGGGAGAGAGCTCTTTCATATAATATGTACATATATATGTATAGATGGGGCCTGCCCTGCCTCCCTGGAGATGGTGGGTACTTTTCCTGTTACCTGAAATGAGTTTCCGATATTTCCCGGGCAATGCCCTCCCTCAGCCTCCACACAAGACCATCATTCCATCGGAAAACCACACAAAACCATCATTCCATCATTCCTCCGAAGGAAGAGGAGATGTAGTAAGGGTATCTTTTGCCAGGAACATAAAAGGGAATTCCGAACTGGGCGAGAGTGTTCCCTCGAGGGGCATCTCGGGGGGGAATTAAAGGAAAACGTTTCAGTACATATGTAAAAAAAAAGGGAGAAAGGTGTTTTTTTCCGGGGGGAAGGAGGTGAGAGCCAGTTTTATTTTCCTGTGGATTTTGTACCTGAAGTAAGAAGAGACGTCTTCCTCGGAGAAGGCACTGTCTGCAGGGAACGTAAGGTAGATCTGACGAGATACTGATCCTAACGAAGCCGAAGAAGACAACAACGATGAAGAAGATGATGATGATGATGATGATGATGAAGATGAAGAAGAAGAGCTACTTTCCATCATCATATGATGATGATTCATACCACCACCATTGCTGCCTGACTCTTCATCTTTCTGTATCATCGAATCTCCTCCTCCTCCTCCTGCTCGATTACCATTGCTGCTACCGTTGTTGTTAGAATTCAGATTATCGTTACCACTGCCATTGTTATTATTATACAATATGAATCTGTATGCATCCTCTGCTAACACCACTGCATGCTGTCCATGAGGTCTGCAATGTAAACAAAAACAAACAAAAAACAATACTTTGATTATTGATTTATTATGTTACACGGACTATGAATATGCGTCTGATCTCATGGCTATGGCGACCTCTGAATGGTAACTAACGGTAATGGTGATGGATCAAAGGTACAAAAGAGTAGTGAATATCAGAAAGGTTATGGCTGTGGCGAGCACAAATGATCGATTATCATAGGTTGCATCAGGTCAGAACCTTGTATAGATCAAAACAGTCAGTTGGTAATGACATCACGATAGAGTGATTACATTACCTGTCGATGAGAGTGACAGAATTCTTTAGTCTCGCAAGAAGCTTCGTCAGACTGTAGCCTGCTTTTCCATGTCTCTGACTCTCAGTCAGATATCCATCCGCCTGAAGCGTCTTGCCAAACCGTTCATAATAAAGCTGTGGCAAAGATGCTATAGAGATTGGAGCTTTTCTGCCTCGCAGAAGTTCTTGTATCTCATATTCGAGCCTTTCTAAAGAGCCTGCAGAGATCTGCATATTTCCGTCATCGCTACCAGAGTCATTGAACTGTACTCCATTGCTGGGAGAGCTCAGAAAACCAGAGTCTGCCACAGTAGTAGACATGATCATATGATTGATGTTGGTATGAAGAAATTTACATTTGTTTCCATGCTTACAGAAACCTCGAGCATAGTATAGACATGGCTTCCAAGCTGCTGGTGATGCGATAATGCCATTATTATAAGAAGCAAGACTGTCGGGAGATATGGATAAGTCGCATGCAGAATAATTATTGGTGCGCCTGTTGCTTCCATTAAACCTCGTTTGATCATGGAAGCTAAGGCCTTGATCTAATTCGTTAAGCTTGCTACTAAGGATATCAGACTGCTGCAAGATTTGATCGTTTGCAGAGAAGACGTTATTATAGGAAGCTGGATGATGATCATGTTGCAGAGACTGATTATATTGATCAATGTTATTCAGGAGGGAGAAATCCGCAATATCAGAGAGATGCAAATCATTGCGCATACCGTTCAGAAGGTTCTGATGGTCTGACAAGAATCGATCTTGAAGGTGTAAGTCATGGCTCATGGATCTGTTAAATCGACGTGAGTTAGAGAGATTATCTTGTCCTCTGAGCAAGAGATGATCAGGGACCTGCCTATCGTCTTGTCCATGGAAGAACGAGCAATGGAACTGATGATGGTCAGCCATGCCAGAATTAGCTGCTGAAGGATCGTGCGGGGAACCAATCACCCCTGCGGAAATCGTCTGACCATTCAGTGGATGAAAATTAGGCAAGGTCGTGTGAGCAGGCGGAACTGTTGAGCTCATGAAATGAGAAGACGGATGATGATAATGATGAAGAGAGTTGCCATTAGGGTTTTGGACCTGTGTGGCAGAAGGTGTGATTATACTACTGTTACTGCTCAGCCCGAGCTCCTTTTTCACCTTCTGCACGAGCGCTTGCAGCACAGAATCATGGCTGAAAGCAAGCCTGAACATTTCCTGTTCTCCTTCGTCTTGAAGAAGAAGGTACCCCATTATCTTGGAACTATGGTGAGACTCCATAGCCTGCACTCGTGAATACACCATCTTCGTCACATCATAAGCATCCATGTTTACGTAAATAGGATACTGTTCCTTTTCTTCTTCTGAATCTATATACTAGAGAGAGAGAGAGAGAGAGGATGAGGACAAGCAGAGATCGATCAGATCTCCGCAGAATCCTTTTCTCTCTAATGCGAATTCCAAAATCTATGCGCGGAGGAGCTTGGTATTCAGATCTCTGCAGAGGCTCCAAAGAATCCCTTTTCTCGGTAGTCTGCAATATACAAGCTATTCCGAGCTTGATATATCAGATTCTTGCACAGCCCCTGAAGAATCCGTTTTGATCTCTCGGCTAATTTTACTATCGTGTACTGTTCTATGATCACGAGCTAAGCAGAAACATCAGCTCTCTATTTCACACCAATTCCCGACCCGCGATCTCAATCTGCATATATAATCTGAATCTGCAATAAAAACTCCATAGCTGAATGGTTAGTATGAGGTCTTGAAAATAGCCGAAATGAGAAAAAAAATAGTTGAATCAACAACGAATATGGAATAGTCACGTATAATATTAACGCAGTCCATGGAAGCTTGATTAACTTCCAATTGGAAGCTCTGGGAATGAGAAAGCTAAGAAAGAGAATAGCAATGTTGAATAGAGATGTCTTTGGAGGCCATATCCAAATGCAAAAAAACACTAAACAGTGAGGCTCGTGCAAATTGAAAACAGGATCTTTCAAATGAGCAATGTAATCGCAGAGATTAAAACGCAGAGGCACGTAGACAACACTTGGCGAAAACAATCCATGAAAGCTTTACGAAATACAAAATAGGTTGGTGGAATGAGAAATCTACAGATGTCGATCAGAAAAAAAAAACCAAAACTGCAGATATTTATTTATATGGATTGAAAATATGCAGAGAAATATGGATCACTGTGGCTAAGCCGCCTCCATTTGAAGCTTGAATAGAGTGCCTTGAATGAGGAAAACTCGCAGAGAAAACATATTTGCAAAAAAAAAGACATAACTTGCAAGTCATTGATCAGAATGGAAAATGATAGCGGATGCCAAGATGGAAAATGATAGCGGATCCATGGAAGCTTGAATACAGGGATCTTGAACGAGAAATACAACTAGAATGAGCTGAAGCCAAAGCCAAAAACCGGGGATAAATGCAATGAACACATTCGTAAGCAGATTTAAAACACCCTGCAACAGCTAGCAGAAAAGTGGAGAGAATGTGAAACCTGATTGACGATCGCAGGAGCTCGGGGGAGCTGATGAAGCTGCTGGTCCTGAGTTTGTATGGCTGTGTGTGTGTGTGTGTGTGTGTGTGTGTGTGTGTTGTGTGTGTGTGGATGTGTGTTTGCAGGTAGAAGAAGGGGAGAAGAGGGTGATGAAGATGAAGATGAGCTAGGGTTTTCTTTTTTTTAAGTACAGAAGGAGGCTGAGGTGCAGAATGGGGGGGGGGGGGGGTACTGTAGCTGAGGCTAATGGCTGTGAGTGAGAGTGAGAGAGTGCGTGTGAGAAGAGAAGAAGCTGGAGATGGCGATGGCGATGGCGATGAAGATGAAGATGGTGATGAAGATGAAGATGAAGATGAATATGAAGATGAAGATTAAGATGAAGATTAAGATGAAGATTAAGATGAAGATTAAGATGAAGATGGAAGATGGATAATGTGTAGCTGTGTAGATGGGGAAGAAAGAAGAAGGAGAAGAGGTGTTGGTAGTGATGGTGGTCTGTGTGATTATTAGTTAGTTAAGTTGTTGGCCATGAAATCAGGCGAAGAAGGTCTGCAGTTGAAGGGGAAGGGAAGAAGACATGGCGGCGGCTGCCCACTGCCCTGCCCAAAGAAAGGCCCCAAGCAAAAGGAAGGAAAAAGGCGGAAGAAGCTTAAAACAAAATGACACACTGACAGAGAAGGAGAAGGAGAAGGAAAAGGAATGGGAAGGAGAAGGAGAAGGAGAAGAGGAAGAGAGAGAGAGAGAGAGAGAGAGTTAATGAGAACGTGGACAGTGAAGAGGATAGATACTGATAGAGCAAAAGAAGAGAGAGAGAGAGAGAGTGTGTGTGTGTGTGTGTGTGTGTGTTGTGTGTGTGTGTAGGCAGAGGAGGAGCTCGATGGCTATGGCGGATCAAGGATGGCTCTCTCTCTCTCTCTCTCTCTCTTTGAGAATCTCTCTCACTTACTACCGGCCGTGCCTGTCTCCCTCTAGAATGCTCTCTCTCTCACTCTCTCTCTAGAATATGTGTGTGTGTGTGTGTGTGTGTGTGTGAGGAATGAATGGAGAGAGAGAGAGAGAGAGCGTCTTTCTTCTTCATTTGTTTTGTTTGTTTGTTCGTTTTGGTTTCTGTGTTTTTTTTGGTTGGTTCTAATGCTAATGCCTCAGCTTTTTTTTAGGGTTGGGGTTATATTTTGTTTGTTTTTTACCTTCGCCCCGCCCACGTGTCTCCTCCTCCTCCTCCTGCTTCTTCCTCCTGTTTTTGTGTGTGTGTGTGTGTGTGTGTGTTGTTTGTGTTACTGCTGGTAGATCCACTTCCTAATATACAACTTTTCCTTTTTACAAACAAAATTACATTTTCTTTTGGGGGGTGGGGTGGGGGTGGAGGAGGGGGTGTGTCTCTCCATCCATGTCTCACACACACACACACACACACACACACACACACATTCGAGGAGCTCTGCTTCCCCATGCCCGTCCGATGTCACGGGCATGACATGCATGCGTGTCAATTTCCAGTTGTCTTTTCCCGTGTCGGCTCACACACGGCTCTTCGTAGAGGTCCCCCCGCCCCCCTCCATCGTCTCCCTTTAGCCACACGGTAAAATAGTCTACGTACATCACAATGTGCCGTACACTCTACGTTCTGACAATCGACCAGAATCAATCTACAACCACGACGAACTTCCACCTCCTCTTTGTTTCCCTTACAAACTTGTTTCCCTTACAAACTTCGATTGCCCAAGTAAGGCATTACTAACTTATGGAATTGTGATAATAAACAATTTGTTGTCTTGTCTTTTCTTATATTAAGGACAGTAAAGGAAGAGGAAAGTGCAATCCCGATGTATGAATCGAGCCCCACATAGACACTGTCAATTTGCTTCGACTTGGCAACTTGGGTGGCTACAATTTGGCAATTGCTAGATAGTTTGTTGAGTTACCTATTAGGGTGCCCATGATGTGTGAGATCATTGAGATCCATACAATTTATTCACTGGATATATATTAAACAACATCATGAGGATATAGATTAACTCTTCACCCAACCAATTATCCCCAAAGCCTCTACTAGTTGCATCTCGTATTGTACTTGCTCCACTATAGTACGCAAAAGGATGAATATGACAATATTCATCAAACATGGGCAATAATACGGCAACTAGTCTTTATTATCTTTGGACGCTTGATCTCATGTCCACACAAAGTTGGGTAGAATGTCCTTAGAAAAATCCCATAATTCGACCTCTAATTTGTCATGAGGTAGGATATACGGGTGTGCAAGTAACAAAAAGTTACAAATATGTATTGCTCACTTTCTTTTGTTGAGAAGCAATTTAAATCAACTACTGTCATAATGCATTGGCTAGGCAATTCCTTCATATTCACTATCTTCTTCGAAGACTAGTTTTTGCATGCATTATTTAGCAACAAAGTGCTTGTATCTCTCCATAAAGACATCACTCATTGGTATTATACCTTTGAACTAGATGGACATATGGCTTTTAATATAGGTACTTGTTGGGTCTAGACTAGATTAATAATGGTTTTAGTAATACTTATAATCACTCCAATGTCATGTGAGAATCAACACGTCGTTGTGGCCTTAATTACAAATATGCAATGAGGCAACCGCCTCTCTTCTCGTCAAGTTAATTGATGCACCTCCAGATGCTAAACTGATTGCCACAAAGTGGATCATTTTGCAAGGCAAAGCTAATAAAAAGAGTATATACGTAATAAATACAAACTTTTACTCCAACCATGCTGTGATGTTTGAAGTTGCTTGCACGTACAAACTTCTCCAAGTGGGACATTCACCAATTGGGCGAGAGATGTTTTTATTTCAAAACCTTTTTATGTTTGAGGGTCTACAAGAAAAGCAAGAAGATTGTACATCTTGGTAGGTTTGTTAGGAGGGCATACGTTTACACACCTTTATGGGTCCATGAGAAGGGCATATCATTTGTACACTTACCAAGGGTCCTTATTTCCTAAAGCAAGTTCCAATAGCTTGGTACAATAAGATCCATGCCCATTCTACTTCTCATGGATAACACCCTCTTACATGAATGGCTTTGGGAAGACCCTCTCAAACATTATTTTTACCTGAACAAGACATGATTGTTTTTCGTTGTATCTCAAAATTGCAAAGCTCTTTCTAACTCCTTCAAGCAATAGCCACCCAAGATGCAACAACATTCTCAATGCCTAGTTGTTGTTGTTGCCTTTATTTTTCATTTGCACGTACTTCCATTTTTATTTTTGAGTAATTTTATTGCTCAACCCAAGTTTTCTCGTTGGTGTTCTATCAAAATAGCAATAAGGTATCATAAGGGACATCTAATCAATGGATGTCCAATCCTGGTTGTGATGAAACAAGGCACCTATATATTTATTTGGCATTGCATTCTCTAATTGGAAGATGTTAAGCACAAGAGATCTAGTTGTCAGCACTGTGTTAGTGGATATGTATGTAAATTGTGGCGTAATTGTCAAAGTACAAGAAGTATTTGACAACCTTCCGACTTAGAACATAGTAACATGGAATATGTTAATATCAGGAGATGTTGAGCATGGAAATGGTGATGAAGCTCTCAAGCTTTATGAGGGTGTGCAATATGTAATTATCTTTACCTAGAAATATTGGACTATTGGACTATTTTTGTATATTGCCTCTGGCCACTTTAATTTTAATACCAATGGAGGATTTTTTCAAAAAAATTTTAAAAAACTGGAAGATGTTAAGCTGGTTTTCCCTTCTCTCTTGATTAGTCAACCATGCCTTAGTTCAACATGAACCAAAGCACCATATCTATATTCTCTTGTCTAACAGAATACAAAACAACTAGTTTGTAGCTAGTGCGGTTTAGAGTATTCCTTTAAAGTGTTGGCACTCTATCTCCAACGTTTTTATGGATAATCAAAGTGCAATCACCCTTTGTTACGGTTCGAATTTTCACGGAAGAAAGAAGTGGATTAGAGTTTGCTTCCGCAACATTATAGAGCAATTTGGAAAAAAACAGCTCGAAGTTTCTTATGCGCACTCTAAAGACAATGCAACATTGGAACTGTAGTTTTTCCAAATATTTGCTCAACATGAAAGTATTGATCTTTTTAATGTCTACAGAAGATCGATACCAATTTGTGGGATATGGCCTAACTCATGGCAAGGATCGAGCTTTATGGAAGCATAAATGAGGAATGTTGGGTATGTCTCCTGAGTTTGATATTTGGAATTAAAACTCAACACTAATGTCCTGCCTTTGTATAACACTTTTTTGCACCATTTGAACCTACAACAACGGTGGGCCACAAGTTTTTGGACGTTGGAAACAAGCATCATTGTCCTTAAAACAAGTGTTTGTATTTGTAGCCATCATTCACGATTCCAAACTTAGAGTTTGGAATTTGTTTTTGGAAAACGAGAGACGATCATGCTCAATTAAATTTGTAATTGCAAGTCAACCATATTACATCGACTTTACATTCTACATTCTACATTCTTTGACATGTCTTAAAAAACAGACTTTGGAACATGATGAATATTTGTTTCTTATGAATCATTTATTGTGTGCATAACACATTCCATTATGTCATTTTTAAATCTAAAACTCATTTTAGGGTTGCAAATTGGATTCCAATAACTCTCCAGACTCTATCCAAGCATGTCTTCTTTAAGATCATGCTTTCACTTAACTGAAACTTACCCCCAAGTCATGTGTGTTTACATTAATATAATATATATATATATATATATATGTTCCATAAAACAACTCAAATATCACTTGAGCGTGTGCATAAATAATATATTCTTCTCCAAATAGATCATGGAATTCCTAATATGCACGTTTTGTTGTAATAACGAGCTACTATGTAAGTTCCTTACATTAAGATCTATGTCCCTAAACACATGGATGAGCACTGAAATTTGTCCTTGTCTAAAAGGCCTGTAATAAATCCCTATACATCTGGATGGATGTCTATAAAGTTTTCCCTCATTTCAAAGGGTAGTAAGAAGTTCCTAAACATTGTGATGTATGCTTGTAACATCATCCCCATCTAAAAGACTTGTCATTAAGGTTTTTGACCTCTAGTATTGAAGAAACCTAATTTTAAAGGAGATATATAAGGAGGAAGATATGGTATTGAAGAATTAGGACATTTGATTCTCATTATTTGATTCATAAAGTAATCAACACTCTTGGAATCTCAGTCTAGGTAGCCTCATCGATGTGGTATGGGGTGGAGACCCTTGTCTCGAGGGCTAGCTCCTCAGTGGTTGGTTCCCAAGCCTAACACAATAGTAGCCTATGGATGGGGGAGAATTTGGTCCCATTTATGTGTGTGTGGTTTGTGATACGTCTTTTGTGCAACTAGTGGAGAGGCAAGTATGAAGGATCACATAGACTTCTTACTAAATCTCCCTTCAATCAGAGCGGCACTTTCACATGCTATATGCCCAATATCTTAATACTAGTCTTTCACACTAGTTTGGCATTACATGCCCTCATTAAAATATCTATTTGTGTAGTAATTACATTTCCATTCATAAGAAGTAGTATCATAGTTTATTCTCTTATATTGAATGTGCTTCAAGAGACCCCATCTTCTCAATTTTATACCATATTCACACTTGATTTAGTCATAGACTTGACTTGCCTTTATAACAATAAGAACTCTATCATTTACATTTATGTGTGTATAATGGATATTTATTGTTAGCCTTCCGTTTTGACGACCTCTATATTTCATTGTGTTGAACCCATGATATTGGTGGGTACACGGAAAACACTATTTAAATTTTTTTTCGTCCACCTTCTTGTTCATTTTGGGGTTTAACCTCACTTTGAGGTTTGTCACGAGCAATATAATGCATTGCTAAAAACGAAGTTGCACATCACATACTTTCAAACTTTGCCCATATAAATATATCATGTGCAAAATTAACACAATTTATCATCATGTAGGCCAATTTTAGGTTGGAGTAAGGGAAAGCAATTTGTTAGAAGGAAACTAGCTTAGGCTAGGCTAGCATCCTTTATTTCAAACATATTAGTTTTTTTATTTCTTAAAATTAAATGCAATTGAGAAATCGACATGCAATGTGGCTTGATTTGAGGCTCTAGATTTGTGATTGACATCAATTGACAAGAGGACATTGACATGGAACTAGCCCTTGATAAACACGTGGTGTAACCTATGAGTTTGATTATCCCCATTCTCGAGGCTTGCTCACTACTATATAGCCTTTCACATACTTGCGTTGTTCTTTGTCTACCTAAGACTATTCCCTATTTCATAGCATGATCAAACCTTGACTTTCTTTTAGCCAAAACCATAATAAGATAGAAATATGTAATGGAAATAGTATTACAATTACTAGAGGCCAAAACACAACATATGAGACAAAACATGTGTATGTGTACGTCATCTTTGGGCATCCATAATAATAATAATAAACAGGGTACAAAATACCCAAATAAAGAGTGACAAACGCAACAACATGAGGGATAACTAAAGTGGAGAGGGCATGGGTGAGTGTTTTAATGATATGCAACCATATGCATTTGTATATTTCCATACGATATACAAGTATGTGACACAAAGCTTATGCAAGGATGTTTATGTTGTGTGTGGGAATGGAAAAAAACAAGGAACGCACCCAGGGCACAACAAATGGATCATGGTGTCTCCTTGGTTGAACAAGTAAGAGTGATGACAATGATAAAGACACATGACAAATAGTGCATGCACTAATCATAACAAATGGCCCTAAGCACTAAGTATAGGGGGCACCTATGCCAGCACATGAGGCAATGATGTCTTCTTATTGCACCTAAAGCACTTAATGACCTCATAAAAAGGTAAGTAAGGAGGAGGTCAATGTCTAAAAGAATTTAGTCCAAATGTATATGGTAATGACATGATGTTGTTATTACTTCAATTATTTTCTTCAATAGTATTAAGAAAAAACGCAGAAAGGCTACGACTTGAACTTGTCTACCTAGAAGCTTACAACTTTTTATGTACAATAATCCTAACACCAAGGATATGACTTTGTATAAGGTATTGGAATTTGTTGATGTACACTACCATGATTTACTGATATTCAAGAAAGGGTCCATGGAAGTCGATAGTGCCATTGAGGCCCTTCAGTCGACTCTGTAAACAGGGGCAACTTTTTCCATAAGTGACGAAACATCTTCCTTCTCTTGTTCACAATCACACCTGCTTTCGAACTAATATCAATCTTCTATTATGTACCGTCATTGCCTCCTGAACATCTTTTGTCTCATACAACATCAAGCTGGAATATAACACTCCCCACATCGCTGATCCCCATGAAAATAGGCAACCGACATTGATTGTTAAGAATAACGAAAGGACTTTATTCCATGCTTGTTGAGCCAAGGGACAAGACCAGAGGACATGCTTGGCAGTCTCCTTAGCTTCATGGCAAAAGCCACGTTGCCGAAGATTGGGTGCTACATTCCCTTTCAATGAATGACCAATTGGTAATGCCATATGCACTAATAGCCATCTGAAGAGATTAAATCTAGTTGGCTCCTTAAATGACCAGATCCATCTCCAGTAGGTTTTCAAACGCAAAGTGGAGACACCCCTTACTGAGTATTGAAAGAAGGGAACCGTTATGATCTATTCCTCCAAGGAATGTAATCAAAACCTTTATGATCTTGTAATGAGATGAATTGGGGTGGGAAATCCAACAATCTTGCTTCATTATACACATTAGAGAGAATATATGTGAAGTTGCAAATCCAAAATGTATGTAGAAGATCTCCTATGGATGAGAAACACGATGCTAATTATTCATGCGTTCCAATATGGCCCATAGACTCATCGTTTCACATAAAGCTTCATGCACCTTAACGATTGTGCACATATGGTGAAAGCTAATTTGACTCGATAAGACAAAGATCGTATTACGATGTGTGTAACAAGACATTTCATATACATAATATGAGAACCTCTCTAATGAAATTTATACAATGAAGTGGGTTGTAAGCTTAGATGACAATGAAGTGGGTTGTAAGTTAGTGAGTTTGACACAATAAATGCTCTAAGAACTATACCTGGTGTTTTCTCACCATGGGGCCTATGAATGTATTGCATGTTTGACATGGGTAACTCTAGAATAATTATGGGCAAACAAACTCCAACACTATGGTCATGATAATTTAGGGGATTTAATGTGGCCATGAAAATGACCTTTCATATTTGGTTGTGATTTGAGTAGACATGTGTCGAGCAAGTGAAATTAATACGTTTATTTGCATAGAGCTAATTAACATGGCATTATCGCATGTTTTCCTCTGAGCGAATGAGGACAAAAAGCGAGAAATTTCTCCAAGGAAGGTTATTCTTTGTTTCTTTGCCAAAGTCTTAAAAAACATTAGCCACAAGATGTTAAATAAGTGAGTACTTTTCTCTAAGTAAGGAAGAATGCAAATAACATGCTGAAATTGGGTGATTCTCCCATGATGGTCAAATTGTCGACGAGGCCTAAGTGGAACTACCATTGCCCATGTGGTTGTTTCCGCCAATGGCTCCCAATATTGTACAAGGGATGTAAATACGTACAGTTGGGGCACAAGTAAGTTACCATAGTCGCGCTACTCGGGTAACTTGGTTGTGCTCATGCCAGTAAAAGAGTGTGGTGGGATAAGTAGAGGTGAGGTTAAAAAGAGGGGGTGGAGATTATTACTGGATTTGTGGGGGGAAGGGCAGTATGAGTTTTGCTTAAATTTTTTTGTTGGATTTGGAGTTTATCCACATAGTTGTATTTATTGATCTCTCTAAGGTTAGCCCTAGTGGATCTTCTTGCTTGAAATTTGGTGTATTCTGTTTGCTAACTAATGCGAAGTAGTGCTTTTTGGAAAAAAGAAAAAAAAAGAAAAACAACAGGTGTAGGTAGTGTGTATGTGATCAATACTCATAGAAATTATAATAGTGATGAATGAGCTCATGATCATGCCCTCGGATGCATATGTCACATTCATACCCATATTATCTCTAGCTACATGCTAATGCTTTTGCCACCAAATTGGGCTATTGTTACGGGCATGACCATATAATATCCCATGGTGAGAATTTATCGTAGTATTCTATACACGTGGATAAAGTGTGAGGGTTAAACGAGAGTGTAAAGAAGGGGAGGATTACTTTTAATACTCGGGATTGAGACAACCCATTAAGCCAAGTGTGAATTGGCATGGGGGCCTTAGGTCTGGCTATAAATATGAGGGCTAGCTACCCTCATTTGACACATTATCGAACGTCGAGACTCTGACATTGTGGTGTGTCAACTCTTGTAGCGAGCGCGCCAACACCAGGTACGACTTGACGCCACAACGGTGGTATGGGACGCTGATCGAGGCTCGAGTCCGTCTCCATCCCTTCGCTCGGGGGTGGTATGGTGGATGGACACCCTTCTCTCTCTCCTTTCTTATTTCATATATATTATATCCTTATCATATGCTTACATTAGATCATCACACTAACAACTATGGCACATTTTTCTCTACACCAAACATAAAATGTAATAGATATGTCATGGCCAAGAGAAAATAGTTTCCTTGGACTAAATTGAAGCTTGAACCGCTTTTATGTAAACTTTTAAGGAGATTGGATTTGCCTGCATAGGTTTTTACATGTTGAAATATTATACTAATCACACAAACATGAAAGGCAAGTTTCCATTCCTCGGAAGGTCAAGTGCGATAATTTGAGCTAGTAAGGGAAGACCTTACAAACCAAGTGGAAGGAAGAGCATTATAACAAAAGACTAGGTTTGTATATAAATTTGTGTTAGAAGATGTAAAATAACGTTATGGGTGTGTTTGTAAAATAACATGTAACATCTTCTATAAGTAATAGCGTTAAAGAATACCAGTAATGTTCATTGTTCATCAACACATTGCCACCTTATAACTCACACCATGAAAGTTATATAATGCAAGAAATTCTTCTCCTTCATATATTTCGTCAATAGTCTTAATGTGGATGTACACACACGCGCGCGCGCGCACACACACTCACTCACTCACTCACTCACACTTAATTATTCTTGGAATAAACTCAGGGCAGGGTGAACCGTTTTGGGGAGAATATGTAACATGAGACTAATTTATGGCGAAGGGGATATTTTGGACTATAAGAGCTATAAATATATCCAACAACGTTTTTCCAATTATATGTGATGTGTTAACACCTCCTTATGGATTCTTTGAACAAATACATGTTTTTACAATGAGGTATTTTCTCCTATTAGATTTGTCCACTAGTAAAATTCTTGAACATTAAGAGAAGACATGGCTTAGCTCTACACACACTACTTGAAATAGTTTTATGGTAAATAGTTTTGTCCCATTTGAACTTTGGGGGGATGATAATACGATATTGTATCGATTATCAAATATTTCCCTCATGATATATGATCTTCACACTATTGAAAAAGGGAATGGTCCAAGGTCGACTCTGTTTATTGTCAAAGCTTGAACCTACAACGAAATTAATATCCTGTTGACACGAAAGAAAATTTTAAGTCTGAAGACATTGTGAACGTAGCTATCATCCTTTGTAGATGGAAAAATATAAACTGAAGGAATGAATGAATTAAACACATTACTCTTGTACGATCACTTGATTGGAATAAAGCCTATGTGGCAAAATATATGTACATGATGCAAACAAGTTGGTCGTGTCACACCACCTCCCTTTCCCTAATGTGGTGGTAAATTTGAAGAACAAAACCCCCTTTAAACCCAACATGTAATAGTCCCTATCGTTCATATGGCCACAAGTGCTTCATAAACCTCTAGCCATATCCAATAAGAAGAATCTACCACCTCTCAATTTCATATTCCCCTAAGCACATTTAACACACACAGTACTAGACGAGACATCACATGCCAATCCTTGGAGAACCCTTGTTCTCTTTGTAGGACAAAAACCTTGATTGTAACTCTGACAAACGCACATAAACATTTCTTAAAACCATTTTTCTTTAATTAACAAGCTCTAAGAATGTTTTTAGAATACTCGAAACATTTCATGTGGAAAAACAAAAACTTTAACATTACATTGCCATGTTGATCTCGTCCACTTTTAGAATTATGAAAACTAAGCTTTGAAGATATATGAGCAATAATTTGTGTGGATATATAAAGTCTCTCATATGATGAGTATATTCCATGCTTATTGCGAGTTAGCACATAATGTCTTGTTATTTTAAAATTCTCAAGGGTCTACACATTACATCGAGGTTGCGTATGAAAATGTACCCTCATGGCTCTAAGAGTTACGTATGATAATTACATCTATCTAAGAGTTACGTGCAAATGATCTATGGTTTGTGGTAGAATGAACCAATCAATCATTTGAGTGTGCATTTCTCTTTTGCTATGTCCATGTGTATCAAGCTATGGTGTTTAAATGATTACAATAAGAAGGTAATGATACTATTACTATAAGATGTAAGAGAGTCATCATGCCTTTTCAATTTGTACGTAACATCATGCGTTTCGTTGGGAATTGGTCGAAAAGAGGAGTGAGACATCTTTTGAGGGTACATAAAGCAAGAAAGTGTCATATGCCATAGATTCTAGAATATGAGGATCCAAACATACTTCCCTATATTTCATATTTGGTATAAGATTAAAACACAAATTCACGTGTATCGGTAATGGGAGAAAATACTTTTACACCTTTACTTTTCTCTTATGCTCTTTTTTATTATATTGTAAAAGGTAATTGTGTATGGTACTTGTGATGAGCATAGAAATATCATACGTATATGATGGTCATCATTTGTCTTGTGTAACTATTCCACATGCAACTCATGAGCCATTCTTTTTCTGTTTTGTAAAAGGGGGACCATAATTTGAGTATCATATGACATGAACTTTTCCATTGCACCAAATCTTATAGTGTTGTTGCATTTTATTGTAGAAATGGTTTTGACAAAGAGGAATCTGAATTGTAACATAGCAAATTTGAAGTTTTTATAATCAAAAGCAGTGACACAAGTTAACTTTCCAAATGAAGGTCAAACTTTGAAAGAAGAGGAAATCTCTACTTATTGGGAAATTCTTAGACCACATGAACCCAAAGGGGAAATTTTAGAGGACATGGAAAATGCATGTACATGTGCATTTATGCATACACGCTTGTTTGTGTAAATGTGTGTTTGTATGGGTTAGTTCAATTGTATGTGATAGCCTTAGTGCATGTGTAAATCTGACAATGTTTGTGATATTTTATGGGTATGTGTGCTTGTGCACGCGTGTAGTGTTTATGTGTAAATGTGTTTAGATTCGTATAAGTTTATGCATGTATGTGTAAATGTGTTTGCTTATTAGTGTAACAATAGTTGTTGTGTAGTCGTGGCATGTGGGGGAAGGGGGCTCATCTCTATTGGTAACAAAATAATAATTAGGGGCATCAAGGTGATTTGTGCAATGGGTGGTTTAGAGTATGCATCGGAATTTGTGTGCAATCTACATTGTTGGATTAACATAGACATGTAAAAGTACAAATTGTAAGCCTGTTATTTCTAACCCCGATAATATTTATAACATGGCGTTCTAACACGGTAACCATATTCTAAACCAACCATACATTCTAACCCAAATAAACAAACCCGATTTTTAGTATCTATCCCGACCATATATTCCGATTTGTATAAACTTACGCACGTTTAAGGGTTTAGGGGTTTAGGGATACAAGATATTGCCAGAAAGCTCTCCTTATCAACGTTCCAAAAACATGTTCCTTGCTAAATTTGGAGTTCGGACGAAGTTGTCATCAATGTCTTTTCTCTATGATTGTCTTCTTGAATCTTATCCATGACTTGTGTTTTCGTACTTCCGACTTTTGCAAAATGCCCTTATCTTTATCCATCCAAATATCTTATTTCCTTAATTGTGGTGATGCTTGAATCCTGGATATTGACCTTTGTTCTTGAGTGTCAAAACGTCCAACATATTTGCAACATATTTTTCTTTGAAATAAATAATGACTTAAAGTTATACCCATACCATACCTATAGCCAAACCCAAACCCAAACCCATACCCATGGGCCATACTCATACCCATACCCATACACATACACATATACACACACACAAACATACACACACATACACACGCACATACACATACACATACACATACACATACACATACACATACACATACACATACACATACACATACACATACACATACACATACACATACACATACACATACACATACACATACACATACACATACACATACACATACACATACACATACACATACACATACACATACACATACACATACACATACACATACACATACACATACACATACACATACACATACACATACACATACACATACACATACACATACACATACACATACACATACACATACACATACACATACACATACACATACACATACACATACACATACACATACACATACACATACACATACACATACACATACACAATACACATACACATACACATACACATACACGTACACGTACACGTACACATATTGTATACACATACACGTACACATACACATATTGTATACACATACAACGTAGTTAATAGGTACTTTTATGACTCCACAAAAAGAGGAGAATTATAGGATGTGATGGCAGAAAATCGTGGAAGAATCTCTGACAAGAAACAATTGTAATAACAACTTGATGTAACATCGACCCTCCCTCTCCTTTGAGCTATAAAAGGGAGGGAAGGTGTCTGTTTTGGGGGGCGATCAATCATTTTGAGGGGAAGGTGTTGTCGGATGGGGAAGCAAAGTGTTGTAGTTTGTCTACTATGGCATTTGGTTAGGTAGGGTGAGGCCTTTGCTCGTGATAGAAGCCCGTGTGCTCTTGACTAGAGGCTCACCGGTCTACGTGTGTATGTCGAGCTCGAAGCTCTACAAGCCAGCTGAAGGCCATCTCTTTGTAATAATTTTTTGTCTTTAATTGATAGTTTGGTTTGCTGTATCCGGGTGCTCCTTGGGGTCCCTGCTTTGGTCTCCCTATGTTGCGTCAATATTCGTATCTTGTTTGTGGTGTCTGGAGAGGCGTCCTTCCTCTCCTCTCTGTTCTGCGGTTTCCTACTTGTCCTTGTAAGCCTGTGCGCTCAACCTCTGGAATCCGGTGAGGGAATCAGATCGAAGACCGTCCTACGAGCCCAGTTGCTGCTCATCTTTGAGCTCCCTAGGCTAGGACCCCGGTGGTTCCGCCCAAGTTGACTCGCTAGATGCGGACATACGTGACACCGTTAAAACTACGTCACATATTAGCTACATCAGATAGTTGTAATAAGCATTACATTACATAAGCTATTAGCTACATCAATTAGTACCCATAACTATTAGCTACTAAAAACTAATAAGCTATTTACACTCCATTAAATACTAGACACAACTAATTATCTTGCAAAGAATCAAGAGATGGATTCTATGTAGCGGAATAGATATGAACTGTGTGTATGAGAGAGAGAGAGAGAGTGAGAGAGAGAGACAAGGAGTAAGACACAGAGAATACGCAAGGTAAAGTATATTAACAAAGGAGAAAGACTCAACATTATACAAGGTGGGAGGAGGGTCCTTTATATAGTCACCCTCTCTCTTCATTAACTACAAGACTCATGGAGCATGGGGAATGTGACAGCTAATAAGTTATGTGTCATAGAATATGATTTTATGACTCATACTAAATGCTAGAATACAAAGTGGTGACATAATGGTGACTCTTGACCGTTAGAGTGTCTATTCACTCTCAAGGTGAGTTCACACACTAGACCAAGTTGAGCTTGATTCTCAACACGCCCCCTCAAGCTCAAGTCGGGTCGGTTTCAGACGGTATCCGAAATACGCTTCGACTCGCGTTCCGAAGTCCACGTCGACTCGTGTTTATGTGGAGTTGCAGAATACGTGCTCCAGCTTGCGTTGTGCGTAGTTGTGAAGTCTGCGGTTCGACTTGCATCTTTCTTCGCGGCTTTGCGCGATATATCGGCTCTTCGTGGCTTCGTTGCGCGGTTGCGAAATCCACACGTTATTGCGTAGTGTCTTCAGTACTCCCCCTCAAGCTTGGCAGGTCAGGGATCGTCAATCCGAGATCGGTCATGAATTGCCATAGCTTGTCGGCTCCTAAGGCTTTAGTGAAGATGTCAGCCGTTTGAAGATTGGTGCTAATGTGTTGTAGCTCGACATCGCCAGCTAGAACACGCTCTCGGATGAAGTCATAGTGCACTTCAATGTGCTTTGTCCGCGCGTGGAACACCGAGTTCCGAGCCAGATAGATACTGCTCATGTTGTCGCAGTAAATGGAAGTCGGATCCTTGATGGGTACGCCCAGATACTTGAGTATCCTTTTGAGCCATACAAGCTTCACATGCGGCCACTGCCGCGCCCCTGTATTCCGCCTCTGTGCTCGAAAGAGCGACAGTTGGTTGCTTTTTGTTGCTCCAGGATATTGCTTCGCTGCCGAGGGAAAAAACAAATCTTGAGGTTAATCTTCTATCGTCTTTGTAGCCGGCCCAATCGGTGTTTGTGTACCCCTCGAGTTGTATTGGCATCGCGGTCTTGTAGAGGATGCAACAATCCATTGTGCTGCTCACGTATCGTAAAACTCACTTAACGCAATTCAAGTGAGTATCACGTGGTGTTTGCATGAATTGGCTAAGGAGACCGACCAGATAACTAAGATCGGGTCGTGTGATCGTGAGGTAGATGAGACTCCCGATGAGTTGCCGATACTGAGTCGGCTCACACGCTTTGGTGCCAGAGTTCGCATCTAGTTTGAGATTGCGATCGAGCGGGGTTGCCGCGGATTTGCACTCAGCTATTCCGAACTTGTATAACAAGTTGAGGATGTAGTGTCGTTGAGAGATCATGATTCCGGCCGAAGTCTGAATTACCTCGATGCCGAGGAAGTAGTGGAGCTCCTTCATGTTTGTCATCTCGAACTTGTCGGAAAGAAGGGATTTGACCTTATTGATTTCGACGAGATGCTCACCTCCAATGACTAGGTCATCCACATATAAGATGATGACGATTGGACTTGCGGAATCGCTTCGTATGTAGAGGGAGTTGTCCGATTTTGACATACGGAAGCTGATTTGATGAAGATATTGCGTTATCTTCGAATGCCAAGCACACGGTGCTTGCTTGAGGCTGTAGAGTGGCTTCTTGAGTCGGCATACAACTTTCGGATGGGTGCTCGAGTTGAAGCTGGGTGGTTGTATCATGTACACCTCCTCTTCTAATTCGCCTTGTAGAAAGGCGTTCTTGATGTCCATTTGATGGAGGTGCCACCCTTTCGCCGTGGCAAGCGCAATTACAGTCTGTACCGTCGTCATCTTTGCCACCGGGGCAAAGGTCTCCTCGTAGTCAACTTCGTGCGTTTGGGCGTAGCCTTTAGCTACGAGTCGCGCTTTGTAGCGGTTGACAGAACCGTTAGCGTTGTACTTCACTTTGTAAATCCATCTGCATCCGATCGCCTTTTTGTGTGGTGAGGTGGGAATGAGATCCCATGTCTCGTTTTTGCGTAGTGCCTGCATCTCCTCGTTCATGGCTTCGATCCATCACGGATCCTTGGCTGCTTCAGAAAATGTTTCCGGTTCGCGTACTGTCGCCACCTTCATCATAAAGGCATAGTGATATGCCATGTAGTCGTTGTAGCCGAATCGGCTGACCGGATTCTTTTCAAGGGTGTAGCGACGAAGCTTTTCATTTGCAGAGATGAGGGCTTTCTTAGCTCCGATTGGTACATCGAAGCCGCCGAACTCACTATCGAGTGAGTAAGTCGACTCATCGTCGTCGAAGCGATCGTCTTCGTACTCCGACATTTTCGCCTTGCCTTTGTTCATCTTCGGGCTAGGCCGTGATGTGCTTTGATCGCTCGGGGGCTCTTGTGGCCCACTTAGCCTTGTGGTAATCGGGCTATCTTCGAACATGTCTTTGAGGCGATCTCCACCTTCTTGCTCTTGTTCGGCCGGTTCCAAGTCGATCGGGGTCGAAGTCGGAATCTTCTCTGGTGCGTACCAGGATGCGGATTCGTCGAACACAACGTCTCGACTTACTTGAACTTTTCGGGTAGATGGGTTGTAGCATTTGTACCCCTTTTGTTTGAGTGAGTATCTTACGCGGATACATTTCTCCGACTTTGGATCTAGCTTTTGCCGCTTTTCGTTGGGATGTGCACGTATGCTATCGCGCCGAATATCTGGGTGTGTGATAAGTCCAGCTTCTTTCTGAAGTATTTTTCGTGCGGAGTGACCTTGTGCACTCCGGATGTTGTGCACCGGTTCATTAGGTAGACGGTCGTATTTGCAGCTTCGGCCCAATATGACTTGGGCATATGCTTCTCGTTCATCATGGCCCGCGCTACTTCGAGGATGTGCCGATTTTTGTGCTCGTCTACTCCGTTTTATTGCGGAGTGCGTCGGCAAGTGAATTCTCGCCGAATTCCTTCCTTTCGGAGATACGCCGTGAAATTGTCCGAGAAGTACTCATTGCCGCCATCCGATCGAAGGCGTCGTACATGACGACCAATGGCTTTTTCAACTTCGTTTTTAAACCTTTGGAAGTGTCCGAACACTTCGCTCTTTTGCCGCATCGGATAGAGCCACGTGTGCCTAGAGAAGTCGTCGATGAAGAGCGTGTAATATCGGCATCCGCCAAATGTAGCTGTCTGCGCCGGTCCCCATACGTCGGAATGGACTACGTCGAGTAAACCTTTGCTCACGTTCCGCTCTTTCGGGAATGGGTGTCGGTGTTGCTTGCCGAATTGGCACGCTTCGCATTCACCTTCAATCTCCTTCTCTTTGAATGTCGGGAGTCCGATGATGACTCCTTTCGATTTCATTGCTTTGAGTTTGTTGAGATTGATGTGGCTGATTCATTTGTGCCATAGCTCTATGTCGGAGTCGGCTTTCGTGCTTTTGCGAACATGGCGGATTTCATCTCGTGTGAATCGAGAATGAACATCCGGCCCTCTCTTCTTCTGCGTGCGATGATTTGGCCCTCTTTTTCGACGAAGCACCCTTCTTGGTCGAATCATACTTGCATCCCTTGCTCAACCATTTGGCCGACCGAGACCAAATTCTTCGTGATGATGGGAACATGCAAGATATTTTTAATGTATGTTTGCTTACTGTTGGGAGACAGGTCCCTCCAGATGGGAAGGGAGAAGAACAATGCCGATGAACAAACTCGGCCGAGGCCGAAACCGTATGAGGAGTACCCGGCTACGGAGAGCCGGATGATACAGACCCGGTGAAGACCGGATGAGGAGTAACCGGCTACGGAGAGCCGGATGGCGCAGACCCGGTATGAACCGGATGAAGAGACATATTCGTAAATATGTTTTCTGAGAGTTCATCGAGGCTATATATTTGTAAATAGCCGAAAAGTCATATTAGTATAAATATGACTTAGGGAAAACTTTTAGTTGTTGTTGCTGTTGTTGTCATTTTCTGTTTCGCACGAGATCAGTGTGCGTAACTGTACAGAGAAAGAGAGAGAGAGAAAGAGGTCGTTGCCTCTGTTGTAACCGCCGCCTGTGGCGAAGATCTGTGAGCACGAGATCGGTGCCTCCGTGAACTCACTGTTGTATATTCTTACATAGTGACAGTTTGCAGCTTGTGGGCTGCTGTGGTTTTTTCCCCCTAGTTTGGGGTTTTTTCCACGTAAACCTCTTGTGTATTCTCTTCTTCTTTGTGTTGTGTTTTATTTCCCGTTTTTTCTGTGTATCATTCTAAGCTCGGTTGTGGCCGAGCGTTGCGCATAAGGAGCGTTCAGTTCCCGTCACTTACCTCTTTCGCCGAACGGAACGTTGCCGATGTGCCGAATCGGGTGCGTAGTGTCATCTCCGGTTTCGACATAACCGGGTCGCTCTAGCTCTCGAAGTTCGAGAAACCATTCTTTATGAGATGTCATATGGTTTGAGGCTCTGGAGTCAACAAACCATACTTCCTCCAGATTGAGGGCACTAGTTAAGGTAGAGGCTGGCATAGAGTTTGCTCTATGTTTCATCATGAACATTCCGCCACAATCTTCGTAGTCGGAGTTGTGCCCGTACATTCCACTATACTCTTTGTAGTCAGAATTGTGTGCGTAATTCGTGAGTTGTCGGCTTGTGGAAGCCGATTCGCGCATCTTCTTTCGACACACTTCTTCGTGGTAGCCGAGCTTTCCGCAATATCCGCATTCGGTTGCGTTTTGACGGCTCAGGCTGGAGTGGAAGCTCCCCCTTCTTGTGAAGGTTCCTCGTTGGCTTCTGTTTTGTGGCTGAAATTGGGAGTTGTTGTTGTAGGTCGAACCTCGTTCGCCTTATCCTTAGTTGAATCGGCCTCTCGCTCGTCCGCGTCCTCTTCCCCCGTTCGAGTGCGTGTAGAGCATGTGGCCTTCTGACTCATTGCTCCTTGTATGCACATGGTTTTCTTCGACCAATATCATTGATTGGAGCTCGAAGGAGGGAGATTTCTCCCTTGCTAGAACGACGGTTCGCATCGCGCCGAACCGTGGTGCGAGGCCGTCGAGGCATATTTGCACCATCTCATCATCATCGATATTTATGCTTATCGAGCCGAGCGAGTCGCAAAGCTCCTTGATCTTCAAGGTGTATGTCGCGATGGACATGTCCCTTTGTTAAATGTTGTTCAACTCTTGGCGGAGTTGAAGCCTTCTTGCAGTTGTGTTCGCCATGAAAATCTTTCGAGATTTTCCCATGCCTCCTTCGCATCTTGGCTTCGCGAATGTAGCCGAGCATGTGATTGTGAACACATGTCGCCAAGCAATACATCACGCGGCTTGCGGCTTGCTCCCATGTCGCGTATCTGGGAACCGTTTCGACGGGTCGGTCTTCGTGCGCTCCTTTGATGTAGCTCCAATAGCCTTGTCCGACAAGGTATTGGTGCATCTTGTACTCCCAAGATGTGAAGTTGTTTCGATCCAACTTCTTGGTAGGGAGAGCGCTCCCCTTTGAGCATTCATTATGTCGATTCTTCCTCTTCTTCTCTCTTTAAATGCGAGCTATGTAGCGAAGCTACGATAGCGATGAGCCGGTTCTTGGTCGTCGGCGTAGGACACAACACACGCAGATGGGCTAGATCGAGCTACCAAGTCGCTCTGATACCATGTAAAGAATCAAGAGATGGATTCTCTGCAGCGGAATAGATATGAACTGTGTGTGTGTATGAGAGAGAGTGAGAGTGAATGAGTGAGACAAGGAGTAAGACATAGAGAATATGTAAGGTAAAGTATATTAACAAAGGAGAAAGACTCAACATTATACAAGGTGGGAGGAGGGTCCTTTATATAGTCACCCTCTCTCTTCATTAACTACAAGACTTATGGAGCATGCATGGGGAATGTGAAAGCTCATAAATTATGTGTCATAGAATATGATTCTATGACTCATATTAAATGTTAGAATACAAAGTGGTGACATAACGGTGACTCTTGACCGTTGGAGTGTCTATTCACTCTCAAGGTAAGTTCACACACTAGACCAAGTTGAACTTGATTCTCAACATATCTGATAAGAAATATACTCTATTCATTACCTATTAACTACATCAATTAGTAGCCATAGCTAATTAGTTACTAAAAAGTAATTATCCATTTACACTACATTAGTAACTAGCCACAACTAATTAACTAGTGATAACTATAATCTAATTACACTACATTAACTTTTAGTTACACCTAATTAGCTACCAATCACTAATAAGAAAAATACCAACCAATGCTTATTAGCTACATTAGTTAGTAGCCATATGTAATTAGTTATTAAAATCTAGTAAGCTATTTATACTACATTAGCTTTAGCTACTAATAGATAATAAGGAAAATATTTTGTTCATTACCTATAAGCTACATTAGTTAGAGTCACAACTAATAAGCTACTAATAACTATAACTATAAATATCATTACAAAGCTCTATGAACCATTTTTGCAAGAAGCCAAAGATCATAAAAAAAGGAGTTGAGTCCAAAGTTACATTAGAAAGCTCTCTCTCTCTCTCTTGGTAAAAGCACACAATTATATTAATTGTATGTAAAATCCACTTAGTTATAACACTTCTTAGTCTCCTCTACCTATCATATGCCTATGTAGGGAGAGGGACGTTCTATAATGCTACCAAAAAACCAGAATATGCATTTGAGGAAATGATCCCCACATGCTCTAACATCCAAAAATTCCACATGAGAATACCTTTAAGCTTATTTATATAGGCTTTCACCCCATGTCTATTATCAAACATGAAAGCATTACGCATATTCCAATTGTGTTGTAGACCCCAATAACGTAAAAATTGGAACAATATCTCCATCTCATCATTTGATCCATTTTGAACATATTGAGAAAAAACCCATTGTTGAGGTCTCAAACAACAACGGGTTAAAACTTGCCAATTGTCCGATAATTACTTCCAAATGGTACACACTATAAGACATTTAATGAACCTATGTGTACTATCCTCCAATGGAACAGTGCAAAAGAAACAAGTGTTAGACCCTAGCCCTCGCCTCTTTAAGGCTGAACCTAATGGGAGCCCACTAATCATGACTCTCCATATGAATACCTTTGCACGAAATGGTAGATGGGAATGCCAACCACGTTGTAATATTTTCCACCACCTTGCATCTGACTTACATACATTCCACAACTTCGTTGCTTTAGGAGATAGCCAAGATAATGATGCCATCGCATGATGATACAATATATTTGTAGTGACCTGTAACAAGCATGTACCATCTTGTAACCGCCAATCCTCCAAAGGTGCAAAATTTGTTTTTAATGGCAAAGATCCTTGCAACAATGGTATATCTTGTAAGTTCTCCCAAATAAATCCATAATTTGGGGGAATACATAATCATCGTTTGGTATCTTCAAAATCTGACAACCTTTGAGATTCATTACCAACCACATCTTCCAAATGTACAATCCCCAATCGAAATAAACGATTGAATTGAGATCTCAACTTATCTTTCCCATGCCAAAACAATACTCGTGAAGAAACAAGCAATTCATTTTGTAATGACTTACAATATTCTCGATCACATGATGGTCCTCATTCAAAAAGAGATAATGCACCTTGCCACGATCTTACCAAATGTTGTCCACATACAGAATGTCGAATCTTTAGAGGAATACTTCCGTTGAGTAATGATCACCAAGATGCTTGAATCTTTGTTTTCCCGTGCACCAATCCTTCATGCTCAATAAAATATTGCATCGTTGATATCCATGGTTGATCTTGTTGACATCTCTCTCTCTCTCTCAAAAGCTTAAGGACCTCATGTCCACAATTCCATACCTTTCCTACAAAAACTCTGCATCTCTTTTTAATTTCAAGGACGAATAGTGATTCTGTTCACCTAAAGAGAAGTTCTTTCAATATTTTTAAGATGAGCCTAAACTATGTGGAGATAGTAAGTGCTCCATTGGCTAGCAATAGGGTTGGTGGTTTACACAACATCATAATTAGGATTGATTGAGATTTTACAAATCTTGAGGTTCAAGGCATTAACTAACATAGCACCATCACAAAGTCAAAGTTAGATGCAAATAAAAAGAACGGTAAATTTAGAAACACCACAGTTGCATTATATCATCTTTCTCATGTTGAGCCACATACATCAGTTGTAAAGAGTGCAAGGACATACATCCCATAAAAGGTAACATCTTCATCTTGTTTGGAAACAGCAGCCATCCACTACTACTTACATGCAAGGGAGGACATGAGTAACCTACTTTTCAATGAAAATATTGCAAGTTCTGATGGGATCTACAGCTCAATTGCTCTGTGAACAAGATTCCTGTTTTCCTATTGAAGATTTTGATGTGTTTTTTTAGCTCACCAGTTTCCATGGTACAAAAAATACTTTGCATAAAAAAACTAGCTTATGAACACTATTAACACAATCAGAAAAAAATTAGAATTCACATCTTGGGATGCTTCTCAATGACAGTACACACCAATTGACATTGCACAAGAGAAATTCATGTCAACCAAGCTACTGATGCAAGTGTTGTTCTTGATCTCAAGATTATTATTGCATGAATTGGATCGTCTCAGGAAGCCTGATCACCTCAAATTAGGGCATATTAATTTCATAGACCATGCCCAATGATGAACTCTTAAGAATTCAAAAGAAAAGTAATGCTAATACATACACCAGAAACAAAATTGATGAATTTTCCATTTTTCTCTTTAATTACTTACAGAAAAAGACTATGATATACCATACATCAAATGTAGATGCTCATATCACACTTTCCAGTGCCAATGGAAAATTTGGAACTCAAATCCATACTTCACTGATTGCAGCATTACATCATAGCTGTGCAATCAATCACTTTCCAGAAATTCGAATAGACCTCAGTCAAAAAAACCTGACTCATGACTTGCCTCATCTAAGGCTCTAAGACAAAAAAAAGAAGCCTCATTTATCACTACCGGACTCTGAAACAGTGATGAAATTTATAAATGTAGCAGCTCAAGGTGGGGGCAGCTTTCAGATTATCAATTAATCTACGAGCCATCTATGAAGCACAACCAGACTCTGAAACAGTGATGACATTTGTAAATGTAGCATTTCAAGGTGGGGGGGCATGAACACCTCATAGCATTACATTAGTAGCTTTTCCATACTTTGAACCACAAGAACCGTTTTGTACAATATTATTGATGGTAAGCAAAATGCAAAAATATGATATCAAAACCTTAGGCAATCATGCCATTGGTTGCAAGCTTCCAATCATCATATTTTCTTTGTCAGTCTTCCTGCCACCATGTGAATTGCATGCTGAATCCATCCTCACGAGGATCGACTTGGGTTGACACGTGCCTCTAGGTTTTATTTCAGCATTATTACATGTTCTCAATGTATTAGAGTTTGATTCCATACTCTTCAACCCAGGTTCTTGTGTAGGTTCAATTTCACTACACACTTGTGAAGATGATGACTGTGTTTGTTTACATTCCTGCACTACTACTTCGCTTGTATCTTTAAAAGACTCTAAAATCGAAGACATTGTTGGATAGCTTCTAAATATTTCCAGCATCTCGTAGCCTTGCTGAAACTTCACCTGTTCATAGTTTTTTAAACAAAAAAAAGATGTAAGTATCTTAGTAAACAAACATAAACCTTTTCATCTGTGTTTACATATAGTCTAGGAGAAACTATAAAAAACTCCCAAGTTTTTGTATATTTACCCAAGTGCCCCTAAGTTTTGTTGATCTGCAAATTCCCCTGATCAACCACTAAAACAGAAAAAATGGGTATATGCCTAAATATCACAAATAAATGCTTGCAAGAGGTTTGAGTGATGAGATTTGGGGAATTCAAAGACACCGAGGGGCATTTCAGATTTTTTTTTCTGACATTCATATAAGTTCATATATGAGTTTCTAAGAGCCTGCTTACCTCTTGAGTGTCTCGACTACTTGTTACTGACTTATTCTCATTGTTGGGCAAAATAATTTTCCGAAATTGAGAATTGGGTACATCCTTTATAATATGCCACTTCACTTGGAAAGATCCACTCCACTTATTTTGCTCCCAGAATTCCATTGTCTTGTTATAATCAAGACAACCCGACATTTCTGCCACCCCACAAAAACGCCCACTTCCATTTACCTGAATAAAGAAGCTCACTTAGAAAACACTAAGAGAAAAATAACGAAGAATAGTACAAGTTTAAATTTAATGAATGAAAAACACTCACAGAGAAGAAAAGGAATATTGGACATTTAAAACCCTTGGCCTTCGCTCGATATTGGGCATCTTTAAAGGCGTCATCAAGCTTTCTATTTCCATTCAGGGTGCTCGACCATACACCATGTTGAATACTTCTATATACATTTGCTTCATTGAACGACTTGATTATGAAATACTTTGCACCATCAAGTTGTGAAGGCTGCATGCAGATTTTCAGGCCAGCCAAAGCATTTCCATTCAAGTTTTTCACAGGATGTGTAAGTGTTCCATTCTGTTGATAGGAGCCCAGATGGGAGGCATTGAGTGATTTATTCGGCACAAACATTTGACTAACAGGTGTAATTAAAGTCTTTGTCTCATCTTCCTGGTCCATTTCTTTTGTAGCAACCAAAGAACTAGTCTTTAAAATCGATTTGATTTTGGGTGGATTGTGATGATCACCATGACCTGGATTGTTGCTCAATTCCACACCAACAATATCAGCGTTTTGAGACCCTTTAGGTTTAGAAGGTTGTTGTATCCAGTCGGGCGCACATGCTCTAAGCATACTTGGAGTAGAAGAAGGAACAACCAATGGATGAGCATAAGCAAAAGGGTCACAAGATAAAGAAGGGGGTCCATCAACCATTGGCGATGCCATATACACTGGCATTAAAGTACCAGCATGTGGATAGTATGTATAACCATTAGAAATGTGTCCCACACCTGCACTGTTTTCTTGCACAATTAGAACTCCTTCAGGTAATGGGTGTGAAGTAGCTCCATATTGACTAATAGGTGACGGTGGAAATTGACTTAGGGGTATGCAACCATTATTATGATGCACATATTCATTACTGACCCCTGTGACAAACTGACAATGTCCAGCAGATGCAGACCCATAATATGGTTGCATATCTACCACATTTGTATCACCATTCTGTGGAACAGATATGTACAATATAAATTCTAATAAGCGTACTAAATCGCAACACACTTGATAAGAATTACACTAGAATCCAGATATGAGCATATACATACAACACGTGTGTGCATGTGATCACACATATACATACTTGCATGTGTGTGTGTGTATGTATACACCTGAATAATTTTATCACTAATTTTTATAAAACAAAGTAGATCGATAGCGAAATAGTACTAACCCCACAATGAAGAACAGCTGGTATATATGGATCACATGGTTGAATATCTACAATGTTGGAATCAAAATTCTGTGAAACAGATACATATGCATATTTATAACATTGGCCTGCTTAACTTTATTATAACTTATTGAATATTGACAACATTAGAATCTACATTCTATGGAGAACACGTACAGATAGATAGATATAAATCTACATAGATGCACACGCACATATATGCATAACGACATACATACATTTATCATGCAAAGACGTATGCATACACACATGTATCTATGTATATATATGCATATATGTACATATACATATGACTAAATTCATAGTCAGACAGATGCATATATATTACGTACATAAAAATAAATATAGATACTTATATATACATATATACTTATGTATATAGCATGATAAACTTCAAAACCGATTTTCAATGACACAGAATAGCACTGACCACGCATTGGTAATATACACCTTCTGTGTTATAGGGAACATGACCATGAAAGTTCATCATTGGAGCCGGGTAACCTGATAGAAAACACACAAAAACAGCAAAAACAAAATTGAAAATAATTTACATTTCACGTCATGAAGCCATAAGAGCATGACGCAAAGAAAAGAATTAAGTAAGATGCGAAACACACCCACCCATATATGTAGATCCTTGTGTGTGTAGAAAGACATCAGGAGATGGAACAAATGCATGCTCGTTGTAGTAAGAGTTCAAATAAGAAGCATCTTGAGTCATATGAATTTGATCTGAATGAACAGCATCAGTGCATCCTTCTGTCTGCCTAACAGTCATAAAACCCGATGGATGTATATAGTATTGTCCTTGCAAATCATGATACATTGCTTCATCTTGAGTATTGTGAGCATGAATCTGACATCATATGCAATATATTTCGATTAGGATTTCCATGAGAAAAAACAGAAGAAAAAAGATTGACATGAAAACGAAGGGAAAAAAAGGGGATTCAAAAATATATATCTCTACTCTATGAAAAAATTAAAATAAAACTATCGTACATGCCAAGGTTTGGGGTTTCTACGGACTTCATAATGCAGAATGGAGCGTCATAACTATGCAAATAATTAGGGTTACTATGATGAGAAATAAAACAGAAAGAAGTAAATATATTATATGCGACGTTCTAGGGTTTCCACCACAAGCAAAAACGAAGAAGAAAGAGCACAAACAACAGCATAATATACATATATGCAAAGTTGATAGGATTTCGGAGAACAAAAAAATAGGCAGGAAGGGAAGAAGGAAGGATACCTCTGGTTTGAGAGATGGATAAGCCCCATCTTTCATCATTCTCTGATCGACGTCTGCGTGATTAACAGAAGGGAACAAGAAGCAAAGAAAAAAGAGGCGAATACAATAAAATCTTGGTATAAGCAAAAATGAATGTGATCGGATCTGTTTCCGCTAATAGAAAAGAGAGAGAGAGAGAGAGAGAGAGAGAGAGAGAGAGAAAGATGAACAGACTAGCCACGTCGAAAGGAATGGAAAACAGAGGATTTAACGATGGTGATGGCAATGGAGAATCTCGGTTTCTTCTCTTTCTCTCGTCTTTCTCTACCAATTTCTCCTTGTCTCTCTCTCTCTCTCTCTCTCTGAGTCAATCTGCGTGTATAATCAAATGAAATGAAATGAAATCAGATGAATCCCTTGGTGAGGTGCAGAGAGAGTGAGAGAGGAGCGAGTGCAGGGACAATGGCGGTCTTCTACTCTCTCTCTTCTCTCTCTCTCTCTCTCTCTCTGTGTTTGAATTTTGTTTTTAGGGTTTCTTTTATTTACGTATTTGAACTTTGAATTTTGTTTTTAGGGTTTCTTTTATTTACGTATTTGAACTTTGAATTTTGTTTTTAGGGTTCCTTTTATTTATGTATTTGAACTCTTGCCTCTCACCATATCAAAAACAAAAACCAATTCAAATTATAATTAGTAGTAGTATTTACATGCTTACTGTCTTGTGTCTTGTGTTTGTGTCCGCGTTCCCCGCCTGCCCGACATTTTCTCGGCACGTGAATTAATAGAGCTGCCCCCCACCTGCTTGAGTCCTTTGGTCGAATGTTGCGATAGTCTTGTGTGGTGTCACACGAATGAGAGCATTTTCTAGGGGTTTCGATAGATGGTGTAACAAGTCGGCAATTCTTTTCATCGGCCGGTTGTAAATGGGAATGTGGTGAATGAGAGACCGTTTGATTGTCATGTAACTACGATGAAAAATGAGTGATTCATCCATTCATGAGAGCATTTTGCAATGATGATGCATTAAGAAGTGATCCAATCGGCGTGGAAATCCGATGAGTGACTGAGATTGATTGGATGTCATAGAAGCACTATGAATTGAGCAGTTCCTCCATGGAGATAGATGTGAGATGAACGAGCAAATTATAATTTGTACTAGAAGCGCGATAAATAAGCAATAATTATGTACACTCAAACACCTCCTACATTCCTAATCCATAGAAACACTATGAAATTGAACCGTTTGTCTATGGAGTATAGATGTGAGAGGGGCAAACAAATATGTAATAAGTTGTACTAGAAGCACGAAAAAAAAGCGAGTAACTACATACACATTGACACCTCCTACATTCCTAATCCACAACCAATCGCATCACTTCATCTCGGATTGTGAATGCGTGTGATCCCGTCTCTTTTTCGTCATATAAATCTTCGACAATTGATTTGACCTTGTTTTTTCATGTACTCCAGCAGCTTCTTCTGTTGTGAATCTCATCAAAAAACTGAATGGGCCATGCATGGGTAGTAGTGTGTGTATTTGTGTTTTTTTAACACACATTTGTCAATGATATGATAAATTTCGGGGTTTTAAGTTTAAAATTCACCTAGGAAGCAATTGAATTATTATTCATTAAAAGCATTATTATTGTGTGAAATTTGAATCAAAAAACAGGAAACACCAAAGTATGAATGAATGAATTGGACACGTATCCATCGCCTCCCCCTCATTTCATGCTGCAATGAAAATGGATGGTACTCTAAAAGTAAACCTAAATTTACAACTAATTTGAAGGAAGCAGAGAAACAGAGGAAAATAAATAGGTCAGAGAGATGAGCCGAGAACATGAGGATTTACAGCAGAATGCAGTAGAAGAGGATGGCCATGGAAGAAGAAGCCAATTAGCTACAGAAGTGGTCTTGAAGCTTCAACCTGAAGAGAACAATATAGAAGAAGTCCGAAATCCAGGCCCATCCTCTCTGTCAAACGGTATCAGAGAAGAAGAGGAGTATCGCTATCCCCATCTCAAAATCAATGATTACTCATCTCTGCAACATGCTATGAGAGACGAGGCTTCCAATAGTTGTGGTGATGGTGATGCTTCTATGCATGATATCAAAGAAGAAGAAGAAGAAGAAGATAGAGGGGTTCTCCAGACCATTGGCGATTTGGTTTCGAACTCGGCCCAAAGCGTCAAGGATGCTGTCCTCGGCTCTCCGAGAACTCAAAACCATTACACCTCATGCACTGGTAAGCACCTTTTGTTCTCTATGGAAATCCACCACTTCTCTTTAAAGATCCATCCCTAATTCTTGCCCCCTTTTTTTTTTGACAAAACAGAGTGGAATTTATATCCTTTTTTGTGTGCTTATTTCGCTTTCTTTTGGTTAATTTTGCAGATGTCGATGAGTCTGCAAAGGTGTCTTTGATGGTTCATAATTTTGCTCATGATTGAATGGAAGGAACATCAACATCGAGCAATCGTCCATCTATGGAGTATATTCAACTTGTAAATATGTATATATGCTCAGCTGCTTTCATAAATTTGATGAGGTACATTCAGTTTTTAACATAAACCTGGCACAATTGGAAGCTTTGAGAGTTGTTTCTTTATTGTTGTAACCATGTGTTCGAAATTTGTGTTTGATTATATATTGGGTGGGATAAAGATGATCGAGGATACCATGGGAAGAGTGTAATTATTTCTGTATGGATGGAATAAGTATAGTAAGGGAATGTGGAAATAGAAGCATTGAAAAAAGTATTTTGTAAAGGCCAGAAATATGATGTTTACTGTCATGCTGTTTTTAGTGATCTTTCACTTGGATGTAGGGTGTGACTTAAGCACACTAGTGTTCTGAAGAAGATAATGAATGATTCATTGTTGTTGCTTGTTTTGTACTTTATTGTTGAAGTTATTGTAAACAATGATCCACCTAGAAATGTTTTGATTAGCAGCTCTTATTGGAGGTGTTCACCATCAATAGCAATATTCATCTCATGTCATTTGAAAAAGGGGGAAAAAATGTCATTACTATTCCTTTCATTGTTGATAGGGCTTCCCTCATATTGGTCAATCACAAAAATCTCAAATAAGAATCTGTCTTCAAGAAACTAAATATGAACTTGCTTGCATATCTAATGTGAAGGTCGATGGTTCTAGTTTGATCAATTGATCTTGAAACATAGGACAAATCATTTGGTGAAATTAATTCCATGAAGAAAATACAATACCATAGATAAGTATAACAAAGTTTTACTTTATGTAGATTCACATGTTTGTCAGTTATGTGTATATACATACATAAATTGGCAAGAGTTTATGAAAGGCTTCTCTACTGCCAAGGTTTCTAGATATGTTTTCTATGTTAAACTCTAGAACTAACTTTGAGACTTTGTTTTGTGTTAGCAATCTGTAAATGACATAAGATAAATTTTGGCATGTAAAGAAGATCCTAGTTTTTTCAAAACTACTTATTATTCTGTCATAGTTGTTGAAGGACTGTGAGTTTGCCCCTGTGTTTGGTTAGTGTATCTATATTGTCCTGTGTGTGGTGGAAGTTGGGATTGTGGTAAATGGAATTGTGGGCAGTTTGTTTGTAATAGATTTGCATTTCCATTACTTGTCTTCGATAGTCCTGTCACAACTTTTAGCCTCTGAATCTCCGCTCGCAATGCATCACTTAGAGCTGCAAATAAGCAAAACATGGTGGATTTTTGGCCATCAGTTATCATTCTTTCCTTTTCTCTTTGCTTTCAGACATTCAAGCTTCACCCATTCCTACAGATTTCTACCTTAATCATAATGTGCACTCTCATTCATAATGGTAATAGTGATGACATTCTTGAGCATTGAGAGTCACTTATAGATTCCACACATACTACTAGAAAAAATGTTTTCACTTTGGCCCATGAGTCATATTTAACCTCCAGGATGATAATAATACATTACAAACATGACATAGGAAAATTGGCTTTTTGGTGGCCTACCTCTTCATAAATATTCATCAAATAATTTGTAACTATATTGATAAATTTAAATGGATTGGTGCCATGAACTTAATGATACATTAGAGACATTAGCATTACTCTTTGCACATATTTTCTAGCTAAAACAAATTTTCATAGGATCACAACCCCATGGTTGGGCAACATTATTCTACATATGATGATGGAAGCCATGTGGAGATACCCATTATGATGACGGAACCCATGTGGACTCAAATCAATTCACAAGTGACAAATAAAATACTACACTAACCAAAGTCAATCCCGATACTCTTTAGTAATATAAAAGCCCATTTCCACAAAAATCCTAAGAGTATAGACATTTTCCTACTAGATCTTGAGTTCAAATTCAACCATTTTGTTCTAAATGACTAGAGTGAATGTGGGGTTTGAAACATTGACATTTTTGTCTCCATTGACAACCTTGCTATTTGAAACTCTCTTTTAGTCATATTTTATAGTGCTTTATTTCGGATTTGAGATATAATGTTGGATCTCACAGCCATTTCAACCGTTAGTATATGGTGTGACGTTAAATCATATATTTTACAATATTAAGGTTGTGAGTTCTAGCCTCATGGAATGGATTTTGAGTTTTGACGTTTGTGTTCATCATGACAACCCATGGAACTTGGTTCAAATCTCAGCATATGCACTACTTTACTAGATGCCACTGCATAATGTAAGCGTTGAATGCATGACCTGGTCTTTGCTGGAGAAACCTTACCAATTGAGCTACAAGGAACTAGGAATAGTAAATATATGAAACATTCTCTCATCAGATTTCACTTTCTATTTAAGTTTTTAGGTCTCATAGGTCATTTTAGGCTTTGGAAGATGTTAACGTGTCGTTTAGTTTTGTTTCATCTCTCTTTGTCTTTCACTCATTGAGACACTTCCACATAAGGTCATGGCCACGAAAAGGGTTTCTGAATACATGCTTAAGGTAGGTTCAAAAGAGTCCCCTCACATTGACATCTTAGAATCACATGGGAAACAAGCAAAAAGGTCCAAAAGATTTTGTTCCAATTGGATGCAAGATAAAGAAAAACGGTTTGGAAGATAGGAGGCAACACATATGCACCACACATTATACTACATATGTAGCACCTAACTACAAAACCATATTTTTCATTTACCGGGGAAACCATATAGATCAATACATGTTAGAGCCCATCCCCTTGTCTACCATCTGAACCATTTCTTCCCTCGCTTAGCTCACACTCACTTCAATGTGAGAAGGGGCATTGGGGGCACAAGATATGAGAGTAGACAATTGTGCACACTTTCCCTTAAACAAGTTTGGGAGATTGAGTATAACACTTTGATACAGTGTGCTGCCTTTGTATCATATTCGACTATGTTTTTTGAGTCACAATGTGCACTCTCAATTGGGACATTCATTAGTAAAATTCTTGAACATTGAAAATTGCTACTCACTTTTACACATTATGTGAAAAATGTTATATTTTTAGTCTCATTGGTCATATTTGACATCCAAAGACAATAATAAAATCTCTCTCTCTCTCTCTCTCTCAGAGTACCATCATGAAGTTGTGCTTGTTGCTCCATCGAATGAAGACGAAGCCGTAACTCATTGTTCTCGGTTGTTAATCCAGAAGTATCTCTCTGTTTCAAAAAACAAATAGATAAGAGTATAAAAAATCAATAAGAATCTCTCAGTGCTATTATTACATACGCAAATGCAGATATTATTTACTTGCAACATGTTGATTTGGGCAGATAAAGTAGTTGCTTCATTTTGCAAAGTTTGAACTCTTCTCTCCAACTCCGAGATGTGACGGACTTTCCGCTCCTTGGATCTAGCCGCCGATTGGCGGTTGGCCACAATTCTAGTCACAAATTTGAACATTTAAAACAAAGAATGACATAAATCAAAGTGAAGTCTCTATATAAGAATATACAAATATTCATTAATAAACAAATGCTAATCTAGTTTACCATTGTTCCAAAAATGTCTCTCTAATCTGTCTATAAGAAATACAAATCTGTATTTATTAAGATGCTACTCTAGTTTACACAATTCCCCAAATGCCACTCAAAGTTTACCCAATTTCTAAAGTGGCTATGCCCAGCACAGCAAAAGACATTAAGCACCCTTGTTCATTTGTTAATGCAGAGGATGATATTAGTAGGGTAGGAATGATTAATAAGATACTGAACCATCTAGTGCACAAACAGTTTTCATTTCAGTTTTGAGAGACATGATCCAATGGGTTTGTGTTTTGGCTAAAGTCCTGGTCATGATAACCCTTGGGTTTCAAAATATTAGTGATCCACCAGGCTAGTAAGCTTGTTGATTCCTATAATATATCACAAAAACCTCTTGTATTTTTCAAATTGAGGAAACAGGCACACATACAGAATTATGCATATATAATGCCAGTTTACCATAATCCAAAGTGCCACTCTGGTTTATGAGAATCTCTGAAATGCCACTAAAAGTTCACTGAAGTCCTAACATGCCACAATTTAAGATTAATTGTAGGGGTAAAATGCATAGTGAAACAGATATGAAAGCATACGGTACACAATATACATGCACATGTATGAATAACCTTTATATAAATGCATATACGCACACATGTATGTGTTTTATACGTATATGCATGTAGGTTTGTGGAATTATGGTAAATAGAGTGGTATTTTGATAACTTCCCAAAGAACCAGTAATTTTCCAAACCTCTTTGCCCGTTTCGGATCCATCAATGCAAGTTCGGCTAATTTCTCTGGCGGCATTGGCTTTTTGTATTCAAATATCTCCGATGTGAAAAGGTCTTGTACAAACCCATCTGCAGAAGCACTATGTTGATGCCTGGAGGCACCAGGTCCAGGTCCAGGTCCAGTTCGAGGTAGTCTCTCTTCCACAGATGCAGTTCGCATGTGTGGAGGAGAGGTCATTTGTGTGTACATCTCCGAGAACATTGATACATGTGAGCTAACCTTGTTATCCATGTGTGCATACATAGAGAATAAATCTTCAGATGTTCCATCGGAGGAAATCGCAGAAGGTTCTAGAAAGGTGGGTTCATGTTCCTGGTCATGCTCGAGTAATAGATCTTCAGATA
The DNA here is from genome assembly GCF_043228905.1 of Azolla caroliniana. Lineage (NCBI taxonomy): Eukaryota > Viridiplantae > Streptophyta > Polypodiopsida > Salviniales > Salviniaceae > Azolla > Azolla caroliniana. Next base: position 18,700,462 of record NW_028230439.1, on the reverse strand, counting down.
TACGAAAAGAGATCTCCGAGTGAGCCCGGCGATGGTGACCTCGACGTCGGGTTGGATTTGGAATCAGAATCTTCGGTATGATATTTGCATTTGAATTTGGAATCTCCGACACTGGATTCATATCCCTGGACGATCCTTGCCAGTTCTCTGGTACTATCGGAATCTGAGTTGGATTTTGAATTTCAGGCATGAAATTTGTATGAGAGGATGATCCCACCCCTCTCTCTGATAGCTTGGGAAATGGATTCGGAATCTCCGGAACTAGATCTGTGGGTGTCGATTCCGCCCTTCGCTCCGATACCATGTGAAAAGGATCATCTTGGCTTATCACGGCCACATCATGATAACCATTGCTCATGGATGGGATGGCAGTAGAAGTTGGAGAAGAAGAAGAAGAAGAAGAAGAAGAAGAATCAACATTCATGGTGAATGCATCTGCTGACGAGTTATGATAGCCCATAGCATAGCTTGAATGGTGGTGAGGGTAGCTATGATGAGATGAATTCTCTGCATTTGTCCGAGTGGCAGCATTCTTGGAAGTGTTAAAATCAGAGATTAGACGTTCCACAAAGGCCCCATAGCCATGTCCTAACCCATCCATTGATAAGGGGCCCGTGCAATTCTGGAAGTGATGTAGCTCTGTTCCTGTGGAGAAAAGAGAAGAAGAAGAAGAAGAAGACCCAAAGCAAATGGCAGATCTGGAGAGCTTGAGGTAAGTGCGCTCTTATGGTTGGGGGTAAGCCCGAGCCGGGCCCGGGGCGCGTCTCCTACATGGTGCAATTCCATTGGCTGACAACAATGACATGGCACCATCCAATTGCTTCTGGTCTTATAGAGCTCCTCTCTGACACTTGGCATGATTTGACTGGACCCATCCCCTCGAGGAGGCACCACGTGCCATGGCGGCATGATGGATCGGACCACATGAACCACCTATCACGGGCGCGATATGGGTTTGGACAAATTGTAACTTGATCGACACGAGTTGATTTTGGATCCTTCTTTAATCCGAGCCTCCGTCAAATACGTGGCACCATCCCATTAGATAACAAAGATGTGGCGCATTTGATTGGACGTGTCCAAGTACATGATGGCGAGATTTGATTGCTCGTATCTCAGTCTATCACGTCGTGACATAATTGGATTGGTGTCATCTTTATAGGGGCATGGCGTTTCATGGGAAAATAGATTGGGTAAACTATAACTTAACCAACAAGGTTTGAGTGAATCCTTCTTTAATCACACCTCCATGGATATGTTGTATGGCTCAATAAGACAACAATGGGTTGGCACATTTCACATGGTGTGGCCCTAGAGGCTAGTCTTACGGATCTCCTCTAGACTCACATGGCATGGCATGATTTTATGGCACTCATTCTTCTAGAGGCACCATACGACATTGTACAATGGAATAGTTTACCAATAAGTTAACCAACAATATTTTGTTGGATCCTTCTTTTATCGAAAGTCCATCAATTTGTAGTGCATTTTGGTTGGATGTTCCCTACCAAGATGTGGGCTATTTGATAGGACCAACCAATACATCATGTGACGGGATTTTATTTGATTGGCCCTTGAGATGATGGTGAGCCTCTTATTTGTAAGTAATCAATGTTTAACTTTTGTCAAAGTGAAGCAACGTACCTTTTTGGCCAATGTTCATCTTTCATAATGTCCATGGAACATGAACAAACCCTTTTGTTTGTTTGGCTTTAACAATCTAAATTTGCTTTTTGTCAAGGTGAGGCAATGAAGCTTATTGTTCTATGTTTGCCTACTCTGATGCACAAGCGAAACAAAAATTAAATAATATCTGTCTTTGTTTTTTAAGGTCCACAAAAGAATGTGAAGATATGGAAATCTAGTGGCAAGTCATATTTAGTCATGTTATGGCCCTTCAATATGCATATAGAGATTGTCAAAATCTTGCTTGAAGAATATGAACTTATATAGATTGACATGATTGAAGATTACACATCGATGAAGAAGTTGAGTGCACCATTGGCATATACTCAATTATAGTTATTCTTAATTGTCATTGACATTGTCTTAAGGAAAGTGATTTGCAAAGCGAAGCATTTTTCTGAAATTAGTAGTAACTTTTAACTCGAGACTTTAACTTAGAATATTACGGTTGAAAACATAATAATTCATATTACACCATTATGTAAATTTATAATGTAAATCTAGTGCCAAACCAAAATCATGTGATGTTTATCACAAGGGCATAGTAAACATACATTTCATTAACCACTAAAGTCACGTGAAGGCAACTTCAATGTTCTATTCAAGAACTTTTCTTCCTTATTTTTGTGAGTTTCCTTACTTGACTTGAAAGCAGATATGCATGGAAATGAAGTATACACCATAAGAGACATAAGCTCTACCAATTAGGAAGGAGAGTTCTACCAACTTTCTCTAGCTCCTTTCAATTTGTTTTTGGATTGGTTACTACTTAACTATAAGCAATGGGCATTGTTATAAAATCTAGGGTAATTGGATTTCTTATAAAATCATAGGTTAATGAAATGTGGCATTGTCATGGTAAGTACTTGTACCACATCACATGTCAAGAGCTACTAGTAAACCATTCATAATTGGCAACACCATCATAATACCTTTAGAAGTAATATCATCATGTTGCTAATATTAATTTATATACCAAACATGCAACGTTATCAACAAAATATTCTCTCAACAAAGAATTCACAAACGTCAAATAAGTTCTTTTTATAGCAATATCTTACAACAATGCATAAAACACCCGAAGGTTCACATGTATTTGGCATGAGTGATATTACGTACAACATTATCTTTCTATCACATACAAAGAGACATATTTTGGGCCTAGTCAGGGTTGGTAATTGGTCATTATCATAAGAGCTAATAATATACTTTATGCGTGCAAGTACAACACCATTTCCATGCTGCACACAAAAGTGACATTATTTTAAAGTCAACATTTCTAAATTATTCAGTGGTTGCCATGATTCATAAGAGCTAATATAATTTGGGCTTGTATGTGCAACAATATTGTTGTGTCGCATACAAAGGGACCTAGTTTTGTCGAAGTCAACGTTATTAGTTATTTTATTCTTGTCACAATAGCTAGCATGTAAGAGCTTGTTTGAGTTACCATAGGTATCCATACCATAATTTTTAGTAATGGTTCCATAGCTATACACCAAGAAAGTAAATAGTGCCAACATAATAATTGAGATGTGTAATAAATTACTTCTATAATAAACCTTGATGAGATTAAGAAGATATTAGACTTTATTGGCATCATAGAAAACACATGCAAGTCAATATGTCAATGCATTTTATCTGCCACAAAACAAGGAAATACCATGCAACAAGTATTCTACTTTCCTAGACAGTTTTACGTTGTTGCTTGCACCACATTATTTTGTTATTTTGTATTGATATATAATACCACACTGAAAAAGAGCTTCCAATTTCTTTATGACACCAAAGACAAGTTTTCAATTAACTAGCAAACTTTTGTCGCTGATATTTCAACAAATAATTAAAAGTTCAAAAAAGACTGATAGAATAACTTCCATGGACGATGATATTTTCATAATGTACAATTATGTATTTGGGCCCTAATGCAACCAGAAAGATTATACGTAAACTGTTACAATTTTACACACTTATCTCAAGAAATGTATTACAATGAGCATCAGGCACATTCCATTCTCTTTTCTGCACTGCATATCAGTCCTTGAAGTATTCTCTGCACCACGCGACTACAATGTTTAGATGAGAATTAAAAAACGAAAGAAAAGACCACAACTAACGTCCATACTTTTATTTGACTACATAGATACTAGTATAATCTATTTAATATAGCACATTAAATCTATTTGATATTACCATGGTTAATATACTTGGTATTATGTAATCCGTTCCAGGTCAAGTTAAGAGTAAAGAAAATGGGGAACCGCACAGACTTTCTAGCTAATAAATGATTGTAAGATTTTATAGGTTATAAATCCCTGGAATTGTAGACACACTTGGGCTACGCTTTTCATAGTTTCACAATAATTAGTTTTTTTTTTACAAATATTAATTGCAGTTTCTTACTCGATGTAAACTTCAGGGAATCTTCCAAAAACCCTAGCCAAAATGCCCAAAAGTTTCAAGGATCCTTAAATACTAGCCTTTTGATGACAAGTAACCCAAGAAAATGTGGCAAATAAATAATTCAGTTATTAAATAGATAATACACACACACACACACACACACAGGTTTAAAGGACTTCTTTTGTGGCAATTGACAGTTTTAGAGAAGTCATTGAATCTCAACCATTAAAAGAACCAACTCTACAAGGTGACATATCATATTCGACGTCTGACTTGGTGCGTAAGGTGGGATTGAGTTCGTAGTAGTATTTAGATCTCTAGAGTTCTATACTTTGTTGTTAGTCATGGTGGTGTTTTTTCTTTCGTAATGAAAGTCACTATTTACAAAGAGTGAGAGAGAGCGAAAGAAAGAAAGATATGTTAACATCTTTTACAAGGCCAAAATGGCCTATAAGACCAAACACGACATTACATCTTAAGTGGTATCTCATCTTTGAGAACAAATCAAAATAAAATAAATGTTACTAAGTAAACATAAATGTAAATAAGATAAAACGAGACTAAAGAATCTTGTTATCTGCACATGCAAGATTCTCAACTCAAATATATTGTAACTTTTGTCTTCAAAAGATCTCTAGCATAGGTCGATCCAAAATGGTGAGTTCTCCAAAGTGAGTGAAGCACTTGCAATGGCAGAAGATAATGGCCTTTGTCTATTGATGACAAAGATGGTGAGGTCATGGTCCATGGGGCCAGGCCTACGTGCACGACAAATTGCTATTGCCTGATCTATTGTAACCTCTTTTATCATTCACGAGGAGGCCAATTTTGACCTATTGGAATTAATAAACATATCATCTTTTATGTGAGTCCTTCCTAAGAAAGGAGGTCACTACTCCTCATCTTTTAAACCATTTCATAATGTCAAACACCCAACTAGATGAGCGGATTTTGCTCTTATTAGCTTTTGGTACCTTGCATCCTAGGTGTCAAGCTTGCTTTGGCATTAATATTTGTCTACCAGACATTTATACCAAGAAGTTACGTCCCACCTATTCGTTGATGAGACATTAATACCAAGATAGTAGAATCTTTGCACCACTTATATTGTTTCTCCCTTATATGTAGAAAGTGGGGTAGTCTCTCATTTGTATTGCCATCATTTTAGTTGTCCAAATTAACAATTACCCCACTAATTTGATAAAAAAATTCCAGTACACCAAGTGTTGCATATCATTGTCATATAGGAGGAGTATAAAAATAAGCTCTTGCATGTGTTTTGGAGCTGCATTTATTATTTCTTCTAGTTTATTAATGCTTGGATCAAAAAGTGTGTGGACACCCTTGCTTGGATCAAGAAGTACTTCAAGAAACCATTCCAATTTCAATTGGCATCTAAGTTGCTCCAACTATCATGCTACAACTGCTCTACACTCCAATGGCATTTCATCATTCTTTTCCAAAGCTCACTTCTTGGACCAATGTCAAAGGCTTTCTTGAAGTCCACAAAAGAACATTGTGTTTTCTCTTAAAGTCAACTTTCTTCCATAAATACTCTTCTTGTAACCAAATGGTCAACAACGGAATGTTTGGGTGTAAAGCTTATTTCACCATAACATTGCAAGGGACGAGATTAACCAAAAGCTTTTCGGTAAATAACGAAAAGCTCAGCAGTATTTGGGAGTTTTTCCCTATATAACTTGAGTTGAGATTTCAGAGACCAAAATAAAAAGATGTTCACAAAAATGCACATTCCAACTGATTTTGATGATCCCTTTAAGCCATTACTAGTAAACATTGAGTTCCTTATTAATTAAACCTACATTTAAGTAGCTTAAACAACTGTAGAAGAAGGAGAAACGAATAGATATAAACCAAGCTCATAGAAGAAGTCATACCTCAACCGATTTTTGAATGATCTTTTGAACCTTTCGATTTGAAAGAACTCCCCATCGTTCATGATAACAATGTCTTCAAAATCACGCAATTGTTCAGGAGTGATGGGCTCATCAACAAGAGGACGATCTTGCTCGGACCGATCATACACCCAAATGGCAGGAACCATCTCAGGATTGAATCGTCTTGTCAAATAATCTCTATATTTTAGCTCAACATGCTCCTGAGAAGATATGGTGATTACATCTCTCGGTAGCTCTACCACTCTCACCAGAACTTTGAGCACGATATCGATGTTTGTTTGGTTGTACACTCGTGTGACCCTAGTCAAACGCATCACTGTGGGGAAGAAAGAAAACTAAAACAGTCCTCTATCATGTGACTATGGATTTCTTTCTTTCTTTCTTTGTCTACTCCCTTTACTCTATTTCTTCTTCTTTTGTATCCTTCTTCCTTTATATCTTTTTTTTTTTTTTTATTCTCCTCTCCAAATTGAATTCTTTATCGGGGCTCAAAGCAGAAGATTGTATTAAGAATTCCTAGTAATTTCTGAAGACTCTGGTCTCTCTTGTGAATTTGGACATATTTATCTCTGCTCAAAAACAGAACTTTATATGAAGACGGACTTGGTAAGCTAACGTGAAGAATGTGTTGTTTATATGGTGATGTATTGATTCGAAACTTATAGAAAGATCTTCTTACATATAATATGACTAAGAAATGATGGCATACCTTACGAGGATCTGTTTGTATAGGCTATGATGATCGTTCAATTTGGAAGGTTATTTGAAGATCTGCTAAAACAGACGCTTATAGTAAGATCTGATCTTACAGACGACTCTACGAAGACATGTTCTGCACTGGCGACGATGATCTATCGATATGAAAGCCTACATGAAGATCTGATCATGTGGGCTACTGAGATTTGAAGCTCCGCCTTTGCCAGAGAGAATAGACTTTAACTGTATATATACAGAATCTGTTCTTCGTCATGCTTTCTGTACCAATTGAAAAATACTATGGAGAAATCCACCTCGCCTTTCGCGTCAACAAGCGGAAACAAGCCCTGATTTGATAAAGAAAACCTTAATCTTTCCGCACAGGAGACACGTCGCAGGGAATTGAAGAAAAGGGAGGGGGAACCCAAAATTCCTTGCAGACGCAGAGCAACGTAAAGAGGGGGGAAGAAACCCTAAATTTCCTTCTTGAAGGGAAGGGGATGTTGTGGTGTAGCAGAGATTTGTCGGAAAGGAGCCCAAAATTTTGATCCTGCAGGGGAAGGGGAAGGGGAAGAGTGAATAACAACAAATAATAATACATACATTGCGGAGGAGAGGAGGCAGATAAGGATTCGAACCCTAGACCATTCGAAATACATATGTATGTATGTACATATTTTTGGATGCTCTTTATCTTTACGATCCGCTCACTCGTTTACTCATCCACGTTCATTGAAGCATCCCATGGGCATCACCATTGACTGGGTCCACCCATTCATCATGACATTGACTATGGTTCCAGCTGAATCTTGTGGGTCGTTCTAGAGAGACCGGACAAATAGAGAGACGCAGGGTACACCGTACCAATGAATGTTGTTGCTATAGAGAGTGCACGTTCTACTTACGAGAGAAATTCTTGCGAGGATTGGGCTTGGTTGAAGATACGTGGAAATCATGGTCGAATATGATCATAGGCAGAGCATTGTATCAAAGCGTGATACGTCAGACTCGCGAACTTGTTTAGGGCAAAGTGTGCATAGTCGACCACTCTTATCACTTGTGCCCCAACGCCTCGTCTCACATCGCAATGCATGTGAGTTAAGTTACATGGAAGCAATGGTTCAAAGGGCATCTAACAAGATGGGCTCTAACATGTATCGATGTGTACATTTTCGCCGTTCCGCGAAGAATATTATTTTCCTTATTTGAAGCTTTCAGGAGGTTGCATTGGGGATATACATATAGGCTCGCAATTTACCATGCCCCCATCATTTGCATTGCCCTTTATCACATGAGAGTATATCAGTCCATAATGGTGCATATGGAAACGAGGGATGCAACGCGAACCCTCATCAAAATTTGTGGTGAGGCCGATATGATATTGTATTCCATATATTAAAAATCAACTCTTGTAGATAATACATTACTATTTACAAAAAGAATAAGAAGAAGAATGAAGAGAATCAAAATGAATGAAGTGTGCGACATATTATAGGCTGGGCCCATGACTACTAAAAATGTTGCTTGTGCAAAGGCGCACATCCATCAATGAAAAAAGGAAAAGGGAGAGAGAGAGATCTAATGGGGGAGGGAATCAAATACATAGGTTATAAACTCAAGCTAAAAGCCTTGATCAACAAACTACTTGTCATTAATCATAGTTCAAAGTTAATTGGTTCGTCAAGGTTTTTGCATTAGAGAACGAACTACTTTATGCATTCAAAGTCAGTGAATTGTCTAGTTTATTAAACACAATTTTAATATTAGGCTTGGATTAATGAATCACCTCTAATCACATAATTGATTAACCATGGATAGAAGCTCCCATCAACGAATCATTGATCAAAATTTCAACCTGAATAGTTTAGGAACTATAGATACAAGCTTGGGTTCTCAAATGTTCAAGTTTCTTAATCATATATTATGGAGGTTGGAACAACACAAATTTAACCATGGTTCCAATTCTAGGGTTGATGAAATCTTAATCGTGGTTAAAATGCTCGGCCAAATGAAGGATTAAGCTCTGGTTTCGAGAACTATTAACGGTGGTTAGAAAAGATTGGATTAGAGGAAAGTTAACCATGGTTATATAAATATTAACCATGGTTACATGTGGATTAGAGGAGTATTAACCATGGTTATAATGCTGGGGTTGACAGAGATTTAACCCTGGTTAAATAACTCATATGTACTATCTTCCCGCCATCGCTCATCCCTGCACAAGGAAGACTGCGAAGAAGAAGATAGAGAACGAACGAAGGAATGCAGAAGAATCAGAAGAAGAACCAACAAACTAATGAAGAAGAAAAAGAAATCAGAAGAAACGCAGGAAACAGCGAAGAAACGGAGAGTTCTGCTAGGTCATGGAAGGAGATCCTGGATGAGAAACTTCAAAGGCTTCATTCTCTGCAGTTTGGAGCCGAAGAAGCTCTCGAGAACGGAGACGGAGAGACTTCTCTAATGCTTAACCTTTGCTTGTTGGGGTTTCTTGAGAGCCAGTGCTCTACTGCCGAAGATCGCATCCTAGCTTCCCCTATCATTCATCAAACGAAGCAGAGGATCGATGCATCTCGGGACAAAGTCTCGGTATCTGTTGATCGGTAGGATTTCCTGTTCTTCTTCTTGTGAATCAGTTCGAAAGAATAAAAATATTTGGAATTCGAAAACAAAAGATACGGTAATCATTCACGTTTGGTAGGAAACATGATGGATTTTCTTGAGATCAGCAGGTTTTCCCGTTTTCTCTTTTTTTCTTGTGATTCGGTTCATAAGTTTGAATAGCTTGTAACTTGAGAAATAAAGATGCAGTAAGCATTCATGGTCCCTGTGGACCACATGCCTTTTTCCTGTTGCAACTTAACCCAAAGCTGGAATGGAAGTTGCAACATTAATGTATTATTGAAAACACAATGCATTTTTTTTTGCAATTCAGCTCAAAGATAAAACATTTATACCTTAGAAAGTAAATGTTCAGATTTGTAAAGAAAGGTGCAGTTATGATTCATTTCTGATAGAAAACACGTGCAATTTCTTGTCACTGCTCAGATCACAGGTGAAATGTTTGTAATTTGAGAAAGAAAGGTGTAGTAATCATTCTTTTTGCGAGTCAGTGTAATGATGGAATATTTACTGATTCAACCTTTGGATACTCCTGCATTGCTAGAGACCTAGACTTGTTAGAACTTGTTTGTGACGAGCAAACCAAATATAAATTGTTTTTAATGGTGAAAACAATGTGCAATGATCATTCTTAGCTGATAGAAATGCATGGTCAATGGCACTGATTGCTTTCTGTGTGGCGTTTATGAATATTATAAACTTAAAAAGAACTAAGCATTATCATCATTTGGAGATGCATGTTGCAGTGTCAATATATGCAGTTCATTTTCACTATAGTAATTCATCTCAAGTTTGAAATATCTTTAGTTGAATTGATAATCATTCATGTCTCATAAAAAACACATGGGAAATGACACAGGATCATACTTCCTTGTGGTGTTTATGTGCGTTATAATCTTAGAAGGACTTAAACCATATCATGCCGTTTTTGAATGTGACTGTAAGTGGAAGGTCTCATTTATTCGAAAATATGAATCAGCCCTAGTACATTTAGAGGCCGTGTAAGTGAATTCAACTGTTGCAGTGATGATATAATGAAATCAAGGAGAATGGAATGGTCCCATTAGCAGTTTCTATCTAGATTAAAGGCTCAATGAAATGTACAGCATCAAAGTTCTATTATTAATAGTGGGGCTTGAGCATAGAGTGGTTGGTGGGTGGCTATTTTCTCTCTTAATGGCTGCTAGTATTATCTGACTCATGCAAACATACATTGTGCAAAAATCTAGATTCATAGGGAGAGAGAAAGGGGTTCTATGATAGATTTCAAAAAAAGGAGCTGTGGTGTCACATGGGAAAACATTTGTGATGGGATTGTTGTGACTTGTGCCAAATCATATGAGCAATCATTACATACAGTTACATAGTTTCAGTAATGGTATGCTAAGAACAAGAATCTCTGGTGATTTTTCTTTAGTATGGAAGTTACACTTGCATCAGTTTTCTTTTCTCTATGTGTTCTTATGGTCATGCTTGTGATTTTTTGTTGTTTGTGCTTGATTGTCGTATAATCTCAACTTAATCCTATCTTTGCATTTTCTTATATTGATGAATAACTGCTAGAGATATTTTACTGGCCTATCTACAAAGCAATCCAATGACCTCATTTTCATTTTAGTGATACATTTGAACAGGTTAATTGCAAGGAAAGCACCATTTTTAAGAAAAGTTGGGGTATAGATTTGGAAAAGATACTGAAATCAAAATACTTTCGACCGCACATGGATACAAAGATGAAGGTTGTATATGCATAAAGATTTTTCTTTCTACTTCTGCTTATTAACGTAAATAGCACTCTATCCTGGATTTTCTGAAGTGAACTCATGGAAATTTCACAGGCACAGGATGCGACATTGAGTCCTAACAAATTGGCTGTGCAAACTGAAAAATGTCCAAGGGAATCTACAGCGCAGGGAAACTGTGCTCCTGTTAATAAGACTTTGAAAGAAAAGCCCTCCTTGAGAGTGGATTTCCAAGATGATAACAGTGCAAAGACATGCAAGAATCTAACTCAATCCAAATTGACAAGTCTATATCCGAATGGGAACTTGAAGCCTCCTATTATTAATAGCAAGAAACATGTTAATCTTCCTCAGAAGCAAAACACCCAAGATGATCATCATACGATCAATAGTCATAACTCAAGACCTCAGAATGTAGGAAGTGTTACTGTCACCTCTGTGCCTGGATGTGGGGATGAAGAAGATGAAAGACATTATGGAACTGCAGTCAAGAGACAAAAGGCATGCCATCATGATGAAGCTCCATGCATTTCCAATAGGAGTGAGATATCAAATGCTGTTGATGCAAAGGAGCTGGACAACAGAGCTCTTGGATTTGTGACTGCTAAACAAAAATGGGTAAGCTTCTTCTGTGATCAAGCAGATAAATTATTACATTTCTACATCGAGGAAATGTGTTGGTTCTTGTAGGCAATGGATAGTACACAGAAGAGAGGTGGGGCTAATGCACAAAACCAATGGTCACAACCTACATCTCCAGCCTATGGAGGTCCCACAGCTTCTTCATACCACAGCAGTAGCAATGGAAACAGGAATGTTGTACCGAAGTCATTGGGAATGAACCGGCGTGGTGTTCGTGGAAATTTTATTCCTCCAGTTCGCTCTGGTAATGGAGGTGGTGGTGGAGGTGCAACTTCTTATAATGCTGGATCAGAAGCTGGACTTGAGGATTCTACAAGAAGATGGTATGAATGTGTCAGTTGATGTCACTTGCAGAGAAAAACGTTTATGTACATTGTTCGATTACTTGAGAACGTTATTATTTTGCATTTAGTTTGGAGCTTTTGGCTGGACCAGATGGAGAGCTACCAGATAAGCTCAAAAATGTCGAACCCAAACTTATTGAACATATAAGTAATGAGATCATGGATCAAGACCCGAATGTACGATGGGATGATATTGGTAAGTTTGCTAATGGTCTAGTGAGCTGCTCTTTGGTATATGTACTTTATACTTATGAAAACTTCCTATTTGTTTGGTTTAATCTTAGCTGGGTTAGAGCATGCAAAGAAATGTGTCACAGAAATGGTTATTTGGCCATTACTGCGGCCAGATATTTTCCAAGGTTGCCGATCTCCTGGTAAAGGCCTTCTTTTGTTTGGTCCACCGGTATGTTTGACCACTCAGCAATCCATTATAATCTTATTTTGCACATACATTTAAAACATATGATGGATGCTTCCAGGGTACAGGAAAGACAATGATTGGTAAAGCCATAGCTGGGGAAGCAAAAGCTACATTTTTCTCAATCTCTGCAAGCTCCCTGACTAGCAAATGGGTTTGTTGCCTGAGAAATCTCTTGTTAAGAACTTCATAGTAAGGACTTAGATTCAATGTATTACTCAAACATTGAGTAATCCTGCAGATTGGGGAAGGGGAGAAGTTGGTCCGAGCTCTCTTTGGCGTTGCAAGCTGTCGTCAACCGGCTGTTATATTCATTGATGAAATCGATTCTCTTTTGTCACAGGTGGGATGAAGGGATTCTTTTACTGTGCCTCTCAAAAATGTTTTATAGGAATCTAGCATATTCTTATACAATCTCAGTGTTCTTCAGCGTAAATCGGATGGTGAGCATGAATCTAGTAGGAGGTTGAAGACTCAGTTTCTTATAGAGATGGAAGGCTGTGGAAGTGGCATTGACCAGTTGCTTCTTATTGGTAGGGTGGTTGTTCTATTTCAGAATGACCCAAATTGGAAATATATGGAATATTGAATTTATAATACCAATGGTATATTTCTAGTAATGTTTCCATGGCAGGAGCTACAAACAGACCTCAAGAACTTGATGAAGCAGCTAGAAGACGATTGTCGAAGCGACTTTATATACCGTTGCCTTCTGCTGAAGCAAGGTCTTGGATAGTTTCCAATTTACTGAAAAAGGATGGTCTGTTCACACTTTCAGAAGATGATATCCGTAAAATTTGTGATGATACCGAAGGTTTGAGTTTATTGGAAAGTTCTATCTTGTCTGACAATGTAAAATAGAACTTATGCTATTAAAAATGATTAGTAACATTATTTTTGCCAACTACAGGTTACTCGGGGTCAGATATGAGTAATCTTGTAAAAGAGGCTTCTATGGGTCCACTCCGTGAAGCTTTGATGCAAGGTATTGACATTAACAAACTGAGAAAGGAAGAAATGAGGCCTGTTATGCTGCAAGTAAGTGAGGGTAGTCTCAGCTAACTGCTTTGTATCAACCTTGAAATATTTTGCTTCTACTTTTTGACAAGTTTTCAAAAATGTGTAAGCTTTCATCTTTTGGATTGTGACAGGATTTTAAAAATGCAGTGCTACATGTCAAACCATCTGTATCACAAACTGAACTTAGCATCTACGAAGACTGGAATCGGCAATTTGGTAGTCATTCACTGTAAGATACTTATTGAAGGTATGTGACAGCCTTGGTACCCTACTTCCTCGTAGAGAGATTAAACAGCAATTAGATTGAATGCGGATATGAACATTAGGATAAATTATTATTCAATTTACTAAAAATTTCGGGATATTTGTTATTTCCATGCAGCTTACATCACTGAAGAAAATAGTGCCAGGGCTGAAGAAGACACAAAGAAAACTTGTGAACACATATCTTATATCAATTGTGGACAATATAGCTGCATTATATCTGCCAAATTGGATCATAAAAATGCGACTATAAAGGAAGGCTGAAGTTTGGGCTGTAATATTTGGGTCGCACTTGTGAATTATGTGTGTGCACCAGGATGTATTGCTGTATACATGGACATACCAAAGCAGAGGAAAAGTCTAATAATGGAAATGTACATTGTTGAGGAAGTCAACCCATATAACTGTGATGTGGGCACTTTATGTAAAATCTACACCTTTTAATTTGATTGCTTTAATTAAATTTGCATAAGACTGCATCCTTTATAGGAGAGAATACTCATTTTTTGCATATGTAATGGTGTATGGTAGGTAGTAGGCCCTTGGTATAAGGAATTGTTACAACTCAAACATTGATTTGTAGATAATGTTTGGACCAGAGGGATCCTATCCATGCTCTCAGAGTTTGGATTCTATACTTGGGGTTTGAAGAGAAATTGGAGCACTCTTAGAAGAATGTTAAGGATTATCAGGTTAGGTCGTTTGAAGTGAAAGATTTTTAGGTTTGTATTTTTCTCTTCAAAACAGATACCTATTGAAATTTGAATATCGTCCTTTGTTTGGACATATTGGTTAGTCCTTCTAGAGTATGCAAATATCTAGGAAGGATTCTTATTTCGGTAATAATTCACCTCTAAATTGAGATGAGTCCACTTGTTTTGCTAAGAATACTATGAGAATATTTGGGCACTTCATTCAGTGTAGTTAGAATTGTTTGTTATTTGAAATGAATGAAGAGGGTTATTGGATGCTATAAGTAAGACACAATTGCTCTCTTCTTTGTAAGCTGGATGGCCAATGTCAATGCAAGTTCAGACTCACATTGGTTCAATTCCCACATAACTAGTGGGAAAGGTGAGGTGTATCCACTAAGATAATGTGGGACGTCGACTGATTGTGGACATATCAATCTGCTTCCTTTCTTTTTCTTGTTACGTTGCATGGCAATTGTCTTGTCTCCACATTTACTTCCTTTCTTTTTTCCCCCCGCTAATGACAAACCAAGGTGCATATGACCAGAGAACCTCTGGTTTGAGGTGGATTCAATATTCTCTTATGTCAAATTTACGGCCACACATTCCAATGGTGAGGTAAATTTTTTTGAACTCTCTAAAAAAACATAGAAAGTGGCACTATATGTATGTACATATATGTGTGTATACCGCACACACATACATAATATGCCATAAATGTCATGTCATGCACACATACACACCACATGCATACATATGTACAAATCTGACGTATAAACATAAACATACCTACATACATACTGTATTACATTACATATATATATGTATGTGAAGGTGCATTTGCATCACCGGAGATTGATGGGCACAAAGCAAAAAAGCAGAGGGACAGGGGAAGGAGAGGAGAGGAGAGGAGAGGATGGAGAGAGAGAGAGTGGAGACGGTGATAGTAGGGGCGGGGATATCGGGCATCTGTATGGCGGCCAAGCTCCTGGAGGCCGGGCGGACATCGTTGGTGGTGGTGGAGAAATCGGGCGTGGTTGGCGGCACATGGTCGGTGAATGCGTACCCGGGCTGCCGTTGCGACGTGCCCTCCCACCTCTACTCCTTCTCCTTCCATCCCAACCCTTGGTGGACCCACTCCTTCGCCCACCGCCGCCACATCCAAGCCTACCTCCACCACACCGCCGCCCACCACGGCGTCCTGCCACATGTCCGCTTCCACACCCACGTCCTCTCCGCCACGTGGCACGACGCCACATCCACGTGGCACGTGCAGGCGGCTCCCAGCCCAGGGACCACCACCCACCAATTGAGCCTCTTTGAGGCCCAGTTCCTTGTCCGCGCCACGGGTGCCTTCGGCATACCCCGCTCCCCCCCCCTTACCGAGAATTGCTTCGAGGGCCCCTCCTTCCACTCGAGCCAATGGCCGGCTGACCGTGGCCTCGATATCGTCCGCGGCCTCACTGTGGCCGTCGTGGGCACGGGCGCAAGTGCCATCCAGATCGTGCCTGAAGTCGCCAAAGTCGCCAAGAAACTCTATGTTTGCCAGCGCACCCCCTCGTGGATCCTCCCCCGTCACGCCGACATCACCGTCCCCCGCCCCCTCCGATACCTCCTAGCCCGTGTCCCCATCTTCCTCTCTCTTGTCCGCTGGGCCCTATTCATCCTCATCGAATTCGCCCTCGGGTTGGCTTTGTGGGGTGGTCCCCTTCGCCCATTCATGGCCGCATTGGCCACCTCTCGCGCCACACGGCACCTCCACCGCTCCATCGCCGATCCTTCCCTCCGAGCCGCCCTCCTCCCGTCCTACGACCTCGGTTGCAAACGCGTCCTCTTCTCCAACACTTTCTACCCATGTCTCACACTTCCCCATGTTGAGCTCCTACAAGGCTCCCTTGTCCAAGTTCTCCCTAGGAGTATAGTTCTCTCCCACCCAACATTGTCCCACCCGCCACAACATGTCGACGTAGATGTTATCATTTATGCCACTGGTTTCAACATTTGGACCCCATGTTTCCCTATTGTCGGGCGCCACAATGCCAACCTTGCTTCTTCTACGGCCTCCTTCCTCGGTATCACCACACATGGCTTCCCAAACTTTTTCATGCTCTTAGGCCCTAACACTGGGGTTGGACATACGTCCCAAATACTAATGATTGAAGCACAAGCTCGATATATCATAAGTTGTATGCGTCTCATCGAACCACCAGCTCGTGCCTTGGAGCTTAGAGCCTCCACCCAAAAACATTTCGAAGATTTCTTCGTAAAACGATTTCCCCATACAGTGTGGCACAATGGGGGTTGCAATAGTTGGTATATTAATCCTAGCACTAGCAAAGCCGGTGCCATTTGGCCATCCTCCACACTTGAATACATGTACCGCACACGATCTGCTTATCGTAAAGATTATCATTTTAGGTAATCGTGCATCTATTTGTTGAATCCAATTGTTGAAACAACACAATTATTTTCAGAACATTTGTCACTCAAGAAAGCAACGTTCAAATTGTCAAAGTGGTAATTTATGTAAATATTGAAATTGATATATAGTCTCATGGTTGTCCTAACCACAAAATTAGAAACCCATTTTTTCTAGATTTTGGGTGCCCGGTATAATAGTATAACACTTGCAACTACTATTCATTCTATATCTTGACACAATCTAAAGATGAAGACTCCAAAACTACAAAATGTCCTATTATTTGATTGTATGGTGATAGTAAAATCTATATTGCAAGTCAAAGCCAAATAGGAGAGGTCGAAAAAGAATAAACCTTGACATGAAAGCCATCATTGTCATGCCTCCATTGCAAATGGTTTCATGTTTGTCCATGGTGTGGTCCACATAATCCCCACTACACAACAAATGATGGTGTCATGTTTATCTATGATGTGGTCCACATGTCCCTTACTGCACAAAAAAGCGTGAAACCAATGGAGATCACGAGATGTTGAATAATGGATAAGCGTTCATGTTTCCTATGGTGGGTCCACATTACCCTCACTATACAACAAGGCATGAAAACAGTGGAGATCACGAGGTTTTGAATAGTGGATAAACATGCTTATCATCTATTGAGAGAGAGAGAGAGAGAGAGAGAGAGAGAGAGAGAGAGAGAAAGAAATATTAATGTCTTCTAAGGCCAAATTTGGCCCATGAGACAAATGGTTTACAAAAAATGGGATATTCACCCATTCATTGAAAGTAAAAAAATCAAAATAAGATAAAAAATAGTTCAAGAGAATCTTATGTGGACACGAATAGGGATTTGAAGAAGAAAAGATTTATGTTTCCTCTCTCATACTCTTATACCTGAAAAGGGGAGATAGAAAAAAGTAAATTATGTAACAAAATAAGTCCATTAGATTGATGATCTAGTAATAATTTTTTTTCCATGTTTTCTCTCTACAAAAAAAGAATCTTATGTGGGATTTCCGAATGTTAGAGCATGCGGGGATCATTTCCTCAAATGCATATTCAAGTTTTCTAAAGGCATTAAAGGATGTCCCTTTCCCTACATAGGATAGATAGGTAGAGTAGTCTAAGAAGTGTTGTAACTTGTGGATTTTACATACAATTAATATAATTATGTGCTTTAACAGAGAGAGAGAGAGAGAGAGAGAGAGAGAGAGAGAGAGAGAGAGAGAGAGTAGTAATGTGACAATTTTCTTTATTGGAGCAAGTGGAAATTCTTTCCTCGGTGCAGTGTTCGTCTTGCCTATTGGCAATTCAACACGTTCCACTATCCATGTAGTGTAGTGTAGTTAGTGGGTGACCATACTCCATTGTCACGCTCATTGTAAGCATGTAGTGTTTTTTACACACATTTATTAATATAATTGTGTGTTTTCTCCAAAGAGAGAGAGAGAGAGAGAGAGAGAGAGAGAGAGAGAGAGAGAGAGAGAGAGAGAGAGAGAGAGAGAGAGAGAGAGAGAATCTTATCATGTATGCCTTATATCGTCCACAAGAGCATGTAAAAAAGGGGCATTTAAAAAACACATTTTCTTTTGTTGTTCAAGATTTGGGGACATCTTTTTCATTCATACATGTTAAGAATTCTTCAATACAATTGTAATGTCTAGAATATGAACGGAAGAAATAGAGGAATTATATACTGATTATAAGGGAATTCTCTTCATAAATGAAAAGTAAGCAAACAAAAAATAAATAATGTAACGATTTATAACCAAATTCATTTTGTTGACGAGAAGTATCACATTCCCTAGGTATACCAAACAAAGAAGAGTAATGGAGCATGAGGTTGGCTACGTCCACATCTGAAGTTTAAGAAGTTATTATATTTCTTAGCAAAGGTTTATAGATTTGTTTGTGGAAGAAAGCATAATTGGAGTGCACACCATTACGTAGAGTTTATCATTTAAAGCCATCTAGTATACCCAAACTCCACAGAGATTAAAGTAAATATTAAAGAATTGGTTAATCTTTTTTTGAGCATGAAGAACAACATTATATTAGAAAATGAGTAACACATTGTTATAACTATTTTGTGTTTCAATGGACCGAAAAGAAAGAGGAGAAAATTATGTCATTTTGTTTTGTGTATTTTGTAGCTAGAATTCCAAGCATGGATTGGTAAATGATGCATCTCAAGTTTCTTCCTTTCAGTGACAAATTACTATACTCTATTAATAGTGTCTATTTTAGTGGGCATCGTGTGCTTCCAAAACCATCACACACTATGGGGGAATTGCTTGATAGTTGCATTGACCAATAGTGCTATTGGATGAGCAATGTTTTCACTTTTCCAATTCCTCCCCAATGTCCACTTTATAGGGTGAAAGTGTTTAACATATGTTTTGGATTTGTATTTTGTATCGCCTACATTAGATTTGATTTACTCTTTTGGAATTACGTATTTTCTATCTCCTTGAGCCCATAACCATTCCATGTTTTTGGTCATCAACCCTCATCTATCATATCCCTCATTGCTTGCCTCTCGACTCTCATTTGATACTTCTATTCCTCTCCCATCTTGCTTGTCCATCCCTTGATTCTTACAATTCTCCTCCCTCCTTTCAACTCTCATCTCGTTCATTGCTTGTCTTTGTTGTAAGTCGGTGGAGCAGAGAACCACAATTCTTCTCAAGGGCCTAAATGCACAGACAACAAATGAAGAGGAGAAACTCTAAGAGAGCAAAACACACATAGACAAGGGCGACAATAGTTCTGCACTACTTTTCAGTAGAGAAGTCCCCCCCCCCCCCCCCCCCCCCTCACCAATAGTCTTATCAAACATGCTTTGTACATTGGAGAAGTCTTATCAAATGTATATTTGTATTTGTTGACCCACTTGCATGGTAATGCTTTCCTATCCTTTGACAAAAGTATTAAATCCCAAGTTCCATTAGACTTATGAATACTATCCAATTCACTTTGCATGGCATGCTCCCATTTAACATGATCACTAGCCAACATAGCTTCCTTATAGCAAGAGGGTTCACCTGCATAAGTTAACATCACATAGTCCGTGAGCCTAGTAGGTGGCCTAGAGACACGAGTAGATCATCTCATTGGTTGCTGAACTGGAGTTGGAATGTTCTTAGGTTGTACACATGCGTCATCATCTTAAACATCCTCATATGGGTGAACATATGTAGGACTGTCCAACATAGGTGTGGGATTATTCTTTTGCACACTAATAGAGGGTGTAACATCTTGAAACACCACTTTCCTCTCTTCTACTTCCTTAATTGGCTGCTTATGCATGACCTTTTCATTGAAAACGACATCACTGCTTCTTACTATAGTGTGCGTTTCAGGGTTCCATACGTGATATCCAAACTGACAATGGATACCATAGCCAGGAAAAATACATTTTTTGCTTTTGAAATCCAGTTTCTGCCTTAACTGTTTTGGAACATGAGCATATGCTTCACATCCAAACACTCTAAGATGATCATAGTAGGGTTATTTCCAGTCCACAACTATTGTGCCACTTTCAAGCCGTTGGTAGTACTAGGTGATAGATTAATAACATGAGCTGCTGTCCAAACTGCTTCTGCCCAAAAACCTTGTGGAAGGTTTGCATGATGCAACATAGAAACAACTCTATCCTGGATGGCTCTATTCATCCTTTTTGCTACAAAATTTTGTATAGGAGTGTAGGGGGTAGTGTACTCTCTATGAATGCCTTTAGACTTGTAAAAAACCCCGAACTCATTAGAGGTATATTGACCTCCATTATCGGAACGTAAAGCCTTAAGCTTTATTACCTTTTCAATCTCAAATGAGGCAAGCCATTTTCGGAATGTGGAGTATACATCACTATTTCCCTTTATGGGATACACCCACACTCTTCTTGTGGCATCATCAATAAATATAACAAAATACAAAGCTCCACCCAATGACCTAGTAGGCATAGGGCCACATACACCTTTATGAACTAAATCCAAGGGTTGAATAGAAGAATTAGATTGAATATGATGTACACTTCTCATTTGTTTATCATATTGACAAATGCTCACAAACTGAAAAATTAGAAAATGATAACATGGGCAAGTAGCCAAAACAAGATAACGTTTCCATTCCACTATGAGACACATGGCCTAAACGACCATGCCAAATACAAGTCATGGGTTGTTATGTGACATTCAAAAGGTGATCTTTCTGGTGGACAATAAGGGATAAAGTGAACCAACATTGTTCATGTTGAGAGATCAAGCTCAACTTAGTTTAGTTAGTCAACCATGTAACTTCGCAGTTACCTAGATAGAATCTAGTTAGAAGTGTTGACTATAACGCCTTAAATAGGACCTTGTACTTAAGTGGGATATTCTAGATCCTCCACTCCTAAGTACATTTAATATAGGACTTACACATTAGTACCTATATTCTACTCACACATGTGCACCTTTGCACATGAGATGTATATATACCTCATTGTGGGTATTTTTGTATTTGATGATGATAATGCTAATTTAATATACTTACTCATCCCCCATCTTGTGTTATTCATAAGTGTATCTCTCTCTCTCTCTCTCTTCCTCTCACACACATACACATACATATCACTTAATCTTCCGCTTATTAACTTAATCCCATAATTAGGTACTAATTAACCCTTGCTTAATTACTTACCTAATTCTTAACATGGTATCAGAGCGTGTGGTTTAGCACATCTACTAACCCCACCTAACTCTTCGTAATTGTGTGTTCGAAATGCCGACGGCAAATTCCGCCCATTCGCTACCGTAGTGCCGCTATGTAGCACGTACACGTGATTGAAGGAAGAAAAGAAGAAGAAGAGAAGACACGATCAACATGAACACACAAATGGGTAGCTCGCTCCCTAGTGAAAAGCTAGACTGGAGCAATTATTCATCTTGGGAGTACAAGATGACCCAATACCTCGTCGGCCAAGGGTATTGGAGCTACATCAACGACGCACAAGAAAATTGACCCGACTCGAAAAATGCCAACTAATTAGTACATGCTTAGCCACATTCGAGACGCCAAGATGCCCAAAGAGGCGTGGGAGAACTTAAAGAAAATGTTTGCTGCCAACACGACCGCCCGAAAGCTTCAACTCCGACAAGAGTTGAACAACATTCGGCAAAAAGACATGTCCGTGTTGGACTACACCGCCAAGATCAAGAGCATTTGTGACTCGCTTGGCTCCATCAAAATAAACGTCGACGAAGACGAGATGATTCAAGTATGCTTGGGCGGCCTCGCACAACGATTCGATCCATTACAAACGACAATCTTGGTGAGAGAAAACCCTCCTTCATTCTTCGACCTCCAATCAATGCTATTGGTCGAAGAGAACCACGTCCGAACCAAAAGCAAGACGTCGGAAGGACAAATGTTCTTCTTGAATTCGGACGGTGGTCGAGGAGGAGGTCACGACGGTAGAAGAGGTCAATTCGACCCATCACACGAAGGGAACTCAAACCTTCATGGAAGCCATCGAGGAACTTTCGGAAGAAGGAGGAGCTTCCACGCCGAACATGGTTGGCAAATGAGGCCCGCAACTTGCAATTATTGCGGCAAAATCGGCCACTACGAGACGGAGTGTCGGAAAAAGAGAAGTGAGTCGGCTTCAACAAGTCGATACCTCACAAACTACGCATCGAACTCCGACCAAGACAACCGTAGCAGAATGTTCATGAATAACGCGTCGAATTCTGACTATGATGATCGTAGTGAAATGTTTACAAATTACGCCCCAAATTCCGACTACGAAGACCGTGGCAGAATGTTTGTAATGAGGCATAAAGCGAACTCTATGACGGACTCCAACTCCGCAAGCACCTCCAACTCGGAAGACGTGTGGTTCGTTGACTTTGGCGCCTCACATCACATGACATCTCACAAAGAGTGGTTTCGTGACTTTCGTACATCGGACCGACCCGGCTTCATAGAGACGGGAGACGACACCACACACCCCATTCAACACATCGGCAATGTCCCAATCGGGAAAGAAGTAGAACAAACTTGCATCAAGAATGTCTTGCACATGCCCACAATAACGAAGAATTTGGTCTCAGTCGGCCAAATCGTGGAGCAAGGCATGCAAATCCGCTTCAACAACGAAGGTTGTTTCATTGAGAAAGATGGCCGACTCATAACGAAGGGGTGGAGAGATGGCCGAATGTTCATCCTCGATTCGAACGAGGTGAAATCGGCAATGTACGCTAAAAGTCTCAAAACCGAGACAAGCATCGAGTTGTGGCACAAGAGAATCGGCCACATAAACCTCCAACGGCTTCGAGCGATGCAAACCGAGGGAGTCGTCATCGGACTCCCAACATTCGAGTTGAAACAAGTTGATCGAGTTTGTTGGGATTACGGTCCCTCCGGATGGGATGTCCGGAGATGAATGACGGCAAGCCCGGTTGCGGTTACGGAACCGGATGAAGAGTACCCGGCATGAAGCCGGATGAAGAGTACCCGGATACGGATCCGGATGATGAAGACCCCGGCTACGGAGCCGGATGACGAATGTACCCGGAGAGAGAGATCCGGATGCAGGGCTATATTTGTAAATATCCCGAAAGTCATATATGTATAAATGTGACTTAGGGCAAACAGTTTTACGAGGTTGTTGCTTAATTTTCATGCAAAGTGAGAGCAGCCGAGAGAGAGAGAGAGAGAGAGACGAAGAGGTCGTTGCCTCTGTGTATTGCCGCCGCCTGTGGCGAAGACAGCGAGCTCAAGGTTGTTGCCTTGTAGCTTCACCAGTGTACATCCCTGTTCATAGTGATAGTTGGAGTTTGAGGCTCCCGTGGTTTTTCCCATTTAGGGTTTTCCACGTAAAACATCCAGTGTACCTTTCTCTCTATTGTCTTTCGTGCATTGTTGTATTTCCCGTTTTCTGTGAATCGATCCTGTTCCTCGGTTGTGGCCGAGCACGGAATTTCAATAAAGTGGTATCAGAGCGACGATAACACAGAAGATGGAAGGCGGCGGTAGCGGGCAGCCGGGAATGATGGTGCTGAATGCGCAGAATTACGCCGACTGGAAGATCAAGATGGAGGATCTTCTGATTGTTCGGGACCTGTACGAACCGATTGACAGGTCGGAAATACCGAAGGGAGTACTTGAGTCGGAGTGGAAGCTCCTGAACCGGAAAGCAGTAGCGACGATCCGGCAATATGTCGATGTAAGTGTCCTGCAACATGTGGCGAACGATACGAACGCCTATGAGATGTGGAAGAAGCTGTCGGGCCTCTATGAGAGGAAGAATGCGTTGAACCGGACCTCCCTGATGAGAAAGATAGTGAACCTCAAGTACCGGGACGGCGAGAGTATGGTGGAACACGTAAGCACGTTCATGGGATTCGTGAACCAGCTTGCGGCGATCAAGTTCCCGTTGGAGGATGCAATGCAAGCCATCATCCTGATGTGTACATTGCCGGACAGCTGGGAGAACTTGGTGGTGACTCTCAGCACCTCCTGCACGGAAGACAACTTGTCCCTACAAACGGTAAAGACAAGTATTCTAAATGAAGAAGCGCGTCGGAGAGATAAAGAACCGGCCTCCGACTCGAAGGCGCTGCTTACCGAATCGGAACGGGGAAGACACTGGAACCGGAGTCCGCAAAGACGGGAGAAGTCGGGGACCCGGTCGCAGTCAAGAGGAAGACCCATTTGCTTCCACTGTGGGAAGCCGGGGCACTTCCGGAAGAATTGTCGGCATTACCGAAAGGACAACGGAGCCGACGACACCGATTCGAAGAAGTCACCGGAGAGAAACGGTGCATACCGGGGAGCCACGGACCGGAGAGGTCCGGATCGGCGAGGGCAGGACCGGAAAGGAACGACGGCACTCGCGGCAAGTGAAGAAGAGATAATGCTCATTACCGAAGAGAGGGAGCTGAACCTTGCCGGCGTAGAGATGACCTGGGTGGTCGATTCCGGAGCGTCGTTCCACCTGACCCCGGAGAAGAAATACTTCTCATCCTACACAGCCGGTGAGCACGGTTTTGTCCGGATGGGAAATGAAGGTACATGCCGAATTGCCGGTATAGGAGACGTGTGGCTGATGACATCAACCGGATGCAAGATGCTGTTGAAGGATGTGCGACACGTTCCGGAGGTCCGATTGAACCTGATCTCGGCCGGGAGGCTAGATGATGAAGGCTACACGGGTAGCATCCGGAACGGCGTAATGAAGTTCAGCAAGGGGAGCCTGATAGTGGCTCGGGCCCGGAAGGTCAACACTCTGTACCTGATGAATGCCCGGTTATGTCTGGAAGAGCTGAATGTAGCAGCCGACACTGCCGGTGAGCTGTGGCACAAAAGACTGTGCCACATGAGTGAGAAGGGGATGAAGAGGCTTGCAGAAGACAACCTTATTCCAGTGAAGCATGTGCACCTGGAGAAGTGCACCGACTGCCTGGCCGGTAAGCAAAACCGGACCTCCTTCCACTCAAGGCCACCGACGAGACGTAGCGCACCCTTGGAGCTGGTGCACACTGATGTGTGTCAGGTAGAAACGAAGTCACATGGCGGAGCCCAGTACTTCGTGACATTCATTGATGATCACAGCCGGAAGCTGTGGATGGCACCGTTGAAGACAAAGGACCAAGTGTTGTCCGTCTTCAGAGAACTCCACGCGAGAGTGGAAAGAGAATCCGGCAAGAAGCTGAAAGCGATACGAGCGGATAACGGAGGGGAATACCGGGGGCAGTTCCAGGAGTACTGTCGCTCGAAGGGAATCCGGCTCGAGTTTACTGTGCCGAAGACGCCGGAACTGAACGGGCTGGCCGAGAGGATGAACCGGACCATAATGGAGAGGGTCCGGAGTATGCTAGCGCATGCGAAACTACCCAAGGGATTTTGGGCTGAGGCAATGTCGACGGCGACGTATGTGATAAATAGATCACCCTCAGTACCTTTGGACGGAGACACGCCGCAGAAAGTGTGGACCGGTAAGGAAGTGTCCTACCGGCATCTGAAGGTGTTCGGGTGTCTCACATACGTGCATGTGGCAAAGGACCGGAGAGGAAAGTTAGATCCAAAGACCCGGCCATGCATATTCCTCGGTTACGGCGACGACGAGTTCGGCTACCGAGTATGGGACCCGGTCGACAAGAAGATATTCAGGAGTCGAGATATCATTTTCATGGAGGACAAGACGCTCGCCGACTGGGAGTCGGAGAAGAAGATGAAGAGCTCCAAGTCGACCGGTGAGGATAAACTCTACGAGGAGCAGTCTCGACCGGCAAGGGACCGGTTAACACTCGAAGACCCGGCCGAAGACGGTGAAGAAACAGAACCGGCCGAAGAAGATGAAAATGATACCGGAACCGGCCCCGATCCCGAAATGGATTCGGATGAAGAAGAAGAATCGGAAGAACCGGTTACCGAAGCTCCCGAACGGAGATATCCTCTAAGAGAGAGAAGGGCCCCCCGGAGATTTCCGGAACCAGAGCACGTGCTGCTAACCGACGAGGGGGAGCCGGAGAGCTTTGAAGAAGCAAAGCACGACACCCAGAGCCGCAGGTGGTTAAGTGCCATGCAGGAGGAGATGGATTCCCTGCATGAGAACCACACATATGAACTTGTGGAGTTGCCGAAAGGAAAGCGGGCACTTCGAAACAAGTGGGTGTTCAAGCTGAAACCGGGAGATGCCGGAAACCCCCAGAGATACAAAGCCAGGATCGTGGTGAAGGGGTTCCAGCAGAAGAAGGGCGTCGACTTCGACGAGATATTTGCCCCGGTAGTGAAGATGACCTCTATCCGGACGGTGCTGAGCATAGCGGCAAGCATGGACCTCGAGGTAGAACAGATGGACGTGAAGACGGCATTCCTTCACGGTGACCTCGATGAAGAGATCTACATGCAGCAACCGGAAGGATTCGAGAAGAAAGGGAAGGAGCACCTGGTATGCCGGTTGAAGAAGAGCCTTTACGGATTGAAGCAGGCTCCCCGGCAATGGTACCGGAAGTTCGACTCCTTCATGACCGACGAAGGGTACCTCAAAACGCAGTCCGACCACTGCGTGTTTGTGAAGAAGTTCGAAGGAGGAGACTTTCTAATACTCCTCCTGTACGTGGACGACATGTTGATCGTCGGACGGGACCAGGTCAAGATACGGATGCTGAAGAAGGCTCTTCACCAAACCTTCTCAATGAAGGACCTGGGTCCGGCAAGGAAAATACTAGGGATGCACATCATCCGGGACCGGAAGAAGAAGCAGTTGTGGCTGTCACAGGAGAAGTACGTGACGAAGGTGCTTCACCGGTTCAACATGTCGGAAGCAAGACCGGTCGGGTCAACCCTCCCAGCAAACTGCAAGTTGTCCAGCAAGCAGAGCCCCAAGACAAAGGCTGAGAAGGAGGATATGATGAAAGTGCCGTATGCCTCAGCCGTCGGGAGCTTGATGTACGCCATGGTGTGTACGAGACCGGACATAGGATATGCAGTCGGAGTGGTAAGCCGGTACATGAGCAATCCTGGCAAAGAGCATTGGAACGCGGTCAAGTGGACACTCCGATACCTGAAGGGCACGGCAAACGTGTGCCTTCGATTCGGCTCCGGTAAGCCCCAACTCGACGGCTTCACCGATTCGGATATGTCGGCTGATGCAGATACTAGCCGGTCCACATCAGGGTATGTGATGACCTATGCAGGGGGAGCCGTTTCGTGGCAGTCGAGGCTGCAGAAGACGGTTGCGTTGTCAACCACGGAGGCGGAGTACATGGCAGCTGTTGAAGCCGGCAAGGAAATAATATGGATGAAGGACTTCATTAGAGAGCTCGGTATCCAACAGGAGGAGTACCGACTCTACTGCGACAGTCAGAGTGCCATCCACCTTGCGAAGAACGCGGCCTACCATTCCCGGACGAAACACATCCAGCGGAGATACCACTGGATCCGGGAGAGGATAGAAGACGAGGAGTTCGTGCTGACGAAGATCCACACTGACGAGAACGGGTCGGATATGCTGACCAAGGTGCTCACACCCGACAAGCTGGAAGCATGCCGGAAGAGGATCGGATTGGAGAGACATCCCATGCCGAAGTGAAGGGGGAGTTTGTTGGGATTACGGTCCCTCCGGATGGGATGTCCGGAGATGAATGACGGCAAGCCCGGTTGCGGTTACGGAACCGGATGAAGAGTACCCGGCATGAAGCCGGATGAAGAGTACCCGGATACGGATCCGGATGATGAAGACCCCGGCTACGGAGCCGGATGACGAATGTACCCGGAGAGAGAGATCCGGATGCAGGGCTATATTTGTAAATATCCCGAAAGTCATATATGTATAAATGTGACTTAGGGCAAACAGTTTTACGAGGTTGTTGCTTAATTTTCATGCGAAGTGAGAGCAGCCGAGAGAGAGAGAGAGAGAGAGACGAAGAGGTCGTTGCCTCTGTGTATTGCCGCCGCCTGTGGCGAAGACAGCGAGCTCAAGGTTGTTGCCTTGTAGCTTCACCAGTGTACATCCCTGTTCATAGTGATAGTTGGAGTTTGAGGCTCCCGTGGTTTTTCCCATTTAGGGTTTTCCACGTAAAACATCCAGTGTACCTTTCTCTCTATTGTCTTTCGTGCATTGTTGTATTTCCCGTTTTCTGTGAATCGATCCTGTTCCTCGGTTGTGGCCGAGCACGAAATTTCAATAGAGTTTGCGAAGCGTGTCAACTCGGCAAACAACATTGACTCCCATTCTCGAAGGAGAACCACGCAAGCAAAGGCCTCCTCGACGTCATACACTTGGATGTATGGGGACCGGCTCAAACGCCAACGATCGGCGGATGCCGATACTGCGTAACCTTCATCGATGACTACTCGTGCTACTCGTGGATCTACCTGATGAAGAAGAAGAGCGAAGTGTTCTCCCACGTCCAAAAGCTCAAGGGGAAAATCGAAAAAGAAACCGGTCGGCACATTCGATGCCTACGATCGGATGGAGGCAAGGAGTACTACTCCGATGAATTCACCTGCTATCTCCAAAGTGAAGGCATTAGGAGAGAATTCTCATGCCGACACACACCCCAACAAAATGGAGTAGCTGAAAGGAAGAATCGGCAAATACTCGAGGTAGCACGCGCCATGATGCACGAGAAGCACATGCAGAATTTCTATTGGGCCGAAGCGGCATCCATGACCATCTATCTCATGAATCGATGCACCACTAATGGAGTGCATGATCTAACTCCCTACGAGTTCCTCGTTGGAAGGAAGCTGATCCTGTTGCACCTCAAGGTGTTCGGAAGCATTGCGAATGTACGCATCCCGAACGAAAGCCGACAGAAGCCCGACGCGAAGTCGGAGGAATGTATCCTCATAAGATACTCGTTTGAGAAGAAGGCATACAAGTGCTACAACCCTTCTACCTGAGCGGTTCGGGTAAGTTGAGACGTAGTCTTCGATGAGTCCGCATCCTGGTACGCACCAGAGACAACTTCGACTTTGACTCCACTGGACCCGGAATCCACCGGACAAGAGATAGAAGATGGAGATCGCTTCGAACACATGTTTGAAGAAAGTCTGATTACGGCAAAGCCTAGTGGACCACAAGATCCCCCATGTGACCCAAGGACATCGCGGTCAAGTACGAACTTGGACAAAGACAAAGGTAAGATGCCCGAATACGAAGTTGACCACCTTGTTGAGCGGCAAGCTCAACCGGAGCCGGATCGGCTGAATAAGCCTGAGCCGGTAAGCGAGATGAATCGGTATGCCGGTGAGCAACCGAGCCGATAAGCAGTAAGGACCTGTGAGCTGGGGAGCCGGTATGCCGGATCCAATCTTTAACCGGAAGCCTAGTATAGGTTAGACAACTAGGCAGTTATAGTCTCGTAGTTAGTGTCAGATGCTCGTGTGAGCATTGAAGTACACCGTACTTCTTACAGTCCCATTTGGACTTGTATAAATAGCGTTGTAAAAACACAGAGCACAGAGTATTCATATAATTTTGAGAAATAGTGTGTTTTGCTCTTTCTCTCTCTCTCTCTCCCGCGTACTCTCTCTCTCTCTCTCTCTCTCTCTCTGTATTGTTCTTTCTAACGCTTCCGCAAGAAATCTTTAACATGGTATCAGAGTGCGTGGGCTGAGAACCTCTGCTGCAGACATCTACGCTTGTGAAGGAAACCCTAACAGATTGGAAAACAGACACAAAAGGAGAAATGGACAGAGGTATGGCTACGTCGCTCTCGGTGGAGAAGCTCGACAGAACCAACTACGCATCTTGGTCATACAAGATGCACCAGTACTTGCTTGGGCATGGCTACTGGAGTTATGTCGACGGAGTGAACGACTCAGCACCGGAGACGACACACAAGGACTTCCCAGTGTGGGAACATGCGGCAAGCAGGGTGATGTACTGCTTCGCGTCCAATGTCGGTGACCAGCTGCTCAGCCATATCTGTGACGCCAAGACACCGGAGGATGCTTGGGGAAACTTGAAAAAGGTCTCTGCCACAAGCACCATTGCCCAAAAGTTGCAACTCAGACAGGAGTTGAGCAATGTTCGACAGAAGAACATGTCGGTGGCAGACTACACAGCCCGGATCAAAGGGATCTGTGACTCGCTTGCCTCTATTAACGTCGCCGTAGAGGAAGACGAGATGGTGCAGGTCTGTCTTGGAGGCCTGGCGTCCAAGTTCAGAGCTTTCCGGACTGCGGTTTGTATAAGGGAGAATACGCCCTCATTTTTCGACTTATAGTCGATGCTCCTTGTAGAGAACCACGCCGGTGCATCTACTAGTGCATCCCCAGATAGCCGGATGCTATACACGGGAGCGGATCGGTCCCGCGGGCGTGGTGGACGAGGCAAGTCGGCACGCAATGGAGGCGGCCGGCAAGAGTAGGAACGAAGGCACAATGAGCGTGCCGACAACAGTTCCGGGACTTCCACATGCAGAGGGAGTCAAGGTGGTGCCGAAGGCCGGCAAGACAAATCCGCTACAGAATGCTGGTACTGTGGCAAAAAGGGCCACAAGGAAAGTGAGTGCTGGAGAAAGCGTGCCGATTCGGACAAATTCGGATCCGGCAAGACCGGTAAGGAAGGCCGACAAAGCTCGCAATATGCAAATGGATCGGGAGGATCCTAGAACGGTAAGGGGCCAGCCTTGGTGATGAAGCACAAGGAAAACTCAATGAAGAAGACCACTTCCAAATAGGAGGAAGTGTGGTACGTTGACTCCGGCGCGTCAAACCACATGACGAGCCACGGGGAGTGGTTCTCCTTTTTGGAGAAGCCGGATCAACCGGGAGTTGTCGAAACCGGAGACGACACTCCCCACCCGATCGTGCACGTCGGAGATGTCCCTTTGAGCCACGTCGGACAGAAGGGGAAGCTAATGAATGTATTACATGTTCCGACGATCACGAAGAACCTGGTGTCGGTCGGACAAATCGTCGACTAGGGGATGCAGGTGCGGTTTACGCACCTCGGGTGCTTCATTGAGGATGAGGGCGAAGTTATTGCGCAAGGGCGCAAAGATGGGAGGATGTTTATCCTCAACACCAATGACGTCGACACTGCACTGTTCACCAAAGGATAGAAAGTCGAGTCGGATATCGACCTATGGCACAAGCGGATCGGCCACGTCAACTACCAGAGGCTTCAAGACCTGCAAACGGAACAAGTTGTTTTCGGTTTGCCGAAGTTTAGCGGCCGGAGAGCCCAGATTTGTGAAGCCTGCCAACTCGGGAAGCAACAACGGCTTCCATTCCCCACCGAAAGAAATCGAAGCCGTAACAAGCTCGATCTTATCCATTCGGATGTGTGGGGACCGACACAGAATGTTAGTCTTGGCGGGAGTTGATATTTCATCTCCTTCATCGACGACTATACGCGGCACACATGGATCTAACTCATTGAGCGTAAGAGTGAAGCCTTCGAGTGTTTCCAGAGTCTCCAAAGCATGGTGGAACGGGAATCGGAGAGGAAGATCAAATGCATGCGGTCGGACGGCGGGAAAGAATACTCTTCCGGCCAATTCAATAGTTATCTGCAGCAAACGAGAATTCGGCGAGAGTTTAGCTGCAGATACACACCGCAACAGAACAGTGTTGTCGAGAGGAAGAACTGGTCGCTTATCGATGCGGCAAGGGCAATGCTGGAGGAGAAGAGCATGCCCAAATTCTACTGGGCGGAGGCAGTCTGAACGGCTGTCTACATCCAGAACTGAATCGGTGACAAGGTGTCAGCTCACGAGCTATATTCGGAAGCCGAATACAAGGTAAAGTACAACACTGACGGTTTTGTTAACCGGTATAAAGCCCGGTTAGTGGCAAAGGGATACGCGCTGACCCACGGAATCAACTACGACAAGACCTTCGCTCCGGTAGCGAAGATGACGACGGTTCGTGTGGTGCTGGCGGTTGCTGCAGCAAGGGGGTGGCATCTTCACCAGATGGATGTGAAGAATGCGTTTCTTCAGGGTGATCTTGAAGAAGAAGTCTTTATGACTCAACCCCCCGGCTTTCAATCGGAGATGAACAAGTCGGTGGTATGTCGGCTGAAGAAGTCGTTGTACGGCCTGAAGCAAGCCCCTCGAGCTTGGAATGCGAAGATCACGCATCGGTTGCGAAAGATGGGGTTTGTTGCCTCTAAGTCAGACTCTTCCCTGTTCATCTGTCAAGGCTCAAACGGTCCGGTATGTATCTTACTCTATGTTGATGATTTAGTCATCACCGGCCCAGGTCTTCCGGAAATAAACCACGTCAAGTCCCAGTTGTCAGATGCATTC
The DNA here is from genome assembly GCF_043228905.1 of Azolla caroliniana. NCBI lineage: Eukaryota > Viridiplantae > Streptophyta > Polypodiopsida > Salviniales > Salviniaceae > Azolla > Azolla caroliniana. The sequence goes on along the minus strand of NW_028230439.1, from coordinate 18,667,846 downwards.
GATATGAAGGACTTGGGGGACCTTCATTAGTTTTTGGGGATCAAGGTGATCCGCACCCCCGACGACATATTGCTTTCTCAACGCTATTATGTGTTGAATATGCTGTTCAAGTTCGGCATGATAGAATGCCGACCTATCTCCACACCCCTGGACCAGAATCAGAAGATCTGTCCCAACTCCGGTCTAGCCTGCGATGAGAAACGGTTCCGACAAATAGTCGGAAGCCTAATCTACTTGACCATCACCCGACCCGACATTAGCTATCCGGTCGGAGTGGTAAGCCAATTCATGCAGAAGCCGACCGTGGAGCACCTTCAATGTGTGCAACGAATACTGAGGTATGTAAGCGGCACTAAGGACCGGGGGCTCTTTTACCGGGAAGGTATAACCGAAGAGCTTGTCGGCTACACAGATGCCGACTGGGCTGGCGATGCAACGGATCATTGCTCAACTTCCGGCTTTATGTTTTCTCTTGGGAGCGCGGCTGTTGCATGGAGTAGCAAAAAGCAGCCAACAGTGGCTCTATCCAGCACTGAGGCTGAATACCGGGGCACGACCATTGCCACCTGAGAAGCCATTTGGCTTCGGCGACTATTGCAAGACCTGCGGATCGAGGTACCGACCCCGATCCTGATCTACTACGATAACCTCAGCAGCATGCAGCTCGCCAAGAACCCTGTGTTCCATGCTCGCACAAAGCACATAGAAGTGCATTATCACTTCGTGCGTGAGTGGGTCCTTAGCGGTGAAGTTGAACTACGGTATGTTCACACGGATCGACAAGTTGCCGACATCTTCACCAAGCCGCTCGGGTTGGACAAGTTGCAGCACTTTACCGAAATGCTTGGTGTTCAACATCTCGACGTGCTGCACTTGAGGGGGAGACGCAAGGGCAAAGACACTACCGAAACGGGCAAAGGCAAAAAAACTGTTGAACCCGTAGGTAAGAGAAGAACCGGTAGAGGTGGAGACAAGAAGAAAAATAAAGTCGAGTTGACGAAGGAAGTCGGCACATCCGAACAGGTCGGAGTGAGCTGCTGTGAAGAAGCCAAGGGAAGCACGGAGAAGGCCAAGACCTGGACGTGGTCCGATGTGGTGAGAGGCCTAAAGCCGAAAATCGAATCGGAGGATATCGATTCGGACAAGAGCTGGAACGAGTCGGAGATAGCCGATTCGGATCAACAGACGGATCTGGATGAGTCGGATCAATGAGAGGCCAATCAGACACGGACGCAGCGGAAGTCGATGCCATCGCGGAGGAACCGACGGATCGGCAAGCGCCGGAGTCATAGCAGCGAAGGAGCTGAGATGGGCCTACTGAGCAGACATGCCGAAGGTTGAGGCGCGCAGAACCAAAGGGGTCGCAGCAAACGGGACTAGACCGGACAAGGAGCGCGAGCAAGGCGAAGCGACGCCAGGAGAAGTTGGTTGGAAGAACCGGCTGCCACAGAGGTTGACACTACGACCCTACCTCAGGTTGAGCTTGAGGGGGAGTGTTGAGCGGCAAGCTCAACCGGAGCCGGATCAGCTGAATAAGCCTGAGCCGGTAAGCGAGATGAATCGGTATGCCGGTGAGCAACCGAGCCGGTAAGCAGTAAGGACCTGTGAGCTGGGGAGCCGGTATGCCGGATCCAATCCGTAACCAGAAGCCTAGTATAGGTTAGACTACTAGGCAGTTATAGTCTCGTAGTTTGTGTTAGATGCTCGTGTGAGCATTGAAGTACACCGTACTTCTAACAGTCCCATGTGGGCTTGTATAAATAGCGCTAATGAGCGCGTTGTAAAAACACAGAGCACAGAGTATTCATATAATTTTGAGAAATAGTGTGTTTTGCTCTCTCTCTCTCTCTCTCTCTCTCTCCCGCGTACTCTCTCTCTCTCTCTCTCTCTCTCTCTCTCTCTCTCTCTCTGTATTGTTCTTTCTAACGCTTCCGCAAGAGATCTTTAACACACCTTGACGACAATGATTCGGATGGATCGGCACCCTCACTAGACAGTGAGTTTGGTGTACCCATCTTGCGTATACCCGGAGTAAAGAAGGCGCTCACATCGGCGAGCGAAAAACTTCGACGCTCATCTAGATCTAAGAACCCCGTCACTCGGCACGACTACAACGAGTACATGGCCCATCATTACGCCTTTGCGGTGAAGGTAGCGGCCGAACAAGAGCCCAAGAGCTCCACCGAAGCGGCTCGTAACCCACGATGGGTGGAAGTAGTCGACCTTCGCCCACACACTACAAGCCTTCGTCATCAGCTTGAGGGGGAGGAACCGAGATTGCCACGGCAAAGAAAGCCGAAGGCCGGACGGAAGCACACGAAGCTGACAAAAGCCAAAGCGGATGTCGAACGCCTCACACTTGAGCTTGAGGGGGCGTGTTGAGAGATCAAGCTCAACTTAGTTTAGTTAGTCAACCATGTAACTTCGTAGTTACTTAGATAGAATCTAGTTAGAAGTGTTGACTATAACCCCTTAAATAGGACCTTGTACTTAAGTGGGATATTCTAGATCCTCCACTCCTAAGTACATTTAATATAGGACTTACACATTAGTACCTATATTCTACTCACACATGTGCACCTCTGCACATGAGATGTATATATACCTTATTGTGGGTATTTTTGTATTTGATGATGATAATGCTAATTTAATATACTTACTCATCCCCCATCTTGTGTTATTCATAAGTGTATCTCTCCCTCCCTCTCTCTCTCTTCCTCTCACACACATACACACACATATCACTTAATCTTCCTCTTATTAACTTAATCACATAATTAGGTACTAATTAACCTTGCTTAATTACTTACCTAATTCTTAATAGTTCCCTTTGGCAATAACCATATTTCCTTTTGTAATACGAAAAAACTGGGAAGCGAATATAACTTAATATCCAATGTCATCAAGTTGTCCAACAGACATCAACCCACGAGTTAGCTCAGGCACATGGCATACATTTTGTACAATAAACAAAGAACCATAAGAAAACTGTATCATAACATCTCCAATGCCAATCACATCGCCCTGATGTGAATCTCCAAGCGAGACTGTACCAAGTGGTTTAGCTTCATATCGTGTGAACCACTCTCTATGTGGGGTCACATGAAATGAAGCACCAGAGTCCAACAACCATGTATGAGCAAGCGAGTGAGCCATATTAACCTCAACATAAGAGCATCATCATCCATGACCAAAATGTCATGTAGCTTATTTATTTCCTCTATTTTCACTTCAGAATATGATGAACCGGTCACCTGCATAACATGCCCACCACCATGGGTTTTACCCTTTTACTTTTCTCTTTCTTTGTTATTCAAGGCATATTGGTCCTTTTTCATATGACCCTTCTTGTGGCAATAATGGCATTCCACAAGTGTCTTTCTAGATTTTCTTCTGCTCTTATCATTTCTATGGCTGATTCTGGTTTGGCTTCTACCATGTTGTTGGTTCTTGCCATAACTAGAATCTCGTACATTATATGCCTCTCATTTCTGAGGCAACCGTAGATTTTATACGATTTTCTTCACTTAGCAAGGCTCCACAAATATCTGTATACACCAATTTTCCTTTTGGTGCACTATTACTGATGGCAGTATAGAAAGTGTCCCATGAGGCACGCAATGTGCATAACAAAAAAATAGATTTCAACTCATCATCCATGGTCATCTTTTGAGCTTGCAATTGAGACCATAATGCATTAAACTCATTTAGATGAGACGCAACACTATCGGCGTCCTTCATGCGAAGGTCATAGAGTTTTCTCATCAAAACCACTATGTTTGCTGCAGTTTCCTTCTCATATGTAATTGAATAACTTTTTCCAAGTTCTTCAGAATATTTACTGTCTAAAACAGTGAAATAGACACGATCTGTCAAGCGTAGTCTTATTGTAGACATGGTCACAACATCAAGTTCCTCCCCATCATCGTCATCATCCATATCATTAGGTTTCATTTCTTTGCCACCTAGAGGCCTCGTTTGCCTTCTTTGAACCAATACATCACACATTTAATTCTTCCACAAAGCAAAATTAGATCCATCAAATTTGTGGATCTCAATATGATCTTTTCCAAGAAACAAATAGTTCTTACATGAACTATTACAACCAACAAAAGTGCTACTAGATACATCCAACGTTTCTGACTCCATGGGAGTGAACAATAATATCAAACAACTTGTAAAGCATCGAGTGTGATTCTATGCAGCAGAATAGATTAGAGTAAACCCTAAACCCTAAACCCTATATAAGGTCACCCTCTCTCTACACTCTCTCACCAAAACACCCACTCTCTCTAGAACCTTGGGGAATGTGGAAAGTCATTAGTTATGGGGAATATGGAACTCATTAGTTATGTGTCATAGAATATGATTCTATGACACATAGTTAATGTGTAGAAAGTAGTGGTGACCTTTGACCTTTGAGTGCTCTAAGATTCTCAAAAGGTGTGTTCACACATTGGACTAGGTTGATCTTGATTCTCAACACAACTGAACACAAGAACTTCTCAACTGAATAATAGAAGCAAGCAACTGACCAACTTATTGCCCATAAATATCAAAGTGATACCAATGAGTGCTGCATATAACATGCACCACTATGGATACACCTTCCAAATATCAACTACCGTTAGCATATATTTCTAAAATATCAAGTTGTAGGCATCGACTATGCCTCCACATTGATTCCAATTCGCTGCCAAAATAGTGAGGTCTCCCACCACAATTTATGTCCATTGAAAAATATGTTGAACAAGCATGAGAGTTTGAATCAAAGGAATACCTGTGGATAACAGGTTATTTTCTTCCCGTCGAAAGAAAAAGAAATGCTAAATAGGCCCAACAATAGATCAATGCTTCAACCAAGTGGCTCCATTCTCCCAGGCTCCCTATTGCGGTTTCCCAACGCTCTGTTACCACTATTGTAAGTCGATGGAGCAGAGAACTACAGTTCTTCTCAAGGGTCTGAATGCACAGACAACAAATGAAGAGGAGAAACTTTGAGAGAGCAAAACACCCATAGACGAGGGCGACAATAGTTTTCCAGTACTTCCTTTCAGTAGAGATATAGTTTTCCACTACTTCCTTTCCACTAATTGTCAATATAGTTCAAGGTTTGTGAAATATCACATTCTTAAGATGATTTCCTACTTCAATTTTCATTTGGAAGGAGGGTGCAAATCCCTTGACCAACGCTCTATCATGTCTTGTACTCAATGAAAACCTTATGTAAGTAAAAAACCAATATAATGATTGTAGTTTACTCTTACCTACACAAGATAAATTGGTTATGCCAAAAACCAATTAGATGTGTATACGTGGATATACAATAGAGACAAGAGGAGATATGTTGCACATATACACGATTAGGATCATGATAACAATGTTCCATTGTCAAAACTTTTGGTATTATTCTTACTCTTGTTCACGTACATATGTAGTTGTGTTGCCTTTGAGCAACTTTGATTGATGACTTTTGCAATGTTGCAAATGTTCGTGAGAAGGGTATGAAAGTGGGCGCATCGTGATTACCCATGAGAAGGGCGTGAAAGTTTGAGAGTGGGAACATAGGGAACTTAATCAAGAAAAATGGGTTTCCCACAAATATTTTGTCAAGATTGTGATGTTCTATAGTGCATGTGTTTTACTTATTTATGTTGAGAATCAAACTCAACTTCCCATAGAAATAGGTTTCACACTAAGCTCATGGACATACCAGGCTAGTCTTGTAAATAGTAGAAAGGGCCCTTGCCCTAGTTTAGTTGGTATTTAAACCAACATTTTGTAACTTTGTTACTGTTGGATGATAATATACAATCTTCTTGGTTAATAACTTTCTCTCTCTTTTCTCTTTGTTGCATAACACACACAGTCCTGCTGCATACAATTAGTCTCATTTCTTTACTATGGTATCAGAGCGCGTGGTAGCTTGATCCAAGCCCAAACCGAAGAAACGTGTTCACGAAGAGCCGGCTAATCATTGCGCAACATTCACACAGACCAAAGAAACAGAGAAGAAATCACCATGAATACTCAGATGGGAAGCGCTCTTCCTATGGAGAAGCTCGACAGGACAAACTTCACATCTTGGGAGTACAAGATGCATTAGTACCTTGTCAGACAAGGATACTGGAGCTATATTGAAGGAGCTCAAGAAACACAACCCAACCCGACACATGCCGACTACCCAGCGTGGGAGCACGCCCCAAGCCGTGTGTTGTATTGCCTTGCATCATGCGTACATGATCACATGCTTGGCTATATTTGAGAGGAGAAAACGCCGAAAGAAGTGTGGGGCAATCTTAAGAAGATCTTCGCGGCCAATATGACTGCCCGCAAGCTCTAGCTTCGTCAGGAGTTGAATGACATTCAACAAAGGGACATGTCAATAAGCAACTATGCCTTGAAGATCAAGGAGTTGTGCGATGCCCTCGGGTCGATCAATATTAGAGATCTAGGTACTAAAGTAAGCTTAAGATTAGGATAAAGTAATGATAGATAGAAAGGAGAAAGAGAAACAAGGGTGCCGATCCACCCGACCACCCCCGAGCGAAGGGATTGAGACGGACTCGAGCCTCGATTGGCGTCCCATACCACCGCCGTGGCGTCGAGTCATACCTGGTGCTGGCGCGCTCGCTACAAGAGTTGACCCACCACAAGAGCAGGGTCTCGATGTAGTCAAAAGATGATCAAATGAGGGTAGCTAGGCCTCTTATTTATAGCTATACCCAAGGCCCCTAGGCAAGTTCACACTTGACCTAATGGGTTGTCTCAATCCCGAGGATTAAAAGTAATCCTCCCCTTATTTACACTCTCGTTTAACCCTCACACTTATCCACGTGTATAGAATACTACGGTAAATTCTCACCACGGGATATTAAATGGTCATGCCTGTAACATACTCCCCCCCTCTTTAAAACATTGCACTCTTGCAATGGAAAGTTAGGGAAATTAGTTCTGAGAGTATTTTCGCGTTCCCATGTGGCATCTTTTATTGATTTATCCACCCATTTTATTTTAAATTCTCGGATTTCTTTAGTACGTAATTTTTTTGTTTTAACATCGAGAATTCTTTCTGGTACATGTGGTTTAGAAGATAATTCTTCAGAAGTAACCAGAGTTTTAGTTGTAACTGTATTGTCGCCAGAACCTAGAAGTTCTTTTAGACGACTCACATGGAAGACTGGATGAATTCCAACACCATCGGGAAGAGCAAGACGATAGGCTGATGACCCAATGCGTTTGAGGACTGTAAAAGGTCCACAAAACCGTGGGGCTAACTTAGCGCACTTACCCGTAGACAATGTCTTAGAATTGTGAGGTACACGTAAAAATACCTTCTGTCCAGAGTTGAATACACGCGCTCTATCTTGAGTTGTTTTTATATTATCTCGTGCAATATGCAACATATCTTGCATATCCCGAAGAAAGTTTTGCGTACTTCGCAACTCATCATGATGTATATTAACATCAATCGGGGCTCATGGCTGAAAACCATACATCAACTATATCTCGTCGACGTATGCCTTGAGCTGTTATAAGCAAACTCCAAAATTGGGAGATAACGTTCCCATTTTGTTGGTTTTGCACCAACGTATGCTCGAAGCATGTCCTCAATAATTTGATTTACTTGTTCTGTCTGTCCATCGGATTGAGGATGATCCGTGGAGCTCATGCTCAACGTAGTTTCTAACTTCTTAAAGACTTGCGTCCAAAAGTCACTAGTAAACTTTGGATCTCGATCACTCACGATATCCATCAGTAACCCATAAAAACAAAATAATTCGTCAATGAATTGGTAAGCCAATTCAGGAGTTGTTATTGTGGTTTTAGTAGCAATAAATTTGGCCATTTTAGTTAGTCGATCAACGACAACCCAGATGGCATCATGACCTTTTTGGGTGCGAGGAAGGCTAACAATAAAATCCATGGATATACTTTCCCACTTATTATTGGGAATGTCCAAGGGATGTAAAAGTCCCGCGGCTTTAAGTCGCTCGGCTTTGTTAACCTGACACTAGTGACATTTAGTCACATAGCTATGTATGTCAGGACGCATCTTAGGCCAATAAAATTGAGTGGAGATGAGAACGAGTGTACGATGTATTCCAGTGTGCCCTGCTGAGGGTGCATCATGGCATTAAAACAGAATCCTCTTTTTGACCTCGGGTAAATCTGGAACACAAACCTTCCCATTACAGTAGAGCAAACCGTTAGCAATGTGGAAGTATTCCTTCGAGGATGTGATGGTGTCTGTTCCAGACTCAACTCTTGCCCAATATTTTGCAAAATAACTGTCATCAGGATACTTTCCTCGAAGGTGATCATAAAGACCTGATGTTATTTCAGTGAAGCTAAGCATGTTAACTTCACGGATGCGACTTAGTGCATCAGCGACAGTGTTCATGGAACCTTTACGATATCGTATGGAAAAGTCAAAGTCCTAGATGAGATCAGCCCATCGTGCCTTACGACCTTTTAGGTCTTGTTGGTCACAAAAATATTTCAAAGACTCGTGGTCTGTAGTTACCACAAAGCGATTTCCATAAAGATAATGGCGCCATGTTTTGAGCGCATGTATAACTGCAAATAATTCCTTTTCTTGAACGGTATACCGACATTGAGAAGAATAAAGTTTCTTACTCTCGAATGCTATTGGTTTACCATCTTGATACAAGACAACACCTATAGCATAATCGCTTGCATCGGTTTCAACCTCAAAAGGTTTTGAAGGATTAGGTAAAAGAAGTGAAGGAGCCTTGCAAACCAGGTCCTTGAGTTCCTTAAAGGCGAGTTCTAGTGTAGCATTCCACACAATAGGTTTTGTAGACTTACGCGTTTGACCTTTTAAAAGATCAGTAAACGGCGTCGTCAATTGGGAGTAATTACGAAGAGACTTTCGCAAAAACCAAGGAATGATCGAACTTCTCGAATATTCCGAAGAGTGGGCCAAAGCGTGATTTTCTCAATGCGAGAAGGATCAATTTCAACTCCTCGTTCGGTTATGAGATGTCCAAGATAAGTAATTGATTTCTTGAAGAACTCACATTTTGAGATCTTCGCATAAAACTGTTTTTCACGCAATGTTTGTAAAACAAAGCGGACATGTCTAGCATGTTCTTGTAATGTACGGCTATAAACTAAAATATCATCCAAGAAAATAACGACAAATTTTCCAAGTTGTTCTCGGAAAATGTCATTCATTTCTTGTTGAAATGTAGCTGGAGCATTGGTCAAACCAAAAGGCATAACCAAAAACTCGTAATGGCCATAGCGTGTACGAAATGCCGTTTTAGGAACATCGTCCTCACTTATTCGTATTTGATGGTAGCCAGTACGGAGATCAAGTTTCGTAAAATACTGAGCTCCCTTGAGACGGTCAATTAGATCATCAGCCCAGGGCAATGGATACGAATTCTTGATCGTCACTTTATTCAAGCATCGGTAATTAATACACATACGCCATGTGCCCTCTTTCCTTTTAACCAAGAGAACTGGTGCACCCCATGGATATTTACTATAACGTAAATAACCCATAAGAGATTTACTATAAGAGTTTTACTATAAGAGATTTACTATAACGTATATAACCCATTCGTAAATAGTCCTTGAGTTGCTTAGATACCTTATCTTCTTCGGATCGACTTAAGCGATACGGAGGTATACTTATTGGTGCAACACCAGGTACAATATCTATACGATGGTCTATATTTCGTTTAGGAGGTAACCCATCAGGTAGTTCACTTGGAAAAACATCATGAAAATCATTTAAGATTTCATCAAGTTGTTGTTGTTCAAAATATGTTAATTGAACCGAGACATTATCGATATTATAAACGTGAATGTCTGGATCAAGTACACAATAAAATAGAGTAGAACAAGACAACTCAGATATTGATGGACACGAGGAAACAATCGAGAGGGATTGTTTTTTTACACATTGAATAAAATGCGTACAATCGTTCAGTACAAAAGAAATGGAATGACGAACCCAATCAATAAATAAAGAAGAGTTTTTATTATAAAACTAGGGATAACCTAGTATTACATCGGTGGTACAAAGATTCATTACATGGAAGTCTACTTCCTCTATATAAGTATCAATAGAAATTCCTAATGAATGAATCGCCCCGTTGATGTATTGTACTCTTCCATCAGCCAAGTGTACCGTATAGGTGTGATCACTTACGGTGGGTTGGATTCCCCATATCTGAACCAAACGATCATTCACAAAATTGTGTGAGCTTCCCGAATCAAATAAAAATTGTACGGGAGATCCATTGATATACCCGTTTGCACATAGTAAATCATTGGGACCCAATACATAGTGAGGGAAAGAACATTGACAATTACTTAAATGATGTGTATAGGCCTGAAGGACATTAGGAATCTGACCTTTATGGTCTGCAACTTTAGCTTTGTTGTCGTGCTCTTTCCGTTGGAGCTTTCGACATTGATCTTTTGTATGACCCTTCTTTTTGCAGAATACGCAAAAAGGATGTTGTCGCTTACAATCGCGATCCAGGAATTCGTTGGGTGTCTTGCGTTTCCCAACAAATTGCGACTGCTTAGTCTCGGGTGCTTCGTTGGGTTTGTTGTGGTCCTTCTTCGAAGTGCGTTGATAGAGAAGAACTATTTCAACGGCCTCTTCGAAGGATTTTGGATCCTTATCGTGCACTATCCAGTGATAGTCCGAATTGGGGATGCCATTGACAAAACAAGCTATCAACCAATTGTCCCCTTCTAGACCCGATTTTTGGATTTGGGTTCTAGCATGGTGAACATAGTCTTCTAGAGAGGAAAATTTCCTGCTAGAGAGATTCATTAAAGCTTGTCCTACCTCGGTTCGAGAGGGAGGTTGTAGAATTTGGCCCTTAAAAACCGTGACAAAATCTGTCCAGGTATCGAGCAATTTCCCCATAGTACGGCGCCCGCGCCACCAGGCGGCGGCCTTACCCCCGAGTTCTCGGCTGACATATGCAATCTTCGTACTATCTGGCGTGGGATAGAGCTGAAAATGAGACTCCCATCGTCCCAGCCATGTGCAGATTGCTTCTTCGGTTCTTTCCTTTTTGTCTCCCGTAAATGATGGTTCACCTTGTCGCTCATCAGGTCTATTAGTCTCACGTTGTAGACTAATGACACGTGCCTCGAGAGCACTTTGAGATTGCCGAATTTCGGTCATCTGTTGAGCGGTGAAACTAAGGTATTGGGTTATTTGTGCCAAATACATCGCAGTGGACATTTGTCCAGGAGGATTCCCTTGAGTTCCTTCCGCTTGAGCGGATGACATCGGGTCGTTAATTTGAGCCATTAAAGATTATTTCTGGAAAAGAAATAGGATAAGGTCAGAGAGATAGTCATAACATCATGTCGTGATGTAAACATATCATGGGCAAACATTAATCGATATCATGATCTCACGTCAATACCCCTCTAGACATATGAGATGAGGTTCAAGATCAGGTGACTATGGTAACACAAAGGTGTTTTAAAAACCATGGGGGTGACAATTTAATGTCTTTCCCTGATCTCTATATCGATTTTTTCATGGCGGCTCCCCGAGGCTCAACCATGTATGTTCGCATCATGAATAGTTTATACACGAAAATAATGTTAACAATAGACTATGTTTCGGTGCTCACATATGTGGTTTCGGCTCTTTAAGTCCTATTACGAGGACCCCGAGGTGCACTTAGACCTTAAGTCTAAACATGTGTTATAGTCATATGTATCAAGGATGTTGTATGGTCTTGGTCATATTTGAACTCGAGACCTCGAGAACAAATACATTAAACACTTGAGCCAACCAAGTAAGTTGCTCTTCTCAAATGCTTAATGTTTGATGCGTATAAGAGATATGCGAGGCAATTGATCATATATGTTTTTTTTAAAAGAACATATATTTCAAGGGTCCTTATTTCGCCCTCATTTACCAAAACTATGTTGGTACGTTACCTAACCTCAAGTCTCGTAGTTACGATGGCATACGCCAAATTGCAACCTAATGGTCAAGCCAAATGAGCCTTCGTTTCGTAGTAGGCCCACGTGGCCCATCACATGGTCACGTCATTACGAATGCCTCTCGTAAGAACGAGCTCATGGTGGCATCGTATCCATGTAACGAGGGAGGGATGTTGGATACGTGTGTCATTGGAGCGACCTCACTTGAAGTGGGTCAAGCCCTGATGGGAATCAACGCTTGGATTCACCTTCTTCGGCCGGCCACAACCGATTAATCGCGGATCAATGGAGCAGAAAATAGGAACCACACGGAGAAACAAAATAAAACGCGAGTACACAGGGATTAACGTGGAAAACCCTAGACGGGAAAAACCACGGGAGTACAAGACTCCAAACCAAACACTATACAGAGAAGTATACAATGGCGAGCTGCAAGGCGACGACCTTGAGCTCGCTGTCCTCGCCACAGGCGGCGGAAATACACAGAGGCGTCTACCTCTTCGTCTCTCGCGCTCTATCTCTCTCTCTCTCCCGCGGCTGCTCTCACTTCACTCCCCTTGAGTGGAAAAACAGAAAAATAAGCAGCAGATCAAAAAACTGTTTGCCCTAAGTCATATTTATACACATATGACTTTCGGGCTATTTACAAATATAGCCTCAAGGGCTCTTGGCAAACATATTCACAAATATGTCCCCGCATCCGGATCTCTCTCCGGGTACATTCGTCATCCGGCTCCGTAACCGGGGTCTTCATCATCCGGCTCCGTAACCGGGGTCTTCATCATCCGGCTCCGTAGCCGGGGTCTTCGTCATCCGGCTCCGTAACCGGAACCGGGCTTGCCGTCATTCATCTCCGGACATCCCATCCGGAGGGACCGAAATCCCAACAAACTCCCCCTTCACTTCGGCATGGGATGTCTCTCCAATCCGATCCTCTTCCGGCATGCTTCCAGCTTGTCGGGTGTGAGCACTTTGGTCAGCATATCTGAGCCGTTCTCGTCCGTGTGGATCTTCGTCAGCACGAACTCCTGGTCTTCTATCCTTTCCCGGATCCAGTGATATCTTCGCTGGATGTGCTTCGTCCGGGAGTGATAGGCCGCGTTCTTCGCAAGGTGGATGGCACTCTGACTATCGCAGTAGAGTCGGTACTCCTCCTGCCGGATACCGAGCTCTCTAATGAAGTCCTTCATCCATATCATTTCCTTGCCGGCTTCAACAGCCGCCATGTACTCCACCTCCGTGGTTGACAACGCAACCGTCTTCTGAAGCCTCGACTGCCACGAAACAGCTCCCCCTGCATACGTCATCACATACCCTGATGTGGACCGGCTGGTATCTGCATCAGCCGACATATCCGAATCGGTAAAGCCGTCGAATTCGGGCTTACCGGAGCCGAATCGGAGGCACACGTTTGCCGTGCCCTTCAGGTATCGGAGTATCCACTTGACCGCGTTCCAGTGCTCCTTGCCGGGATTGCTCATGTACCGGCTCACCACTCCGACTGCATATCCTATGTCCGGTCTTGTACACACCATTGCGTACATCAAGCTTCCGACAGCAGAGGCATATGGTACTTTCATCATGTCCTCCTTCTCAGCCTTTGTCTTGGGGCTTTGCTTGCTGGACAGCTTGCAGTTTGCCGGGAGGGTTGACCCAACCGGTCTTGCTTCCGACATGTTGAACCGGTGAAGCACCTTTGTCACGTACTTCTCCTGTGACAGCCACAACTGCTTCTTCTTCCGGTCCCGGATGATGTGCATCCCTAGTATCTGTCTCGCCGGACCCAAGTCCTTCATTGAGAAGGTTCGGTGAAGAGCCTTCTTCAGCATCCGTATCTTGACCTGGTCCCGTCCGACGATCAACATGTCGTCCACGTACAGGAGGAGTATTAGAGAGTCTCCTCCTTCGAATTTCTTCACAAACACGCAGTGATCGGACTGCGTTTTGTGGTACCCTTCGTCGGTCATGAAGGAGTCGAACTTCCGGTACCATTGCCGGGGAGCCTGCTTCAGTCCGTAAAGGCTCTTCTTCAACCGGCATACCAGGTGCTCCTTCCCTTCCTTCTCGAATCCTTCCGGTTGCTGCATGTAGATCTCTTCTTCGAGGTCACCGTGAAGGAATGCTGTCTTCACGTCCATCTGTTCTACCTCGAGGTCCATGCTTGCCGCTATGCTCAGCACCGTCCGGATGGAGGTCATCTTCACTACCGGGGCAAATATCTCGTCGAAGTCGACGCCCTTCTTTTGCTGAAACCCCTTCACCACGATCCTGGCTTTGTATCTCGGGGGGTTTCCGGCATCTCCCGGTTTCAGCTTGAACACCCACTTGTTTCGAAGTGCCCGCTTTCCTTTCGGCAACTCCACAAGTTCAAATGTGTGGTTCTCATGCAGGGAATCCATCTCGTCTTGCATGGCACTCAACCACCTGCGGCTCTGGGTGTCATGCTTTGCTTCTTCAAAGCTCTCCGGCTCCCCCTCGTCGGTTAGCAACACGTGCTCTGGTTCCGGAAATCTCCGGGGGGCCCTTCTCTCTCTTAGAGGATATCTCCGTTCCGGAGCTTCGGTAACCGGTTCTTCCGATTCTTCTTCATCCGAATCCATTTCGGGATCGGGGCCGGTTCCAGTATCATTTTCATCTTCTTCGGCCGGTTCTGTTTCTTCACCGTCTTCGGCCGGATCCTCGAGTGCTAACCGGTCCCTTGCCGGTCGGGACTGCTCCTTGTAGAGTTGATCCTCACCGGTCGACTTGGAGCTCTTTACCTTCTTCTCCGGCTCCCAGTCGGTGAGTGTCTTGTCCTCCATGAAGATGATGTCTCGACTCCTGAATATCTTCTTGTCAACCGGGTCCCATACTCGGTAGCCGAACTCGTCGTCGCCGTAACCGAGGAATATGCATGGCCGGGTCTTTGGATCTAGCTTTCCTCTCCGGTCCTTTGCCACATGCACGTATGCAAGACACCCGAACACCTTCAGATGCCGGTAGGATACTTCCTTACCGGTCCACACTCTCTGCGGCGTGTCTCCGTCCAAAGGTACTGAGGGTGATCTATTTATCACATATGTCGCCGTCGACATTGCCTCAGCCCAAAATCCCTTGGGTAATTTCGCATGCGCCAGCATACTCCGGACCCTCTCCATTATGGTCCGGTTCATCCTCTCGGCCAGCCCGTTCAGTTCCGGCGTCTTCGGCACAGTAAACTCGAGCCGGATTCCCTTCGAGTGACAGTACTCCTGGAACTGCCCCCGGTATTCCCCTCCGTTATCCGCTCGTATCGCTTTCAGCTTCTTGCCGGATTCCCTTTCCACTCTCGCGTGGAGTTCTTTGAAGACGCACAACACTTGGTCCTTTGTCTTCAACGGTGCCGTCCACAGTCTTCGGCTGTGATCATCTATGAAAGTTACGAAGTACTGCGCTCCGCCATGTGACTTCGTTTCTACCTGACACACGTCGGTGTGCACCAACTCCAATGGTGCGCTACGTCTCGTCGGTGGCCTTGAGTGGAAGGAGGTTCGGTTCTGCTTACCGGCCAGGCAATCGGTGCACTTCTCCAGGTGCACATGCTTCACTGGAATAAGGTTGTCTTCTGCAAGCCTCTTCATCCCCTTCTCGCTCATGTGGCACAGTCTCTTGTGCCACAGCTCACCGGCAGTGTCGGCTGCCACATTCAGCTCTTCCGGACATAACCGGGCATTCATCAGGTACAGTGTGTTGATTTTCCGGGCCCGAGCCACTATCAGGCTCCCCTTGCTGAACTTCATTACGCCGTTCCGGATGCTACCTGTGTAGCCTTCATCATCTAGCCTCCCGGCCGAAATCAGGTTCAATCGAACCTCCGGAACGTGTCGGACATCCTTCAGCAGCATTTTGCATCCAGTCGGGGTTGTCAACCACACGTCTCCGATGCCGGCAATCCGGCACGTACCTTCATTTCCCATCCGAACACAGCCATGCTCACCGGCTGTGTAGGATGAGAAGTATCTTCTCTCCGGGGTCAGGTGGAACGATGCTCCGGAATCGACCACCCAGGTCGTCTCATTGCGTACTTCGCAACTCATCATGATGTATATTAACATCAATCGGGGCTCATGGCTGAAAACCATACATCAACTATATCTCGTCGACGTATGCCTTGAGCTGTTATAAGCAAACTCCAAAATTGGGAGATAACGTTCCCATTTTGTTGGTTTTGCACCAACGTATGCTCGAAGCATGTCCTCAATAATTTGATTTACTTGTTCTGTCTGTCCATCGGATTGAGGATGATCCGTGGAGCTCATGCTCAACGTAGTTTCTAACTTCTTAAAGACTTGCGTCCAAAAGTCACTAGTAAACTTTGGATCTCGATCACTCACGATATCCATCAGTAACCCATAAAAACAAAATAATTCGTCAATGAATTGGTAAGCCAATTCAGGAGTTGTTATTGTGGTTTTAGTAGCAATAAATTTGGCCATTTTAGTTAGTCGATCAACGACAACCCAGATGGCATCATGACCTTTTTGGGTGCGAGGAAGGCTAACAATAAAATCCATGGATATACTTTCCCACTTATTATTGGGAATGTCCAAGGGATGTAAAAGTCCCGCGGCTTTAAGTCGCTCGGCTTTGTTAACCTGACACTAGTGACATTTAGTCACATAGCTATGTATGTCAGGACGCATCTTAGGCCAATAAAATTGAGTGGAGATGAGAACGAGTGTACGATGTATTCCAGTGTGCCCTGCTGAGGGTGCATCATGGCATTAAAACAGAATCCTCTTTTTGACCTCGGGTAAATCTGGAACACAAACCTTCCCATTACAGTAGAGCAAACCGTTAGCAATGTGGAAGTATTCCTTCGAGGATGTGATGGTGTCTGTTCCAGACTCAACTCTTGCCCAATATTTTGCAAAATAACTGTCATCAGGATACTTTCCTCGAAGGTGATCATAAAGACCTGATGTTATTTCAGTGAAGCTAAGCATGTTAACTTCACGGATGCGACTTAGTGCATCAGCGACAGTGTTCATGGAACCTTTACGATATCGTATGGAAAAGTCAAAGTCCTAGATGAGATCAGCCCATCGTGCCTTACGACCTTTTAGGTCTTGTTGGTCACAAAAATATTTCAAAGACTCGTGGTCTGTAGTTACCACAAAGCGATTTCCATAAAGATAATGGCGCCATGTTTTGAGCGCATGTATAACTGCAAATAATTCCTTTTCTTGAACGGTATACCGACATTGAGAAGAATAAAGTTTCTTACTCTCGAATGCTATTGGTTTACCATCTTGATACAAGACAACACCTATAGCATAATCGCTTGCATCGGTTTCAACCTCAAAAGGTTTTGAAGGATTAGGTAAAAGAAGTGAAGGAGCCTTGCAAACCAGGTCCTTGAGTTCCTTAAAGGCGAGTTCTAGTGTAGCATTCCACACAATAGGTTTTGTAGACTTACGCGTTTGACCTTTTAAAAGATCAGTAAACGGCGTCGTCAATTGGGAGTAATTACGAAGAGACTTTCGCAAAAACCAAGGAATGATCGAACTTCTCGAATATTCCGAAGAGTGGGCCAAAGCGTGATTTTCTCAATGCGAGAAGGATCAATTTCAACTCCTCGTTCGGTTATGAGATGTCCAAGATAAGTAATTGATTTCTTGAAGAACTCACATTTTGAGATCTTCGCATAAAACTGTTTTTCACGCAATGTTTGTAAAACAAAGCGGACATGTCTAGCATGTTCTTGTAATGTACGGCTATAAACTAAAATATCATCCAAGAAAATAACGACAAATTTTCCAAGTTGTTCTCGGAAAATGTCATTCATTTCTTGTTGAAATGTAGCTGGAGCATTGGTCAAACCAAAAGGCATAACCAAAAACTCGTAATGGCCATAGCGTGTACGAAATGCCGTTTTAGGAACATCGTCCTCACTTATTCGTATTTGATGGTAGCCAGTACGGAGATCAAGTTTCGTAAAATACTGAGCTCCCTTGAGACGGTCAATTAGATCATCAGCCCAGGGCAATGGATACGAATTCTTGATCGTCACTTTATTCAAGCATCGGTAATTAATACACATACGCCATGTGCCCTCTTTCCTTTTAACCAAGAGAACTGGTGCACCCCATGGATATTTACTATAACGTAAATAACCCATAAGAGATTTACTATAAGAGTTTTACTATAAGAGATTTACTATAACGTATATAACCCATTCGTAAATAGTCCTTGAGTTGCTTAGATACCTTATCTTCTTCGGATCGACTTAAGCGATACGGAGGTATACTTATTGGTGCAACACCAGGTACAATATCTATACGATGGTCTATATTTCGTTTAGGAGGTAACCCATCAGGTAGTTCACTTGGAAAAACATCATGAAAATCATTTAAGATTTCATCAAGTTGTTGTTGTTCAAAATATGTTAATTGAACCGAGACATTATCGATATTATAAACGTGAATGTCTGGATCAAGTACACAATAAAATAGAGTAGAACAAGACAACTCAGATATTGATGGACACGAGGAAACAATCGAGAGGGATTGTTTTTTTACACATTGAATAAAATGCGTACAATCGTTCAGTACAAAAGAAATGGAATGACGAACCCAATCAATAAATAAAGAAGAGTTTTTATTATAAAACTAGGGATAACCTAGTATTACATCGGTGGTACAAAGATTCATTACATGGAAGTCTACTTCCTCTATATAAGTATCAATAGAAATTCCTAATGAATGAATCGCCCCGTTGATGTATTGTACTCTTCCATCAGCCAAGTGTACCGTATAGGTGTGATCACTTACGGTGGGTTGGATTCCCCATATCTGAACCAAACGATCATTCACAAAATTGTGTGAGCTTCCCGAATCAAATAAAAATTGTACGGGAGATCCATTGATATACCCGTTTGCACATAGTAAATCATTGGGACCCAATACATAGTGAGGGAAAGAACATTGACAATTACTTAAATGATGTGTATAGGCCTGAAGGACATTAGGAATCTGACCTTTATGGTCTGCAACTTTAGCTTTGTTGTCGTGCTCTTTCCGTTGGAGCTTTCGACATTGATCTTTTGTATGACCCTTCTTTTTGCAGAATACGCAAAAAGGATGTTGTCGCTTACAATCGCGATCCAGGAATTCGTTGGGTGTCTTGCGTTTCCCAACAAATTGCGACTGCTTAGTCTCGGGTGCTTCGTTGGGTTTGTTGTGGTCCTTCTTCGAAGTGCGTTGATAGAGAAGAACTATTTCAACGGCCTCTTCGAAGGATTTTGGATCCTTATCGTGCACTATCCAGTGATAGTCCGAATTGGGGATGCCATTGACAAAACAAGCTATCAACCAATTGTCCCCTTCTAGACCCGATTTTTGGATTTGGGTTCTAGCATGGTGAACATAGTCTTCTAGAGAGGAAAATTTCCTGCTAGAGAGATTCATTAAAGCTTGTCCTACCTCGGTTCGAGAGGGAGGTTGTAGAATTTGGCCCTTAAAAACCGTGACAAAATCTGTCCAGGTATCGAGCAATTTCCCCATAGTACGGCGCCCGCGCCACCAGGCGGCGGCCTTACCCCCGAGTTCTCGGCTGACATATGCAATCTTCGTACTATCTGGCGTGGGATAGAGCTGAAAATGAGACTCCCATCGTCCCAGCCATGTGCAGATTGCTTCTTCGGTTCTTTCCTTTTTGTCTCCCGTAAATGATGGTTCACCTTGTCGCTCATCAGGTCTATTAGTCTCACGTTGTAGACTAATGACACGTGCCTCGAGAGCACTTTGAGATTGCCGAATTTCGGTCATCTGTTGAGCGGTGAAACTAAGGTATTGGGTTATTTGTGCCAAATACATCGCAGTGGACATTTGTCCAGGAGGATTCCCTTGAGTTCCTTCCGCTTGAGCGGATGACATCGGGTCGTTAATTTGAGCCATTAAAGATTATTTCTGGAAAAGAAATAGGATAAGGTCAGAGAGATAGTCATAACATCATGTCGTGATGTAAACATATCATGGGCAAACATTAATCGATATCATGATCTCACGTCAATACCCCTCTAGACATATGAGATGAGGTTCAAGATCAGGTGACTATGGTAACACAAAGGTGTTTTAAAAACCATGGGGGTGACAATTTAATGTCTTTCCCTGATCTCTATATCGATTTTTTCATGGCGGCTCCCCGAGGCTCAACCATGTATGTTCGCATCATGAATAGTTTATACACGAAAATAATGTTAACAATAGACTATGTTTCGGTGCTCACATATGTGGTTTCGGCTCTTTAAGTCCTATTACGAGGACCCCGAGGTGCACTTAGACCTTAAGTCTAAACATGTGTTATAGTCATATGTATCAAGGATGTTGTATGGTCTTGGTCATATTTGAACTCGAGACCTCGAGAACAAATACATTAAACACTTGAGCCAACCAAGTAAGTTGCTCTTCTCAAATGCTTAATGTTTGATGCGTATAAGAGATATGCGAGGCAATTGATCATATATGTTTTTTTTAAAAGAACATATATTTCAAGGGTCCTTATTTCGCCCTCATTTACCAAAACTATGTTGGTACGTTACCTAACCTCAAGTCTCGTAGTTACGATGGCATACGCCAAATTGCAACCTAATGGTCAAGCCAAATGAGCCTTCGTTTCGTAGTAGGCCCACGTGGCCCATCACATGGTCACGTCATTACGAATGCCTCTCGTAAGAACGAGCTCATGGTGGCATCGTATCCATGTAACGAGGGAGGGATGTTGGATACGTGTGTCATTGGAGCGACCTCACTTGAAGTGGGTCAAGCCCTGATGGGAATCAACGCTTGGATTCACCTTCTTCGGCCGGCCACAACCGATTAATCGCGGATCAATGGAGCAGAAAATAGGAACCACACGGAGAAACAAAATAAAACGCGAGTACACAGGGATTAACGTGGAAAACCCTAGACGGGAAAAACCACGGGAGTACAAGACTCCAAACCAAACACTATACAGAGAAGTATACAATGGCGAGCTGCAAGGCGACGACCTTGAGCTCGCTGTCCTCGCCACAGGCGGCGGAAATACACAGAGGCGTCTACCTCTTCGTCTCTCGCGCTCTATCTCTCTCTCTCTCCCGCGGCTGCTCTCACTTCACTCCCCTTGAGTGGAAAAACAGAAAAATAAGCAGCAGATCAAAAAACTGTTTGCCCTAAGTCATATTTATACACATATGACTTTCGGGCTATTTACAAATATAGCCTCAAGGGCTCTTGGCAAACATATTCACAAATATGTCCCCGCATCCGGATCTCTCTCCGGGTACATTCGTCATCCGGCTCCGTAACCGGGGTCTTCATCATCCGGCTCCGTAACCGGGGTCTTCATCATCCGGCTCCGTAGCCGGGGTCTTCGTCATCCGGCTCCGTAACCGGAACCGGGCTTGCCGTCATTCATCTCCGGACATCCCATCCGGAGGGACCGAAATCCCAACAAACTCCCCCTTCACTTCGGCATGGGATGTCTCTCCAATCCGATCCTCTTCCGGCATGCTTCCAGCTTGTCGGGTGTGAGCACTTTGGTCAGCATATCTGAGCCGTTCTCGTCCGTGTGGATCTTCGTCAGCACGAACTCCTGGTCTTCTATCCTTTCCCGGATCCAGTGATATCTTCGCTGGATGTGCTTCGTCCGGGAGTGATAGGCCGCGTTCTTCGCAAGGTGGATGGCACTCTGACTATCGCAGTAGAGTCGGTACTCCTCCTGCCGGATACCGAGCTCTCTAATGAAGTCCTTCATCCATATCATTTCCTTGCCGGCTTCAACAGCCGCCATGTACTCCACCTCCGTGGTTGACAACGCAACCGTCTTCTGAAGCCTCGACTGCCACGAAACAGCTCCCCCTGCATACGTCATCACATACCCTGATGTGGACCGGCTGGTATCTGCATCAGCCGACATATCCGAATCGGTAAAGCCGTCGAATTCGGGCTTACCGGAGCCGAATCGGAGGCACACGTTTGCCGTGCCCTTCAGGTATCGGAGTATCCACTTGACCGCGTTCCAGTGCTCCTTGCCGGGATTGCTCATGTACCGGCTCACCACTCCGACTGCATATCCTATGTCCGGTCTTGTACACACCATTGCGTACATCAAGCTTCCGACAGCAGAGGCATATGGTACTTTCATCATGTCCTCCTTCTCAGCCTTTGTCTTGGGGCTTTGCTTGCTGGACAGCTTGCAGTTTGCCGGGAGGGTTGACCCAACCGGTCTTGCTTCCGACATGTTGAACCGGTGAAGCACCTTTGTCACGTACTTCTCCTGTGACAGCCACAACTGCTTCTTCTTCCGGTCCCGGATGATGTGCATCCCTAGTATCTGTCTCGCCGGACCCAAGTCCTTCATTGAGAAGGTTCGGTGAAGAGCCTTCTTCAGCATCCGTATCTTGACCTGGTCCCGTCCGACGATCAACATGTCGTCCACGTACAGGAGGAGTATTAGAGAGTCTCCTCCTTCGAATTTCTTCACAAACACGCAGTGATCGGACTGCGTTTTGTGGTACCCTTCGTCGGTCATGAAGGAGTCGAACTTCCGGTACCATTGCCGGGGAGCCTGCTTCAGTCCGTAAAGGCTCTTCTTCAACCGGCATACCAGGTGCTCCTTCCCTTCCTTCTCGAATCCTTCCGGTTGCTGCATGTAGATCTCTTCTTCGAGGTCACCGTGAAGGAATGCTGTCTTCACGTCCATCTGTTCTACCTCGAGGTCCATGCTTGCCGCTATGCTCAGCACCGTCCGGATGGAGGTCATCTTCACTACCGGGGCAAATATCTCGTCGAAGTCGACGCCCTTCTTTTGCTGAAACCCCTTCACCACGATCCTGGCTTTGTATCTCGGGGGGTTTCCGGCATCTCCCGGTTTCAGCTTGAACACCCACTTGTTTCGAAGTGCCCGCTTTCCTTTCGGCAACTCCACAAGTTCAAATGTGTGGTTCTCATGCAGGGAATCCATCTCGTCTTGCATGGCACTCAACCACCTGCGGCTCTGGGTGTCATGCTTTGCTTCTTCAAAGCTCTCCGGCTCCCCCTCGTCGGTTAGCAACACGTGCTCTGGTTCCGGAAATCTCCGGGGGGCCCTTCTCTCTCTTAGAGGATATCTCCGTTCCGGAGCTTCGGTAACCGGTTCTTCCGATTCTTCTTCATCCGAATCCATTTCGGGATCGGGGCCGGTTCCAGTATCATTTTCATCTTCTTCGGCCGGTTCTGTTTCTTCACCGTCTTCGGCCGGATCCTCGAGTGCTAACCGGTCCCTTGCCGGTCGGGACTGCTCCTTGTAGAGTTGATCCTCACCGGTCGACTTGGAGCTCTTTACCTTCTTCTCCGGCTCCCAGTCGGTGAGTGTCTTGTCCTCCATGAAGATGATGTCTCGACTCCTGAATATCTTCTTGTCAACCGGGTCCCATACTCGGTAGCCGAACTCGTCGTCGCCGTAACCGAGGAATATGCATGGCCGGGTCTTTGGATCTAGCTTTCCTCTCCGGTCCTTTGCCACATGCACGTATGCAAGACACCCGAACACCTTCAGATGCCGGTAGGATACTTCCTTACCGGTCCACACTCTCTGCGGCGTGTCTCCGTCCAAAGGTACTGAGGGTGATCTATTTATCACATATGTCGCCGTCGACATTGCCTCAGCCCAAAATCCCTTGGGTAATTTCGCATGCGCCAGCATACTCCGGACCCTCTCCATTATGGTCCGGTTCATCCTCTCGGCCAGCCCGTTCAGTTCCGGCGTCTTCGGCACAGTAAACTCGAGCCGGATTCCCTTCGAGTGACAGTACTCCTGGAACTGCCCCCGGTATTCCCCTCCGTTATCCGCTCGTATCGCTTTCAGCTTCTTGCCGGATTCCCTTTCCACTCTCGCGTGGAGTTCTTTGAAGACGCACAACACTTGGTCCTTTGTCTTCAACGGTGCCGTCCACAGTCTTCGGCTGTGATCATCTATGAAAGTTACGAAGTACTGCGCTCCGCCATGTGACTTCGTTTCTACCTGACACACGTCGGTGTGCACCAACTCCAATGGTGCGCTACGTCTCGTCGGTGGCCTTGAGTGGAAGGAGGTTCGGTTCTGCTTACCGGCCAGGCAATCGGTGCACTTCTCCAGGTGCACATGCTTCACTGGAATAAGGTTGTCTTCTGCAAGCCTCTTCATCCCCTTCTCGCTCATGTGGCACAGTCTCTTGTGCCACAGCTCACCGGCAGTGTCGGCTGCCACATTCAGCTCTTCCGGACATAACCGGGCATTCATCAGGTACAGTGTGTTGATTTTCCGGGCCCGAGCCACTATCAGGCTCCCCTTGCTGAACTTCATTACGCCGTTCCGGATGCTACCTGTGTAGCCTTCATCATCTAGCCTCCCGGCCGAAATCAGGTTCAATCGAACCTCCGGAACGTGTCGGACATCCTTCAGCAGCATTTTGCATCCAGTCGGGGTTGTCAACCACACGTCTCCGATGCCGGCAATCCGGCACGTACCTTCATTTCCCATCCGAACACAGCCATGCTCACCGGCTGTGTAGGATGAGAAGTATCTTCTCTCCGGGGTCAGGTGGAACGATGCTCCGGAATCGACCACCCAGGTCGTCTCATCGCCGGCAATGTTTAGTTCACCTTCTTCGGTGATGAGCATGATCTCCTCTTCACTTGCCGCGAGTGCCGTCGTTCCTTTCCGGTCCTGTCCTCGCCGATCCGAACCATTCCGGTTCGTGGCTCCCCGGTATGCACCGTTTCTCTCCGGTGACTTCTTCGAATCGGTGTTGTCGGTTCCATTGTCTTTTCGGTAATGCCGACAATTCTTTCGGAAGTGCCCCGGCTTCCCACAGTGGAAGCATGTGGGCCTTCCTCTTGACTGCGACCGGGTTCCCGACTTCTCCCGTCTTTGCGGACTCCGGTTCCATTGTCTTCCCCGATCCGATTCGGTAAACAGCATCTTCGGGTCGGAGGCCGGTTCCTTATCTCTCCGACGCGCTTCTTCATTCAGAATACTTGTCTTTACCGTTTGTAAGGACAAGTTATCTTCGGTGCACGAGGTGCTGAGAGTCACCACCAAGTTCTCCCAGCTTTCCGGCAATGTACACATCAGGATGATGGCTTGCATTGCATCCTCCAACGGGAACTTGATCGCCGCAAGCTGATTCATGAATCCCATGAACGTGCTTACGTGTTCCACCATACTCTCGCCGTCCCGGTACTTGAGATTCACTATCTTCCTCATCAGGGAGGTCCGGTTCAACGCATTCTTCCTCTCGTAGAGGCCCGACAGCTTCTTCCACATCTCATATGCGTTGGTGTCGTTTGCCACATGTTGTAGGACGCTCACGTCGACGTATTGTCGGATCGTCGCTACGGCTTTCCGGTTCAGGAGCTTCCACTCCGACTCAAGTACCCCTTTCGGTATTTCCGACCTGTCAATCGGTTCGTACAGGTCCCGAACAATCAGAAGGTCCTCCATCTTGATCTTCCAGTCGGCGTAATTCTGTGCATTTAGCACCATCATCATCGGCTGCCCGCTGCCGCCGCCTTCCATTTTCTGCAACAGTCGCTCTGATACCAGTTTGACGGGAATCAACGCTTGGATTCACCTTCTTCGGCCGGCCACAACCGATTAATCGCGGATCAATGGAGCAGAAAATAGGAACCACACGGAGAAACAAAATAAAACGCGAGTACACAGGGATTAACGTGGAAAACCCTAGACGGGAAAAACCACGGGAGTACAAGACTCCAAACCAAACACTATACAGAGAAGTATACAATGGCGAGCTGCAAGGCGACGACCTTGAGCTCGCTGTCCTCGCCACAGGCGGCGGAAATACACAGAGGCGTCTACCTCTTCGTCTCTCGCGCTCTATCTCTCTCTCTCTCCCGCGGCTGCTCTCACTTCACTCCCCTTGAGTGGAAAAACAGAAAAATAAGCAGCAGATCAAAAAACTGTTTGCCCTAAGTCATATTTATACACATATGACTTTCGGGCTATTTACAAATATAGCCTCAAGGGCTCTTGGCAAACATATTCACAAATATGTCCCCGCATCCGGATCTCTCTCCGGGTACATTCGTCATCCGGCTCCGTAACCGGAACCGGGCTTGCCGTCATTCATCTCCGGACATCCCATCCGGAGGGACCGAAATCCCAACAAGCCCTACGTACTCAACATCATTATGGCTATAGGCGTTTCTTTATGTAACGAAATCGAGGTCATCAACGGGGTTGTCAACAATAAAAAATTGTTGAAAAAGGGATGGTGACAACGCCATTCTCACAAAAATGTGAGGACGGCCACCAACATCCTTTTCCCGACAAGGACAACTTTCGATATAATCACGTAATAACGAATATACACATATGTTTACTTATCACATATATACGATCAAATACGTATATACGTGACCACATATGCCTATATTAACATATCGTTATATTAAATAGCCACATATGATGTGATCGAGATACGTAATCGAGGTATATACCTCTACGCCCACGAAACATCCACAAATAAGAGATTATCGTAATACGCAATTGAGGTATTGACCTCTTACGCATACGAGACCAACCGCATATCGTTTACAACAAATCAAGGTATTAAACTCATACGCAAACGTAACATATGGTCGTGAACGTAATACGTAATTGAGGTATTAACCTCGTACGCATACGACACTCATCACATATTATTAATATGTCAAACGAGGTATTGACCTCGTGCACATATGTAAACGTTTTAGATAATCAATTAAAGACCACTACAACATCATTGAATTAATGAAAAAAAATGACATATAAACTAAACACATGATTAGATGGGAGAAGAGAGAATAGAAAAAAAATTATGGAAAGAGTTACCGAAGTTCCTTGTTGATCTTTGTCTGGATCAAGGCCGACCGCACAACGATCGATCAACATCAATCAAAAGACAAATGAAAAACAAAGAAACATTAGTACATAAATTTGATACCAAATAATAGAGATCTAGGTACTAAAGTAAGCTTAAGATAAGGATAAAGTAATGATAGATAGAAAGGAGAAAGAGAAAGAAGGGTGCCGATCCACCCGACCACCCCCGAGCGAAGGGATCGAGACGGACTTGAGCCTCGATCGGCGTCCCATACCACCGCCGTGGCATCAAGTCGTACCTGGTGCTGGCGCGCTCGCTACAAGAGTTGACCCACCACAAGAGCAGAGTCTCGATGTAGTCAAAAGATGATCAAATGAGGGGATCTAGGCCTCTTATTTATAGCGATACCCAAGGCCCCCAGGCAAGTTCACACTTGACCTAATGGGTTGTCTCAATCTCGAGGATTAAAAGTAATCCTCCCCTTCTTTACACTCTCGTTTAACCCTCACACTTATCCACGTGTATAGAATACTACGGTAAATTCTCACCACGGGATATTAAATGGTCATGCCCGTAACAATCAATGTCGGCATTAACGACGAAGAAATGGTGCACATATGCCTCGTAGTCTTGGCACCTCGATTCAACGCAATAAGGTCCGCGGTCCTCACAAGAGAGAATCCTCCCACCTTTTTTGTTCTCTAGTCAATATTGCTGGTTGAGGAAAATCATGCCCAACAAAGGAGCAATGCACCAGAGGGTCAGATGCTCTACTCCCATTCAGATGATGGAAGAAATTTCGGCCGTGGAAATAGAGGTCGATTTGGACAAGGCCGTCATGGTCAGTAGACCCAAGAGCGTAACTCCCACCAATGGCAAGCGGACAGGAACAATCCTAGAGAGTTCGGCAGAAGAGTGAGTCATCACGCTAGACCAAGCAATCGTAATGACCCAATCAAATGCGGATACTGCGGAAAACTCGGTCACTACAAAGAGGAGTGCTGAAAGAAGAAGGAGAGTCAGCTTCAACTAGTTGGCAGTTCACGAACTACGCATCAAATTCCGACTACGACAATCGGAGCGGAATGTTCACGAATTATGCATCGAATTCCGACTATGATTATCATAGCGGAATGTTCATGAATTATGCATCGAACTCCGACTACGAAGATCGTAGCGGAATGTTCATGATGAGGCACAAAACACACTCAATGGGGACACACGGTTAAACAAGCACCACACCCTCAGAGAATGTATGTGTTGAGCGGCAAGCTCAACTGGAGCCGGATCGGCTGAATAAGCCGGAGCCAGTAAGCGAGACGGATCGGGCGAAACAGATCGGTATGACGGTGAGCAACCGAACCGGTAAGCAGTAGAAGCCGGGTGCAATCCGTAACCGGCAGTCCAATCGGAAGCCTAGTATAGGATAGACTACTAGGTAGCTATAGTCTCGTAGTAAGTGTCAGATGCTCGTGTGAGCATTGAAGTACATGGTACTTCTGTCAGTCCCAAGAGGACTTGTATAAATAGTGCTACTTAGCACAGTGTGTACACATAGAGTCTCGATATAATTTTGAAATTGTGTTCTGCTCTCTTTGTCTCTCTCTGTCTCTGTCTCTCTCTCTGTCTCTCTCTGTTGTTCTCTGTTTTACGCTTCCGCAAACACTTACGTTTACATGGTATCAGAGCGCGAGGGTTGAGAACCTCTGCTGTAGACATTTACTCTTGAGAAGAAAACCCTAACAAGTCGAAAACAGACACGGTAGAAGACATGGATAGAGGCATGGCTACGTCGCTCCCGGTGGAGAAGCTCGACAGGAGCAACTACGCATCCTAGTCCTACAAGATGCACCAGTACCTGCTTGGACACGGATACTGGAGTTATGTTGAAGGAGCGAATGATGCGGCACCCGACTCGGCACACAAGGACTTCCCGGTATGGGAACAGGTGATGTACTGCTTCGCGTCCAGTGTCGGCGATCATCTGCTCAGCCACATCCGTGACGCCAAGACACCGAAGGATGCTTGGGGGAACCTAAAAAAGGTTTTCGCCGCAAGCACCACTGCCCGGAAGCTGCAACTCAGACAGGAGTTGAGCAATGTTCGACAGAAGAACATGTCCGTGCCAGACTACACGGGCCGGATAAAGGAGATCTGCGACTCGCTCGCCTCTATCAATGTTACCGTAGAGGAAGACGAGATGGTGCAGGTATGTCTCGGAGGCCTGGCGTCCAAATTCGGAGCGTTCCAGACTGCGGTGTGTACAAGGGAGAATACCCCCTCATTCTTCGACTTATAGTTGATGCTCCTTGTAGAGGAGAACCACGCCGGTGCATCTACCAGTACATCCCCGGACAACCGAATGCTGTACACGGGAATGGATTGGCTCCGTGGGCGTGGTGGAAGAGGTGGGTCGGCACGATATGGAGGCGGCTGGCAAGAGCAGGAACGGAGGCACTATGAGCGTGCCAACAGCAGTTCCGGGACTTCCACAAGCAGGGGGAGTCAAGGCGGTGCCGGAGGCCGGCAAGACAAATCCGCTACGGAATGCTGGTACTGTGGCAAAAAAGGCCACAGGGAAAGAGAGTGCTGGAGAAAGCGTGCCGATTCGGACAAATCTGGATTCGGCAAGACCGGTAAGGAGGGCCGACAAAACTTGCACTACGCAAACGGATCAGGAGGATCCGGAACCGGAAAGGCCGGTAAGGGGCCAGCCTTGGTGATGAATCATAAGGCAAACTCAATGAAGAAGACCACTTCCAAAACGGAGGAAGTGTGGTATGTTGATTCCGGCGCGTCGAACCACATGACGAGCCACAAAGAGTGGTTCTCCTTTCTGGAGAAACTGGATCGACCAGGAGTAGTCGAAACCGGAGACGACACTCCTCACCCAATCGTGCATGTCGGAGAAGTCCCTCTAAGCCACGTTGGATAGAAAGGGAAGTTGATGAACGTATTACACGTCCCGACAATCACGAAGAACCTGGTGTCCGTCGGTCAGATTGTCGACCAGGGGATGCAGGTGCGGTTTACGCACCTCGGGTGCTTCATTGAGGATGAGGGCGAAGTCATTGCGGTTTATCCTCAACACCAATGACTTTGGCACCGCTCTGTTCGCGGAACGACAGAAGGTCGAGTCGGACATCGACCTGTGGCACAAGCGGATAGGCCACGTCAACTACCGGAGGCTTCAAGACCTGCAAACGAAACAAGTTGTTTTCGGTTTGCCGAAGTTCAACGGCCGGAGAGCCGAAATTTGTGAAGCCTGCCAACTTGGGAAGCAACACCGGCTTCCATTCCCCACCAAACGGAACCGGAGCCGTAACAAGCTCGATCTCATCCATTCGGATGTGTGGGGGCCGACACAAAGTGTAAGCCTTGGCGGGAGCCGATACTTCGTCTCCTTCATCGACGATTATACTCGGCATACTTGAATCTACCTCATTGAGCAGAAGAGTGAAGTCTTCGACTATTTCCGGAGCCTTCAGAAGATGGTGGAACAGGAATCGGAGAGGAAGATCAAATGCCTTCGGTCGGATGGCGGAAAGGAATATTTTTCTAGCCAATTCACTTGTTATCTGCAGCAGAAGGGAATTCGGCGAGAGTTCAGCTGCAGATACACATCGGAGCAAAACGGTGTGGCCGAAAGGAAGAACCGGACACTCGTCGAAGCGGCGAGGGCAATGTTGGAGGAAAAGAGCATGCCCCGGTTCTACTGGGTAGAGGCGGTTCAGACGGCCGTCTACATACAAAACCGAATTGGTGACAAGGTGTCAGCTCATGAGCTGTATTTCGGGCGCAAGCCGAACTTAAGACACCTTCGGATATTCGACAGCATAGCGTATGTGCATGTGCCGGATCAGAAGCGGAGAAAGCTGGATGCAAAATCGGAAAAATGCATCCTAGTCAGCTATGCTCAAGAGCAAAAGGGGTATAAGTGCTATAACCCCCGGACGAAGGAAGCCCGAGTTAGCCGGGATGTCGAGTTTGATGAATCGGCATCCTGGTACTCCATACCGACTCCGACTTCCGATCCCGACCCAATGTCGGAAGATCAAGCCAGTGAGCTTGAATCAGCCCTGGCAGAGGATGATGAAGCCAGGACTCAAGATGAGAGTTCGGAATCGTTACGGTTGAGTGGACCGAACGAGCGACTGAGTCGGTTGGACCGGTCGGATGAAGAGACGGCAAGTGGTGGAGACTCTGCCGTGCTCTCCCCGCGCAAGGAACCGAGGAAATGGTTCACGCGCAAAGAGAAGGGGAAGAGGAAGATGCCGGAATTCGAAACCGGCAACGATGAGTCGGATCGGTGTGTATCTGACTCCGGAAAGGAGAAAGGCGGATCTTCGGCAACGAAGACCGAACTGGCCAAGAAGGGCCTCAAATCAGGTGACGTTGCGTTGCGCCGATCAACCCGCCAGAAGGATCCCGTCACGCGGTACGGGTACAATGAATACATGGTGCATCATTATGCGTACATGACTAAGGTGACAGAAGTGCGTGAGCCGGAGAGCTACGGAGAAGCGGCAAAGGACGCGAATTGGCGTGCCGCTATGGACGAAGAAATGTGGGCACTCGATGCCAACGAAACTTGGGACCTAGTTGATCCTCCCCGTCACTGTAAACCGATCGGATGCAAGTGGGTGTACAAGGTCAAGTACAACGCCGACGGTTCTGTTAACCGGTACAAAGCCCGGTTAGTGGCGAAGGGATACGCGCAGACACACGGAATCGACTACGACGAGACCTTCGCTCCTATGGCGAAGATGACGACGGTTCGTGTGGCACTGGCGGTTGCTGCGGCAAGGGGGTGGCATCTTCACCAGATGGATGTGAAGAACGCCTTCCTTCAAGGAGAGGTTGAAGAAGAAGTCTTTATGACTCAGCCCCCCGGATTTCAATCGGAGATGAACAAATCGGCGGTATGCCGACTGAAGAAGTCGCTTTACGGCTTGAAGCAAGCCCCCCGAGCTTGGAATGCGAAGATCATGCACCAGTTGCGTAAGCTGGGGTTTGCTGTCTCTAAGTCGGACTCTTCGTTGTTCATCCGGCAAGGCTTTGACGGTCCGGTATGTATACTCTTGTATGTGGATGATTTAGTCATCACCGGACCAGGTCTTCTCGAAATCAACCGCGTCAAGTCCTAGTTGTCGGACGCATTCGAAATGAAGGACCTGGGGGACCTTCATTATTTTCTTGGGATCGAAGTGATCCGGACCCCCGACGGCATATTGCTCTCACAACGACATTACGTGTTGAATATGTTGTATAAGTTCGGCATGACGGATCGCCGACCTATCTCCACACCCCTGGACCGGAACCAGAAGCTCTGTCCCAACTCCGGACCAACCTGCAATGAGAAACGTTTCCGACATGTTGTCGGAAGCCTGATCTACTTAACCATCTCCCGCCCCGACATCAGCTATCCGGTCGGCATGGTAAGTCAGTTCATGCAGAAGCTGACCGTGGAGCACCTTCAGTGCGCGCAACGAATATTACGGTATGTCAGTGGCACTAAGGACCGGGGACTGCTATACCGGCAAGGTATATCCGGAGAGCTTGTCGGTTACACCGATGCTGATTGGGCCGGCGATGCGTCTGATCGCCGCTCCACTTCCGGATACATGTTCTCCATAGGTAGCGCGGCCTTTGCGTGGAGCAGCAAGAAGCAGCCCACAGTGGCTTTGTCAAGCACTGAGGCTGAGTACCGAGCCGCTACCGTTGCCACTTGTGAAGCCATCTAGCTTCGGCGACTGCTGCGAGACTTGCGGATCGAGGTGCGGACCCCGATCCCGATTTACTGCGATAACATGAGCAGCCTGCAGCTCGCCAGGAACCCTGTGTTCCATGCTCGCACAAAGCACATCAAGGTGCACTACCACTTCGTGCGTGAGCGGGTCCTGAGCGGTGAAGTTGACCTACGGTATGTTCATACGTATCGGCAAGTTGCCGACATCTTCACCAAGCCGCTCGGATCGGACAAGTTGCAGCACTTTACCGACATGCTTGGTATTCAGCATCTCGACGTGCCGCACTTGAGGGGGAGAAGCCAGGGCAAAGTCTCTACCGAAACTGGCAAAGGCAAAAAAACTGTTGAACCCGTCGGTAAGAGGAGAGCCGGAAGAAGAGGAGACAAGAAGATGAAGGAAGCCGAGTCGACGAAGAAAGTCGACACATCCGAACAGGTCGGAGCAAGCGGCTGTGAAGAAGAGTTGTGCACTCAGGAAGAGAAGTGCATGATGTGCGGAGGTCATCACGACGGTACTGACCATGATGCGGAGTCGAATGAAGAATTCGATTTCGGTTCACCGGCTGAAGAAGCTGAGGGAAGCATGGAGAAGGCCAAGACTTGGAAGTGGTCCGATGTGGTGAGAGGCCTGAAGCCGGAAGTCGAATCGGAGTGCTCCGATTCGGACAAGAGCTAGAACGAGTCGGAGACAGCTGACTCGGATCAACAGATGGATCCGGATGAGTCGGATCGACTGAAGGCCAAGGGGACACGGACACAGCGGAAGTCGATGCCATCGTCGGAAAACCAACGGATCGGCAAGCGCCGGAGTCACAACAACGTGACTGCTAAGATGGGCCTATTGAGTAGACATGCCGACCGAGAGGGTCGAGGCGCGCAGAACCAAAAGGGTCGCGGCAAACGGGACCGGACCGGACGAGGAGCGCGAGCAAGGCGGAGTGACGCCAGGAGAAGTCGGTTGAAAGAATCGACTGCCACAGAGGTCGACACTACGACCCCACCTCAGGTTGAGCTTGAGGGGGAGTGTTGAGCGGCAAGCTCAACTGGAGCCGGATCGGCTGAATAAGCCGGAGCCGGTAAGCGAGACGGATCGGGCGAAACGGATCGGTATGACGGTGAGCAACCGAACCGGCAAGCAGTAGAAGCCGGGTGCAATCCGTAACCGGCAGTCCAATCAGAAGCCTAGTATAGGATAGATTACTAGGTAGCTATAGTCTCGTAGTAAGTGTCAGATGCTCGTGTGAGCATTGAAGTACATGGTACTTCTGTCAGTCCCAAGAGGACTTGTATAAATAGTGCTACTTAGCAGTGTGTACACACAAAGTCTCGATATAATTTTGAAATTGTGTTCTGCTCTCTCTGTCTCTGTCTGTCTCTCTGTCTCTCTCTCTCTGTGTTGTTCTTTGTTTTACGCTTCCGCAAACACTTACGTTTACAGTATGGTTTGTTGACTCTAGAGCATCCAACCACATGACGTCTCATGAAGGTTGGTTTCGGGAATGACGAAAACCCGAATGTCCCGCATATGTCGAGACAGGCGATGACATGACTCATCCAATACAACATATCAGGAACGTTCCATTCGGAAATGACGGCAAACAAACCTACCTCAAGAACGTTATTGTGATTTTTCCATGCGACGATGAGAAAATAACCTCTACCAATTTATATGAGCTTATTCAAATCTTTGTAAAAGGTTATATAGAGTACGAGGCCTCGATGAGTAGGAGTGTGTGGGGGTTTAGGTGTTGTGAAGGATTTGCTTCATGATAGAAAAATAAACTAAAATATTGTATTGAATAACATTTGAGAGACTTGAACCCACAACCTCGCATACACAATCAGGCTAGGTCATTTGTTCTTTTAGAGTTACATTTTAATGTTTGTACTTATGCCATGTATATTTTCATACATGAAAGCTCAAATGTCTATCATGCATCACATGTAATGCATGAAGGCCAAATGGCGATCATGCATCACATGCATTTCATGCACTACATGCCTGTCTTGTACCCTCACATGCATCATATGCATGGGGGCACCTATTTAAAGAGGGAATGGGAAAAGAGTGAGGGGGAACATGAGAGGAGGAATATTATTGTAATAGGAGAGACAAGCTATATTATTGTACAAGAAATATTTTGTAATCATCTTCAAATATCAATACAAGTTATTTCCTTTTCTCCTCTTTCTTTGACAAGAAACTTGGTGCTCACTTCCCGGATTCACTATTTTCTTTTTGTTTGCTCTCGTACGCCGAGATCAATGCGATAGTGGTGAACCCGACGTGAAACGGGAAGTTAAGAGAGATGGAGAACAAACAAGCAGTCTCGGAGTCACGAATCAACCAAGAAGTCGTTGTGGAGCCACAAATCAACGTGGTGCTTCAAATGATTGAAAGAATGATGCAACGCCAAGAACGTGCAACTACTCTTTAACGAATCAATCATGCTATTGACAAGCTTGTAGAGAAAATAGGTCTCTTTTAAGGTAAAAATATAACTAAATTCTTACAAGTATATGTTATTGAGATGGGTAGTAATGGATTAAATCAACATGATGTTCAAATGAATTTTGTGAGGATGGTTGAACTCCCTTTGAGAAATAGAGTCTCTGAACTCGCAACAAGTTCTAATGATTGGGTTGCATTTGAGCAAGCTTTATTAAATGAAGACATGCTTGGTGATACAATCCTAGCATCAAGGAGGAGTTTCTTGGATTGGGTGGACAAAGAGGACAAGAAGATTTCGGTGATGGAGTTGTTGAAAGAGTTTGAAGCTCGTTATAATCAATTAACAACGACCGAAATGACTCTTTTGGAACAAGAGAAGGTCATATTATTCTTGAAGGCATCAGATTGATCCTATCGAGAAAAATTAGTTGCATTCCTTGAAGATTGGACTACACCCACTGGAGTAGTGTCTGATTGGAATTGAGTACATGAAGCTTGCAACAGAATAAACAAAAGAGCCCAATAGTGTGAGGATCTTTTGATTGCCGGAGGTATGAAAGATGAAGTGAAGACAACCATCAGGGAGGATACTGGGGGTCCGTCAACTATTTCCAAGGTACCCGAAACAGTGATGGATGATCTTATCAAAGGTATAAAAGATCTTTCACTACATGTTGCAAAGCTACAAGAAGAAAAATCCTCACAACCCCAAAAAGATTATGAAAGAAGACGCATATGGTGTGATAGCATCGACCATTCAAGAGGAGGGTGTGATAACTATCAAGAAGCGATAGAAAGAGGGGTGATATTCTTCAAAGATGGTAAGATTCATTCTTCTGAAACTCGATTAACCCTACGAACTAACTTTAGAAGAGGTGGTATGAGAAGGATAATTGAAGACGCGGAAATAACTAGGACACAAATTGCCTATCAACCAACAACTACAATCATCCATGTTGGTGAAGGAGGATCTGAATTTGAAATTTGGCTATGTATTTTGAAAGCTGCAAGAAAGGGTAAAATCGAGTTTGAAAAGTTGAAGTCTGGAGGTGATGCTGTCTGAAGCAAAACTGGTTGGGAAGACCCAGTGGATGGTCTCTCAACTTTCGCGAAGGTTGTAACAACGCAAGCCCATGAAGTGATCATTGAAAAGAAACGGAAATGGGCGGAAAATGAAGATAACAAGAAGAGGGAGCTAAGAAGCGCTAAAAAGAGGGAGACAGAAAGTCAATTTGAAATATGGTAAGCCCTGACATTGAAAAAGATGGAATTAAAAGAAAACGAGAAAATACTGAAGCCGCCGAAAACCCAAGAAGTGAAGTAAAGAAAGCAACGGTGGAAGTCCTCAAAGGTGAACCAAGCTCTTCCATTGTTGGTACACAAGATATTGCGACGATAACTTTTGAAGAGAAGCCGAAAGAGCTAAAAAGCTACTATGTTAAGAAACATTGGGCAAGAGCAACAACTGAGACACCCGTGAAGATTGAAAACCTTGAAGATCCGGCAGTGGCCTTAATTGACCACGACTCAAAAATTAATCTAATTTCTTATGATATTTATAGGAAAGGCGGATGGCCAATGGAAACGAATCATGGGTGGAGGGTAAAATCAGCTAATTCAACGACCGAGCAACTTCATGGAGCTTGCCCAAACATCAAAGTCACCATTGGAGATGTGCTAATGGAGCAACATTTCTTTATCCAAAAGACCTTGTCATACCTAGTGATTCTTGGTCAACCATACATCACATCTTCTAGGATGGAGACGAAGGTGCTTGAAGATGGTTCAGGATATTATGCTAGGATTCGAAGTACCGATGGTAAAAGAAGTGTTCAATTTCTTACTGTTAGGCAGGAGCATGACAGAAATAAAGAAGAATTACGAATTAACTCATGTGAGCATGATATGTCATCTTATGAGTCG
This sequence comes from Azolla caroliniana, assembly GCF_043228905.1. NCBI lineage: Eukaryota > Viridiplantae > Streptophyta > Polypodiopsida > Salviniales > Salviniaceae > Azolla > Azolla caroliniana. Next base: position 18,630,913 of record NW_028230439.1, on the reverse strand, counting down.
GATTTTTAAATAGGATCACTAATGGGCAGGTGCCAGGGACACAATGGTCCCAAAGCTTTTCTTTCCTTGCAAAAATGTTTTCCAATTAATAAAACAATCAATACTTTGTCTAATACAATGGATGGATTTACCTGTTACTTTGGTGTGGAAAGTCATGCACAAAATAAAGGGAGCAAGAAGATGTTGGATGCATTGTGCACTTTAGGGATGATTGAAAGGGATGACATAATTTCTGGTATGTTTCTTGAATATTCAGATGTGGATATTGTCAGAACCAAGAGAAAAGATAGAGTGTAAAGAGATCACAACAAGAGAAGAATGAAGTGATAAGATTCAAGAATGAAGGTATTTATAAGATAGAATGAAGATGGATACAAGATAGGCGACGAAAGCTTAATACTGGTGTTGATTCGAATTGGGTTGAGAAGAATTATATGTCTATATTTATAGGTTCCTATAGCCTAGTGATTTCTATAATGTTCTAGACCTAGAATATTCTAAGAAGTTCTAGGATATTCTAGAATGTTCTAGACCTAGAATATTCTAAGATGTTCTAGGATATTCTAGAATGTTCTAGAATGTTCCAAAACATTTACAATAGTCAGTCTATTACAAGAAGTAGCTTTTATTATTTCATATGATCATATGCTATCTTAATGGTTAGGTTCTTGATTATGTATTACAAGGTCTTGGGTTCAAGCTCAAGTGAAGCCATGATGCTTATGTATTCATGTTAGATACAGTCAAAATATTAGAAAATTGCTTGAATGAGAAAGAATGCGACAAGACATTTGTTCATGTAAATTCTGTTGATATGTACCTTCATATTGCTGATTTTATTGAAAAAAATGGTTGTATCTAGGTAATAGTGAAATAGTTGGCAATAGCTATCATGAAATGGCTAAAAAAGCAAGTAAAAAGAACTATGCAATAAAAGTTGACACTAAATATAAAATAATAGACAAAAAGGAGCCCGTGGCCATGCATCTACCTATGGATAGTACTGAAATGAAAAAGAATGTCGCGTTTGAGCTAACATTACAGGATTCTAAGGATATTGGTCATAAGTTTACAAATGCTACTCTAGATCAACTAAAAATTGGTGAGAATGATTTTCTTTTGCCTGTTGAGATACAATGTTTTCGAAATATGATTGCTAGTCATGGGAAAGCATTTGCATTTGAGTCAAGTGAAATTGGTTGTGTAGACCCAACAATTGTGGAACCAATGATTATATTTACAGTTCTGCATATTCCTTGGAATTTAAGGCCTATCCCTGTTCCTCGGGCCCAAATACCGCAAGTAATAGCTTTGCTTAAGGAAAAAATAGAAATGGGTATCTTGGAGCCATTAGATGCCCCCTACTCGAATAAGTAGTTTACTGTACCTAAAAAGAATGGTTCATTAAGGTTCATTCAGGATTTACAGCCTATCAATAGAGTTACTATCGAAATGTTGGTGTTGGACCGATTGTAGATGCCTTTGCAGAAGCTTTCGCAGGAAGAGCTATATATTCTATGTGTGATTTGTATTCAAGGTATGATCAATTTTAGTTTGCTATTGATAGTCGTGATATAACTACTATAAGAACACCAATTGGATTGATGTGAATGTGTACATTGCCTCAAGGTGCTACAAATTTAGTGGCACATATGGTGAATGCTATGAATAAAATTTTAAGAGATTTTGTGCCAAAAATAACTATGCCTTTTCTAGATGATGTTCCAATTAAAGGATGCTCGATGAATAAGAAGGATGAAAAACTCATGCCGAACGGATGTAGAAAGTTTGTTGCAGACCACATTGATGCTTGTGAAAGAATCATTTCAAGGTTAGAAGAGGTTCATCTTACATTTTTAGGTCAAAAATCTCTGTTTGGGGTTCCCGAAGTTTTGATTGTAGGGCACATGTGTGGACCCTACAAAAGAAAGCCATCCCCAATTAAGGTAAATGCAATTCAAAATCTAAAGGATGATTGTAAATCTCTAACAGAAGTGCGTAGGTTTTTGGGTGCTTGTGTGTTTTATCGAATTTGGATTCCACATTTCGCACATGTGACTAATCTGCTTTATGGGTAGCTTAAGAAGAATTCAAGTTTCCTTTGGACTAATGTACATACAGATGCAATTTGCCAACTAAAGGAAATGTTGTTGAATGCCCTTGTTTTACGGAAGGCTAGGTATGATAGTGAATACCCATCATTGTTACTGTGGATACATGTCCAATCGGGATCGGTTGGGCTGTTAGCCAAGAAGAGAAGGATGGGTTGAGATATGTAGTTCGATTTGGCGCAAAAATCTTAATAGAACGCCAAAGAGCTTACCCACAGATTAAAAGAGAGTTATGGGGTATGTTAACAACTATTAAAATAGATCGTGAATACTTAATTGGTGCTGAAGTTGTGGTTGAAACAGATTGTTGTCCATTGCTAGGAATGCTTTCAAGTTGTGAAACATATGATATAGCTATGCTTAGATGTATAGCTTACATAAAATCACTATGTCCTGAAATCAAGCACATTGCAGGAACGGATAACCCAGTCGGCGATATGCTCTCAAGAGCGAGGTTTAAAGGTAAAAATACTATGGTAATGACCGATGAAGAAGATGAGAGTTTTGATTTCTTTTCCATAAATTGTAACTTGAAGGGGTCATGTGATTTGGGTGTTCATGTTATTCTTCGTGAATCTGAGTACGAGGGTGAGAAGTTACAAATTGGAAAATACTTGAGTACTCATGAGGAAGATGGAACATGGTCAAGGGAGCTATTTCATAAAATAAGAAAGAAAGCTTATAAATTTTTTCTTCATGAGGGATATCTTTGGAGACATCCAAAATTTGTGATAGGGATTCTGCAAAAAGTGGTTGGAAGAAGTCAAGAGCAACAGAAACTAATATTTGAATATCATGATACTTTATGGGCAGGTCATCGTGGAGTTTGGGCCACCTATTCGAAATTAAAAGGGAAGTTTTGGTGGGTTGGAATGTACAACAATGTTGCAGATTATGTACAATGGTGTGAGAACTGCCAAATGTATTCGAATATTCGGCATCATGATGGGTTGCAACCTACTTATTCTTTATCTCTACACTATAAATGGGTTGTGGATATTGTAATGATGCTTGTAGGGGTTTGGCAAATGAGATATCTTGTATTGGCAAGAGAAGATTTGACAAATCAAGTGGAAGGCCGAGCCCTACGCCAAAAAACAACTTCAGCTGTTTGTAAGTTCCTTCTTGAAGATGTGATATGTAGGTACGGGTGCATTGGGAAGATTGTTGTAGACAGAGGAGAACTAGATTCTAACGTTCAGCTGAACAATTTTTTTCAAGAATGGGAATTCGACTGTCCTTAACTACGGCATATAACCCTGAAGCTAATGGGAAGGCTAAGCGTGGACATAACCCTATAGTAAAAGCTTTGGTGAAAGCTTGTGATGGCAAGATAGCTAACTGGCCTCATCTGTTACCGTACACACTATGGGCTGACCGCACTACTCACAGTTCCGTAACTGGCTTTATGCCATTAGAATTGATACTTGGTCAAAAGCCAATTATGTTAGTAGAGCAATCGGTATTTTCTTGGGTTTCCTTGCCATGGGCAGACGAAATGAGTCGAGAAGATTTGCTTGATCTTAGAATAAGACAGCTAGAAAGAAGGGATGAAGATGTTCAAATAGCTACGGAAAGGATGAAACAATGTCGACTACGGAACAAAGAAAGATTTGATAAAACCCATCGCCTTCGACCAAGAAAGATCCAAGAAGGTGATTGGGTCATAGTTTATGATAACAGCTTGGATAACCAACATAGTACAAAAGATGGTTCGGGCCATATATCATTAGACAAGTGAATAAAAATGCAACGTATTTCCTAACTGAAAGGGATGGAGTTGCTTTAAAGTTACCAATTGCAGGAAAGTGAATAAAGCTATTCAAGATAAGGGAAGATCAAAGCACTAACTTCCTCAACGAAGATGACATCCATGAAGCTGAAGAAGGAGACATTCGTTGGCGCATGCCAGAGGATGCACAGGTCTAGAGGGGGAGGATGTCGTGACGTTTCTATGTGACGATGAGAAAATAACCTCTACCAATTTTATATGAGCTTATTCAAATCTCTGTAAAAGGTTATATAGAGTGCGAGGCCTCGATGAGTAGGAGCGTGTGGGGGTTTAGGTGTCGTGAAAGATTTGCTTCACGATAGAAAAATAAACTAAACTATTGTATTGAATAACATTTGAGAGACTTGAACCCACAACCTCACATACCAAACACAAGGCACACACAATTAGGCTAGGTTATTTGTTCTTTTAAAGTTATATTTCAATGTTTGTACTTATGCCATGTATATTTTCATACATGAAAGCTCAAATGTGTGGGATGTCTATCATGCATCACATGTAATGCATGACGGCCAAATAGCGATCATGCATCACATGCATTTCATGCACTACATGCCTGTCTTGTACCCTCACATGCATCATATGCATGGGGGCACCTATTTAAAGAGGGAACGGGAAAAGAATGAGGGGGAACATGAGACGAGGAATATTATTGTAATAGGAGGGACAAGCTATATTATTGTACAAGAAATATTTTGTAATCATCTTCAAATATCAATACAAGTTATTTCCTTTTCTCCTCTTTCTTTGACAAGAAACTTGGTGCTCACTTCCCGGATTCACGATTTTCTTTTCGTTTGCTCTCGTACGCCGAGGTCGATGCGACAACGTACTGCATGTTCCTACTATCATGAAAAACCTGGTCTTGGTCGGCCAAATTGTCGAACAAGGAATGCAAGTACGCTTCAACAATGATGGGTGCTTTATCGAAAGAGGTGATCGAGTCGTAGCTCACGGTTGTCGTGAAGGTCGTATGTTTTTCCTCGAATCGAACAAGGTAAAATCGGCCATATTTGCAAAGGGCCTCAAAGTCGAAACCGACCTAAACTTGTGGCACAAGAGAATTGGTCACATCAATCTCCAGAAGATTCAGAACATGCAATCGAAAGGAGTCGTAATCGGACTACCGAACTTTACTGCAAAGGAGATTACGAGCATATGTGAAGCGTGCCAGTTCGGAAAGCAACGCAGACATCCATTCACGAAAGAGTGGAATGTGAGCAAAGGGATCTTGGATGTCATACATTCATATGTATGGGAACCGGCCCAAACAACCACACTCGGCGCATGTCGATATTACGTCACGTTCATCGACGATTTCTCCAGGCACACCTGGGTAGAAGAGCGAAGTGTTCGGACACTTCCAGAGGTTCAAGGCCGAAGTTGAAAAAACTACGGGTCGGAACGTACGCCATCTTAGATCAAATGGAGACAAAGAATATTTCTCGGATGAGTTTACAATGTATCTCCGAAAGGAAGGTGTCAGGAATAGTACTAAAACAGAGATGGAATTAGTACTAAGAAGAGTAGTACTATTAGTACTAAGAGGACGAGACTGCGTAAGATTCCCGAGAGAGAGGAAGTGAGAAGAGGAGAGAGAGGGAAATAGGATGATGACAGCAGCTCTTATATTATATGAAAGATAAGTACAAATCGACTAAGAGGCTTAAGACTGGTGTTGAACCAATTTGGTTCAAAACAATGCCTTGTGCCTTCTTTTATAGTGTTTTTAGGAATAATCCTGAAGCTTCTAGAATGTTCCAGAGAGATCTGGAATATACATCAATTTTCTATGATAAAGCATAAATGAAAATAATATCCTACAAAATACAATTCATAGTCTAATGGTAAGAGCTCGACCCATGTAGCATAAGGTCATGGGTTCGAGTCTTGCCATATCATGACACTATCTCCCCCTTAAAGACGACGAGTGGAACGAGTCAGCGCTAATTGCGGACCGGATTTGTCCGGATACTTTCGGTGGAAATCAGCAAGAAGATCTTGTGCATTGGCAACATTCTCGACGGGTTCCCAAGTACGTTCGCTCGGACTATAACCGAGCCAATCAACCAAGTAATAGAGTTTGTTGCGAACAAGTTTGGAATCGAGGATGGCAGCAACTTCATACTCCGGGCCGGCGTCCAACTCCAGTGGGGGCGGCGGTGGTGTCACACGATCGGGAATGGTGTTTGCTTTATAAGGTTCAAGAAGAGAACAATGGAAAACCGGATGTATCTGAAGCTGTGGAGGGAGATCAAGGCGGAAGGTGACATCATTAATCTTCCCCGTAATACGGAAAGGACCGAGTCGTCGATAATCCAACTTGTCGCACGGTCGAGTAGTCTTGATGTGACGACGTAAGAGCCATACTCGATCTCCGATGGCAAAAGAGGAGGGAATCCGATGACGATCCGCATAAGTCTTTTGTGTGTGTTGAGCATGACGAAGGTGAGTAGAGAGATCCATCTGGATCTTGCGTAGCCTCTCCAAATGATCCTCGGCACGAGGGTTGGTAGGTAGCTCCGGAGTGTCGATCACCGACCAGCGAGGATGGAAACCGGTATAAGCGAAAAATGGGGAGACCCGAGTCGAGGAGTGAATAGCATTATTATACGCAAACTCCGCAAAGTGGAGAATCTCGGCCCAATCGTCCTGTTGATAACTCAGGAAACACCGGAGATATTGCTCCAGCGTTTGGTTTGTTCGTTCTGCCTGTCCGTCGGTCTGAGGATGGTAGCCGGAGGAGAGGTTGCAGGAGACCTTGAGCATCTTGAAGAGATGCTGCCAAAATTTGGAGACAAATTGCGGGCCTCGGTCACTGATAATACTGTCTGGGAGGCCATGATGCCGAAAAACCTCACGCATAACAAGAGCGGCGGTTTCCTTGCTAGTGATGGCTTTAGTACATGGCACAAAATGTGCCATCTTCGTATATCGATCGGCGACGGTTAGGATAGCATCGAACCCTTTCGAGACCGGCAGATCTGTGATAAAATCAAGACAAATAGACTGCCATGGCTTACTTGGAATTGGTAAAGGTTCCAACAAGCCATATGGATGGTGTCGTGGCATCTTTGCTCGGCAGCAAGCATCACAGGTCCGAACGTAGTCGTCGACAAAACGGTGCATGTGGGGCCACCAAAAAGATCGCTGCACTAGCTCCAACGTCTTAGTACTACCGAAATGTCCCGCCGTATGGGTGTCGTGACAATGTTGGACAATTTGAAGGCGACAGGAGCAATCGGGGACATATACGCGCTTTTTAAAGAATAACAAACCATCATGATATTCGAATTGTCGGTAGTCAATACCTGGTTGTTGAGACTGAGAACAGGATGCCCGAGAAGTATCAATGTGCGCCAGGATGTTTTGAGCAAAACTATCCGTCTTCAAGGTTGCACGTATGTCATCGGTAATCCGTGAATCCATCGGGGTGTGAAAAATCCGCGTCGTGTGCAATCGTGTTGGTCCCAAGATTACTTGCTTTTGATTATCAAATGTTGCGTCACCAGGACGAGGTGCAAGATATGAACGTCGTGATAGTGCATCTGCTTTTCCTTGCTGCTTCCCCGGTCGATATGTGATTTTGAAGTCAAAACGCGTGAGGAATTGCGCCCACCGAGCTTGCCGTCGATTTAGTACACGAGCGTTCTGAAAATAAGCAAGATTTTTATGATCGCTGAAGACAATGACCTGATTTGGAGAGCCCTCTAAGAAATACCGCCATTGTACAAATGAATCCACGATGGCTAATAACTCCTTGTCATGTATTTCGTAGTTGATTTCTGCGACATCGAATTTGCGCGAATGGAAAGCCACCGGATGCAACTCTTCTTTATCACCTTGTTGAGAAAGGATGCTACCGAGGGCGAAATCTGATGCGTCGGCCTCCATGATGAATGGTTTGCTTGTATCCACATGAGCTAGAATCGGTGCTGATGTAAAGGCTTTCTTAAGATGCCGAAAAGCCATATCTGCTTCAATGGACCAAAGAAATGTTTGGCCCTTCTTTGTAAGTTGTGTGAGAGGTAAAATAATCTTCGAGTAATCCTGTATAAACTTACGGTAGAAGTTAGCAAAACCTAGAAAACATTGTACATCTCGTACCGACCGTGGAATTTGCCACTCTAGTACAGTTTGGATCTTAGCTGGATCCATGGCGATGCCCTTTGAGGAGATGACGTAGCCTAGAAATTCCACTTGCTTGCAGTCAAAGCTACATTTTTCTAGCTTGGCATAAAGACCATTCTCGCGGAGTCGCTTTAGTACTAATAGTACATGAGAATCGTGCTCTTCCTGGGTCTTCGAATAAATCAACAGATCATCCAGATAAATGATCAAACAAATATCCAAGAGGTCTCTGAATATATCATTTGCCATGTGTTGGAAGACTGCGGGTGCATTGGTTAGGCCAAATGGCATAACAGTATACTCGAAATGCCCATACCGCGTGCGAAAAGCGGTCTTCCACTCATCTCCCGGTCGGATCCGCACGAGATTATACGCTCCGCGTAGGTCGATTTTAGTAAAACACTTGGCACCATTAACTCGCTCTAAAAGACTTGATATAAGAGGAAGTGCATACCTATTCTGGATGGTGACTTTATTTAATCCGCGGTAATCAACGACAAGACGAAGTGAGCCATCTTTCTTCTTGACAAAGAAGATGGGTGCACCGGCCGGAGATTTCGAATGACGGATGAACCCACTTGCCAAGTTCTCCTCTATGTAGGCTCGAAGGACTTCTAACTCGGTGGGTGACAGGTTGTAAATTGGTCCCCATGGTGGCTCGGTTCCTGGTTGTAAATCGATGGGACAGTCATAGGGACGGTGATGAGGAAGGGTACCGGCTTTTACCTTGTCAAATACATCGGCATAAGGATGATATTTTGCCGGAAGTTGTACTGAGGAGTCCTTAATAGTGCTGGAAGGATGTACTGATATGGAAAATAGGAACATTGCCTCCTTGGGTCCTTCTTCGCGTAGTTGATGGAGTGAAATGGTCGAAACTCGGCGAGTTGATTCTTGGGGTGGTCGATATCGGACTTCTCTTGTTCTCCAATCTATGGCTGGATTATGTAATTCAAGCCAAGGTAATCCTAGGACAATGGGATGCTCTGGACTACTAATTATATTAAATGATATTATACACACAAAACTACTTAGGACAACTTGAATGGGTTCTGATTCTTCTACAATATTCCCGGAAGCAATGGGACGACCATCAATGACCACTACAGATGCGGGACAAGGAAGTTTTCTTAAGGATATCTGAGAAGCTTGGGCAAAATTTCGATCCATGAAACAGGAATTAGCTCCGGAATCTAAAAGTGCTAGGACGGGTACTGGGGGAGTACTTTTAGTACTAACATTGACTTGGGCTAGGAACACATTGCTAACTTGCTTGGAAGGAATGGAACCACTAATGGGCTGTACAGATCTAGGGCTGCTGTCCAACCAAATGGCTCCTATTTTGGCTGGACTCAATCGTTTAACTCTTCATCTAATTGACTAAGGATTTCAAATTTATTTGAGATACTTGGGCTATTAGTACTATGAATACTATCTGACACTCTATTAGTACTATTACTACTATCAGACACTCCGAAGGGAAGAATTGACTCAGGTTTAGTATAGGCGACGATTTGATTTACCTGTCTTCTTCGCCTATGGGGACAATTGATGGCGATATGTCCTGGTCCACCGCAATAAAGGCATAATCAATTGGCACGTCGTCGTTGCTTTTCTTCTTCCGATAACGGGCCGTGTCGACGCATGGTATCGATCTCCATCGGTGTCGAAGTATTTGCTTGAGGTATGTCTCGTGCAAACGGTTTAGCTGCGACTGCGGCGTAAGTGGGCTCTGGCCTAGAGCGTGGTATCTGTAATTGACGTTCTGAACGCCGTTCAAAAAGGCGGTTGTCACATCGAACTGCTCGACTGATTGCCTCCGTAAGAGACTTTGGTTCTTCGGGGAAAGTTAGAAGTAGATCTTTGACATCGTTTCGCAAGCCATAGCGAAACTACTCCATTAGTGCTTGATCATCCCAGGGTATATCTGAAGCAAGTAGGCGGAAATCCGCCGCGTAGGCAGAGGCTGGACGATCGCCTTGACGCAATCGCCGGATCTTGTTGATCGCCGTCCTGATGCTGTCGGTGTCTCCAAAGCAGGCTTTAAACTCACCAATAAAATCTTCAAAGTTATTAAGCAAGGGCGATTGTTTTTCTAGAAGCGGAGCGAACCATGCCAAGGTTGAGCCGCTAAGTAGCGTGCCTATTAGGCCGACTCAAGATGCATCAGTGGGATATCGGGAAGGATGCATCTGGATGACTAAGCGTACCTGATTAAGGAATCCCCGAAATTGCGAACGCGTTCCATCAAATTTCACAGGAAGTCCAATCTTGGGCTCTTTATGAAATCCTTGGGGACTGGATCCTTGTTGTTGCAACGCTGCTTCGAGTTGTTGTACCCGTAACGCTAACTCCCCATGTTGTTGCGTTTGTTGTTTTTCTAGAGCGATTTGTTGCAGATCCCCTATCAGCCGTTGGTTTTCTTGTTCCAAGGCAACAAACTTTTCTTTTAGGCACTGTAGCTCGGAGAAAACGGATTGGTATTCTTGGGCGCTAACAGTAGCCATAGTATAGGGAAAAGGGTAGGAGGATGAGGGAGAGTGACAAGTAGGCTAGAGGAAAAAATTGGTTCAAACTGTCAGGAATAGTACTAAAACAGAGATGGAATTAGTACTAAGAAGAGTAGTACTATTAGTACTAAGAGGACGGGACTGCGTAAGATTCCCGAGAGAGAAGAAGTGAGAAGAGGAGAGAGAGGGAAATAGGATGATGACAGCAGCTCTTATATTATATGAAAGATAAGTACAAATCGACTAAGAGGCTTAAGACTGGTGTTGAACCAATTTGGTTCAAAACAATGCCTTGTGCCTTCTTTTATAGTGTTTTTAGGAATAATCCTGAAGCTTCTAGAATGTTCCAGAGAGATCTGGAATATACATCAATTTTCTATGATAAAGCATAAATGAAAATAATATCCTACAAAATACAATTCATAGTCTAATGGTAAGAGCTCGACCCATGTAGCATAAGGTCATGGGTTCGAGTCTTGCCATATCATGACAGAAGGAATCCGATGAGAATTTTTGTGCCGTCACACACCTCAGCAAAATGGCGTAGCCGAGTTGAAGAACCGGCACATAGTAGAGGTAGCACGGGCAATGATGAACGAGAAGAACCTACCGAAATCATACTGGGCAGAAGTGGCGAACATGGTCGTTTACCTCATGAGTAGGTGCACAACCTCGGGAGTACACGACACAACCCCTCCATGAGAAGTTTCTTGGTAAGAAGCCGGACTTATCACATGTTGATATTTTCGGCTCAATCACTTATGTGCATATTCCCGATGATACACGACAAAAGGTCGACCCGAAGTCGGAGAAATGTATCCTCGTGGGGTACTCGTTCGAACCGAAGGGGTACAAATGCTACAATCCATCTACCCGAAAAGTTCGAACAAGTCGAGATGTCGTGTTCGACGAGTTTGCATCCTAGTACGCACCAGAGACAACTTTGACTCTGACTCCACTAGACCCGGAATATGCCGAAATAGAGGCAGAAGTTGAAGATCAACTTACATGCATGTTCGATGAAAGTCCAATCACGACCCGAAAAAGTGGGCCACAAGAACCTCTGAGTGATCAAAGCACATCTCGGCCGAGTCCGAAGCTGGACAAAGGGAAGGCGAAAATGGCGGAGTATGAAGATGATCACTTCGACGGCAACGAATCGACTCACTCTCTCGATAGTGAGTTCGAAGGCCTCGACATTTGGACAAATGAAGCGAAGAAAGCCTTAGTATCCACGAACGAAAAGCTATGCCGGTCCACTCGAGAGAAGAACCCTGTAAGCCGTTACGGCTACAACGAGTACATGGCGTACATTACGCCTTTATGATGAAGATAGCGTCAGTATGGGAGCCGGAAACCTTTTCTGAAGCCGTAGAGGAATTGCGATGGGTCGACGCGATGAATGAAGAAATGCAAGCCCTATGCAAAAATGAGACATGGGATCTCATTCCTCACAATCCACACAAGAAAGCAATTGGTTGCCGATGGATTTACAAAGTGAAACACAATGCTAACGGCTCCATAAATCGCTTCAAAGCACGGCTCGTTGCGAAAGGATACGCACAAACACACGGAGTTGACTATGAAGAGTCATTTGCTCTAGTGGCAAAGATGACAATTGTGCGGACCGTGGTTGCAATCGCAACAGCAAACGGGTGGCACCTTCATCAGATGGACGTGAAGAATGCCTTTCTCCAAGGGGAATTAGAGGAGGAAGTGTACATGATCCAACCACCCGAGTTTGAATCACACAATCATCCAAACGTCGTGTGCCGACTCAAGAAGCCACTCTACGGCCTCAAACAAGCACTGCGTGCGTGACATTCGAAGATCACGCAATATCTTCATCAAATCGGATTTCGAATGTTAAAATATTATAATTCTTTGTACATCCGAAATGAGTCGGATAGCCGGATTTTCATCATCCTATACATCGGATGATTTGATTGCACGAAGAGGGTACTTCGGTACGCCGGTGGTATGATGGATTACGGCGTTAGATACAGGTCAAATAGGATAATTCGACTTGAAGGGTACATAGACGTGGACTGGGCAGGTCATAAAGCGGATAGACGATCAACATCAGGATTCGTCTTCTCCCTCGGCAGTGGAGCAATCTCATGGAGTAGCAAGAAGCAACCGATAGTTGCACTGTCGAGCATGGAGGCAGAATACAGGGGCGCAGCGGTCGCCGCGTGCGAAGCCGTATGGTTCAAGCGTATGCTAAAGGATCTGGGCATACCCATCAAGGATCCGATTTGTCTATACTGCGACAACATGAACAATATCTACCTGGCACGGAACCCCGTATTCCACGTGCGGACTAAGCGTGTCGAATGTCGAAGTGAAGTACCACTTCATTTGTGAATGCGTGCAGGCCAGAGATATAGCCTTACACCAAATCAACAGGTAGCCGACATTTTCACGAAAGCCCTAGGTATCGACAAGCTGCGACAATTTGCGTCGAACCTTGGCCTATCTATTCCCGACCAGCCGAGCTTGAGGGGGAGTACAGAACAGTGAACAACACAGTCCCGATCGATTGATCGAAGCCGAACAAGGAGTACACAACCGAAAAGCCGAACGATCGAAGTGCGAAGCATTCTGAAGACCAATCTGAGACCATTTTTCGATATCCGGAAGTTGTGTTTGAAGGGGCGTGTTGAGAATCGAACTCAACTTCCCATAGAAATAGGTTTCACACTAAGCTCATGGACATACCAGGCTAGTCTTGTAAATAGTAGAAAGGGCCCTTGCCCTAGTTTAGTTGGTATTTAAACCAACCTTTTGTAACTTTGTTACTGTTGGATGATAATATACAGTCTTCTTGGTTAAGAACTTTCTCTCTCTTTTCTCTTTGTTGCATAACACACAGTCCTTCCGCCGCATACAATCACTCTCATTTCTTTACAATTTATAATGTTGTGACTCGTGAGTATGTGCAAATTTGGGAGCAATATGATATGATTATGTGCATTAATTTATGTTTATGTAAGTGTGGAAGAGGAAATAAAAAATGGCGTGAAAAGTTAAATTAGGAAAGGGGAAATGTGTGTGTGAACAAGAGTCTAGGTGAACAATGTCTTTGTAGGTAGTTGGCCTAGTGATAAATCACGATGATGACATTTAAAGGAGGTGGGTATGTAGTAAGTGACATTCCTACACCCTCTTTGTTGCTGCCCCTTGTGATCCACAACTAGTTTGTCTTTTATTGATTTTGTGAGCAATTCTTTATTGTCCTTGCTATGAATGAATCTTATCTTCTCTTATTGTTATTTAGCTACAAAAATGCCTCATTCATACCTATTCAGCTATAAAATGAACCTCATTCATAGCAAGCTTATTTGAATCCAACTTCTTTTAAGAGGAGCTTTATACATCCGATTTTATTCCCATGAAATTTTTTCTCAAGCGACCCTAGGTTTCCTTAAACCCTATTCGAAACATGTTCATTACCCTTGGCTCTTTGCCACACAAATTCATCCAAAAGATATTTTTCATGCATTTATTCCAAAGTGATGACTTCAAGAATCCCTTGAAACCACCAAAGAATCTAGAAAGTATGGAGGTGACCATTGTTAGTTCGTGATGTTGAGTACGCCAACATGGTGAAATGAACCAACAATATTATACACTAATTTACGCATATGGCAAGTTAGACAAAAGTATCACATTTCTTTTGAGTCAATACCCTCTAATCTTTAACCCTAGAAACCCTAACAATTCACAACAACAAAAAACTTTCCTGAATGTAACCAAAATCACCCAATGGTTTATGACTCCAAGAGCGAGAAAACAAACCCACAATGGAAAAAATTCAAGAAAGGAGAACACTTAAGAGTATGTTTTTATTTATTTATGCATAACACATAGTTCGATATATCTAGTTGTTTTTTGACATCATGACTTGCAAAAGTAGATTGTTCCTTATTATCCAACACAATGTTTCGTAACAACCTCAATAATAGAAGACAAATCCTCATGGTCTCTTAAGATTCCATAGCACTCTAGGAGAAATGCAAAAAAGTGAATAGAGGGGTGTGCATTCTTTAGGTTAGGGGCTGTTAAGTACCTTCTATATGTACATTGCACTTCCCATGCCTTTCCACCGACATAACATTGGCATTGCAAAAAGGTGAATAGAGGGGTGTGCATTCTTTATACATTGTACTTCCCATGCCTTTCCATTGACAAAACATTTGCATTAGTGCCGATAGGATGTCTACAGGCAAAAAGGAAGAGAAACAATAACTTATTGGAAACTATAATGTGAAAGGTCTACATAGTGTAAAAGGATATAAAAGCCAAATTTTCGGGCACTTTTGAGCTTCCTCCTCACTTTATAACTTTTCAAGTAGAGTTTAACTCTATCTTTTGAAGTAGACTTTTTATTATTATCTTCCTTCATCTTTTAACAATAGGTCAAACCTTAAATTTCTACCTAAAGCATTTAAACTTGACTTCCTTTCTCATCTGGAAGATGTGAAAGAAACTTAATGTTTGATCTATGGCTAAAAGTTAACGGAAGGCATTGGTTGGTTTGATATGTAATTAATAAGAGCACATTGTATTAGTTAATTAGGTGTTTGTTGAAGTGATTCGTTAAGTGTGGCCATGATAAGTTTTATTTGTTAATGCATTTGATTACTTGTGTGTGGTTAAAAAGATGGTTCATATGGTGAGCTCTTTCACTATGTCAATATGCTCGAGGGTGGTTGACATGCTCTCTTGCCTATTTTGCCAACAATTAGTGTTTTACCCCACTAGATTCCTGTAACAACAAACCGAAAACCAAGTCTTCTTATCATAGGTTGAGTAGGTGAGACCACCATTACACTCAAAGAAAATTCCATTCTATCCTAGTGTACAATATGAATTCTATAATCACAATCATAGCCTCTCATTCCTAGTGTCAAGAGTCTCATATGTTTCCCTACTATTTTATCATCCTAGAAACTGTAGTATACAAATTTAACACATGCATCAAAATGTAATACTACTAACTTCCGAGCAAGCATGCTACTCTCGAATAATAAATATGTTGTTTTCAGGTCATATTGATCTATCTATCTTTCTATGTACACACATTCGTGATCCTAGGAAAAAACCAGAAAGAAGTTCTCATTGGTCGTTTCATGAAGATATTGTAGATGGACTCGCGTGTGGGGGTAATATCGATATCGGCTCGGATATGTTCATTACAAAAAAAAAGCCCTTGGTCACATGATAGATATTGGTAAACTAGGGAATCATATTTTTAGGACATCAACCAATAAGAAATCGGATAAAGTAATTGTGAGGCATGCAAACTATTGAAAACTTGGGCAACTTGATTAGACTATCAATTGAAGGGATGAAGTAATAGCCATGTATATTGCAAACTATCAATGTATATGGACCTTTCATGGAGAGGATTAGTTGGAAAATAATTTGGAAATGGTTACAACTTACCCTCCAATCTGCATTCTAGAAAAAAGTATGCAGCTGGAGATGTGCTTACATCAGCCACATGCAAACACAAAGATGAGCACATAAAGTGTACTTATTTAATTACTTTCTCATCATTTGAAGACTTCTTCACTATATCACTTTTTGAAAGTCTAGAATTTATGTCTATCTTTGTGTATGTCTCCCTCTTTCAAAACCTTACCTCATTGTTTGGCCATAGATCAAACCTTTAAGTTTCTATCTCAAGCATTTGGCCTAGACTTTCATGCATGTGACCATGGTTGGCTTGATATTTATTTAATAAGAGCACATTGTATTAGTTAATTATGTGCTCATTGAAGCGATTAATTAATGTGGCGATAGGTTTGATTTGTTAATGCATTTGATTACTCAATGGGATTGTAAGGGCGGGGTAAAAGAGATGGTTCATGTGGTGAGATATTTCCTCTTTGCGACATGCTCGAGAGTGGTAGGCATGCTCTCTTGCCTATCTCGCCACTCATTCCCCTAACAACATATCGATGTGGCTCTTCTTATCATAGGTTGAGTAGATGAGATCACCACTAAGCTGAATAAAACTCCATTCTATCCTCTTGTAAACTATAGATCACAGGTTCACTGTTCTATAACCGCAATCATAGCCCCTCATTCCTAGTGTCAATAGCATAATCTTTTTCCCTATTATTTTATACTTTAGTTCACAAATTCTATAATTGTAGCTATAGCCTCTTGATCCCAGGTTTAATATCTTCGTGTAATTCTATGACTATGCTTCTAAACGATTCATGTCAATTCAATTATCTTATCATGCGATATTACACTTACCCACATACCTCATTCTGTTTTCAATAGCATTTTTATGGCGTTAAGGCAACATCTTGATTGTTGAGATGCTCACTTCTTATTCATAATTAGTAGAACAATACAAAGGGAACAAATTTAGCATTTCAGCATTATTCGTCCCATAGGATACAAAAAAGGTAGTTGATGTGATCTCATGGAAGAGCCCATGGTTTTGATACCATTCTCATTGTCATGGGCTGGTTCACTAAGATGAAAAATTTCCTTCCACATAAGAACACCTAATGACTAATTGTTGTCCAACAAGTGGCCAAGTGTGTTGAATAGAGTTATTAGGGATTAATCTCTTGCTGCTCCAATCATCGTTCATTACACACCACGAGTAGTATATGTACAACATTGTGGTCACCAACAACAGTTTTGACATAATTAGTTTGGTTTCGCATACCGATGCCACCTTGGAAAAAGGACTCCATGTTGGGAGAACTAGTGCACTTGGGAAGGACTCCTAACAACACCTCACAGATATGAGATACTTTTTACATAATTCCGTCAAAAGACTAATTGGTTCAACGATTGCCATTGATAAAGTATACATCTGTCCATTAGCCTTGTTTAACTATGTTAGCATGGAGACAAAACTTTGCTTAGAAAGAAGCGTGCTCTGAAAGAATGTCTCCAACGAGTGCCCACAGCACACATAATTTACTTCTCCACAATTCTTTCAAAAAATTGGCTTAATTGTCATAGTGTGTATCCATTTGAATCCTTAAAAGTCCACGTTTTATGAAATGCAACATGGTTTTCAAGCGGGCTGAATGTAGACAATCTATTATTATCATGTCCCATCATGTTGTCAAGTTTCTTGACCAATCTCTTCAAGTCTTGTATCCATGAATACTAGTGAGGCCGCTTGAAATTGTCATAATGAATATGATTAGACCATTGATGTGTACCACACGAAGTTGTATTCCAATTTCATGTAGGCAATTTCTTCTTCTAGCTCTTTCATGTTGACCTCTAGCATCAAATAGGTTTCTCTATGCGTCACACTAAGAGAAACCACGACTCAAAAATTTGTAATGATTCCTTTCATAGTATAGTTTCTTTGAGCGTTTTGATACATGTACTACATTGTATGTCTATTATAAAAACATACTCATATTTATATTTTTCCAAAACAAATTAAACATTTACATGATTATCTACATTATATTAATCAATCAAATATCCAGAAAACTAGGCATGTGTGACTCTACATTCCATTTCATTTGGTGTTGAAATACATGCATCATAATAAAACACTACTAACTTCTAAATAAACATGTTACTCTAGAATAAAAAATATGTGGTTTTCATGTGATATTGATCAATTATAAGTTATAACTTATTATTTGTCTCAATGTTGTGTCATTTTCCTCAACATTATTCATGAAATCTATGTCCTCTAAATGATGGCGAATACCATCGAGATGTAGATACAAAATGACATCCTCCACATTTGATCTCAAACATTCAAGGATTTTAATAGAGCTACATTATGATATTACTCTACATGTATTGTAATTTGTCATTGCACATAAGATTTATTATAGTTCAATCTCCTATCTTCCAAGAAGCTTTGGTATGCATGTTCAAGACACTTTGACTCTTAATGTAGATAATATCAAGGAAGAGTACAACAAAGTTGAGAATGGAGCACCTGATTATGTAGATGAAAGTAACAAAGGCGCAAAACATGTATTTCTTAATACCCAATTTTCTTGCAAATTTAAACTCTACTGAGGTCATATCCATGTATGTTGGTGTTAGTCTCTCTGTCTCTCTCATGTCTAGAATGAATGAAAGATTTAATTCTATGAAAGTTTTTTAAATGCTTAATTTAATTGGTAGTTCATGGCATGCTTTGATCAATCCTTAAACACCATTGAAAAAAAACCTATTGTTTACATAATTTCTTTTGTTGCCCCAAAAGTTCATAACCTCCATCTTAAGTCACTTAAACAAGATTCTATATGTGCATGCACATTGAAATTTATTTTATTAGAGTTTTTTCTATAGACATTTAAATTTTTTTATAGAGTCATGCCTCTAGGTTCAAGGGCTTTATAAAGTACAATGTGTGTGGTTGGTTGATAACAGGAACATAAGTTAGCGAACTTGTCAAACATACACGTTTGCATCTTATCATGATAAAAGGAAGCAAAACATGGCCCATGCATATTCTAAAGAAAAAGATAAAGAGAGTTTGAACGCTTTAGGGACCTATTTGTTATATAATCAAGATTGCATACCACGTGTTAGAGGAGAGATTTTTCTAGACATGTCTCATATTTGAGGTCTAAGAAAACCACATGCATAAGCAATCATAGTATAATCAACTAATATGGGTGAAAGCAAGGTAGAGAACATGCCAAACATATGCCTTCACTTTGATAGAGAAGCAAGCTATGATGTGCGGATACTTTTGAAGTAAAAAAGAGAAAGATTCGAATATGTGGATGTATTGTGGAGCAATTGCTTTACTTTTCTAGAGAAATGACAATTGAATTTAGAGCAAAACTATGACCAATGCTATAAGTTAATCTTAGATGTCAACCACCTTTCCATTTTTTTTGGCAAGATGCAAGTTCTAACTTCTTTTAACTTTATTGGTCAACTTTAATAACGAGCAATATTTAATCTAAGAAAACCTATTTACAAATGAGGAGGTTTGAAATATTCAACAACAATTTTATTTGTTTTTCATTCCCAACATTTTTCGTATATTCAAAAGGCCATTGTTAAGCATTTTAGGGACCCATGTGTTTTTTTATATGTGGGAAGGTCACCAAGGGCCAATCTCTTAGGTGATGTCAATATCGTGATAATGCACACACACACACACACACACACACACACACACACACATGCACACACACAATCTTTATTATTATGTTTGCCTTGGAGCTCCCTTTAAGAGCATTGAATGGATCTCCACAAACTTTTTCTAGTTAAAATAGACGGAATACAGCCCCGTCCACCATAGCCGCCACTACTTTCCCGTTTATAAGACGGATACATAGATATATTCTAGCACGTTTTTAATAACAACATCACGTTTGAAAGAATTAGTAAATATTGAGCACATTTAATGCATTAAAAACCTAGTAAAATTTTACATCACACTCATCCTTGCAACTTCATTACATGTAACAGGACTATCCTTAGTCACCTCCTTTTGCATTCATGGTCGTGGATAGATAGATAGATATCTTTTTAACATCCGGGGGAGACCAAATCCAATCTTTCGGATGGGGCATAGCCCATGGTGAGGATCAAGTTTTGGTTCTCTTGATTTTATAACTTTGACGCTATGGTGTAAACCACCAAGCCAACGGCCAAAGAGAAAGAAGTTCTCATTGCTTGTTTCAAGAACAAGGTAGTATTGATTTCGTCCATGATACTTTCACTATCCGAAAATATCCTTGGTCACGAGATAGACATTGATAAACTAGAGAACAATTTTTTAGGACCCTGGCCCGCATAGGAAATTGGATAAAGCTATAGTGATGCTAGCAAACTATTAAATTAGGGATTTTGGACAACCTAATTAGATTATCAATAAAAGGGATGAAGCAATAACAACGTGTGCAAACAATCAATGTTTATGGGCATTTCATGCTCAGCAGATTAGTCGGATAATAATTTGAAAATGATGAACCAATTTTGCATAATATGAAAACGTATGCTACTTGACACATGATTACATCGGTGACATTCAATCGCATGTGGGGCATGGAGATGGACTTGGGATCATTTTTGAAGGAATATGTCTTTCTTAATTCCATGAGACTAAGTGATGAGGACACAAAGTGTATCTTTATCTTTTCAACCTAGTAGACCGTATTATGTGAAAGGTCTTTTGAAAACCACGAGGGATATTTGCCGCGAGGGTTGCCGTGAGGGATGACATGTATTTGAGAGATTGAGACGAGTCGTGAGCCTTATAAATTCAACATATTCTTGGGGGACCAAAACTTATATATAGGCTTGGAGAAAGCTTGTAAGAGTTAACCCAATAATGAGGATGAACTTGGTAGTAGGACTAGTATTAGTGGTAGAGGTGCTAGTATGTGTGGGCATTCTAGTAATAGCCAAGCCCCCTGAAAACCCCGTCCAATGCTCTACTGGAACTCAAAACTGCACCATTAAAAGCACATATGGCATATGGGCCGACCGCAAGGAGTGCTTGGCCGCGTCCGCGGCCTTCCCGAACACGGAGGCCGGTCTCGTGGCCGCGGTGGCCCAAGCCGTCCGCCTCCGCAAAAAGCTCAAAGTCATTTCCCCTTGGGCACATAGCATGCCGAAGCTTGCTTGCCCCGAAGGCGACGATGGCTTCATCATTAGCATGAGCCGATACAACCGTCGGATCGTGGTCGACAAGTCAAGGAACACGGCCGAGGTCGATGCAGGCATCGACTTAAGCCAACTAGTGGACGCGATCGCTCAGCACGGGCTAGCCCTCCCTTACATGCCTTACTGGGGCGGGGTGAGCATCGGGGGCCTCATTAGCACGGGTGCGCATGGTAGCTCGCTCTTCCAGAAGGGCGGGGCTGTACATGAGTATGTTGTTGCGTTGCGCCTCGTCATTCCCGCCACCAAAGCCCAGGGCTATGCGCGCGTCGTGATTCTCGATGAATCGCAACCCGAGGAATTCAATGCCGCGAAAGTTGGTCTTGGAGTCCTAGGGGCTATATCCACAGTAAGTTTATAAAGCTTCTTTCTCTCCAAACATCAGTGTAAAAGCACAAGGGGAATTAAGAGGCCATAAAATAACATATTAGATGTGAATGAAAAGTCTTATAAATTTGTTCCTTGCTCTATGTCTGTGTCTTTGCAGGTTACTTTGCAATTGGAGCCACTGTTCAAACGTTCGATTACGAATGAGAAGGAATCGGATGAAGACATCGAAGATCGAATCGTAGAATTCGGATTAACCCATGAATTCGGCGATCTGACATGGCATCCCGCACGGCACAAAGTTGTTTACAAGAAGGACTTTAGGGTGCCCATCGACACCGAAGGGGATGGATTCAACGACTTTATTGGGTTCGAACCGATTTCTCCCTTGGTAGCGGAGGCTGTCCGTGCACTCGGTAATTCTCGATGATGTAAAACTTCTACCAGTTAAAAAACAAAATTTCTTCAAAAATCCTAAGAAAAACAAAAGGGGAGTAGCAGTAGCAGCAGCAGCAGCAGTAGGAGTAGTAGTAGTTAGAGTGTCAAATTTGTTCTCTAGTGGAACAATACATATGACATTTCATCAATTTGTGAGATGCTCCTAAAACATGAGAATTTAACTAATAATGGCAGAGACATCTTTGGAGAAGACGGGCAATGACGATGGGAAGTGTGGCGTGTCGAGGCTACAAGTGGCGTCGTTGTCGGCCTTGGGCACGGGTCTCAAGAACAACGACCATTTGTTCACGGGGTATCCTGTCATCGGCTTCCACAACCGCCTCGTAACTTCGAGCCATTGCCTCCAAACACCCGAGGACGATGACCGCGTGTGCGCGTGGGACAACCGCATCCAAGGCCTATTCTTCCACCAAACGACCGTCTCCATTGACACCACCAAGCTCCCTGGCTTCCTCCGCGACATCAAATCTCTACGTGACCTCGACCCTTCCTTGCTTTGCAATTCAGACCACTACTACGGCATCATTATGCGTTATGTCCGGAACTCAACTGCCTTCTTGGGTGAGGAACATGACGCCGTGAGCATTGACATTACCTACTACCGCTCCCATCATGCGTTGAACCCACGTCTTAACGAGGACATTTGGGAGGAAATCGAGCAAATGGCCGTCTTCAAATATGGTGGTCGTCCCCATTGGGGCAAGAACCGGCCTGTTGCCTTTATTGGTGTGGCTGACAAGTACCCCAACATTGGGCGCTTTATTGCCGTCAAGGATCAGTTCGATCCACAAGGACTCTTTTCGAGTGCGTGGTCCGATGCGATGCTCGGCCTTGGGCCTCTCCCACTCTCCCAATCTGATGGTTGCGCTCTCGAGGGACTCTGTATTTGCTCCACGGATGCCCATTGTGCACCTCAACATGGCTATCGATGTCAGCATGGTCGAATCTTTCGGGAGGCTCGGGTATGCCGGAAAGTCGATGACGACGAACCAAAAACTTGTAGAGCACCACTATTGTGATGGAACAAAATGTCTATATTTTTATATTTCCATGATTGTGCATCCTTCTACAAAGGCTGATTTATTTAGGGTTTGAAGTTTTAGACATTATAATACATTGTTCATGTTATATGGATCCAAAAACGTTGTGGAATAGCAATGAAATAATTCATGGGTCATTGCCAATTGGCCATTGTAAGTAAAATGTGATTAAGTTCATCTGATTGAGTTTTTGTCTTTCTTTTGTACAATTCCTAGTTTTACCAAGGTACAATACAAAGTATGATCTTATCTTAAATGAGATATATTTGCTAAGTCATCCTTATGGTCTCAATTCCAAATATTTATACTCTCAAGCTCAAAGGTTAATGATTTCGAGAAATCATTGTGATAAGTACTCAAATCCTTCAACTTTTTCCCATGTGTTGTTGGAAAGTCAACCTCAACTACATTCTATATGGATGCATGTGAAAGTTCAATTTTATGATACCTATAAGCTAGTTGAGTAAATTTCTCAAGTGTTCATGTCATCCAGAATTTCTTCAAATTTAAAACGAAAAACTCATGAAGTACCAAATCGTATAGCATGAAACATTAGTAAGAAATTTCACAATTGGTAAAAATATTGAGAACATGTATTACGAAGTTCACCATAGAGAAAATTTTACTTTACTATATTGAAACACCACATATTCTATTGAATGTTACATATCATAGCATCACATACCACATTGAAAGGCAAACACCAGATTGAAACAAAAATGCCAAATTGAACATTACATATTCTAACATCACATATCATCTTGAAACATCATATATTACTAAACCCTAAAACTTGTATTACTAAGTTCACTATACAGAAAATTTCACTTTAGTGTATTGAAACACCATGCATTCTATTGAAACGAAAATACCATATTGAATGTTACATATCATAGCATGAAATACCATATTGAAACACAAACACCGTATTGAAACAAAAATGCCATATTGAACATTACATATTATAACATCGCATATCATCTTGAGACATCATATATAATATTGAAACATCACATACCATATTGAAACATCACATATCATATTGAAACATCACATACTGGCACATTGAAACATCACTTATTAGCACATTGAAACATCACATATCATATTGAAACATCACACACCATATTGAAACAAAAATAATATATTGAACATTACGTATCATAACATCAAATGTCATATTGAAAAATCACATGCCACATTGAAACATCAGGCAGATTGAAACATCACATATCATATTGAAACAACACACACCATATCACATATCATATTGAAACATCACACACCATATCACATATCATATAGATTCAACATCACACACCATATTGAAACAAAAATAACACATTGAACATTACGTATCATAACGTCAAATGTCATTTTTTTTCCTTGAAAGATTTTCTTCAATAATATTAAAAATATCGAAAAAATACAAGTAAAAGTTATCTGCCTGTAGGCTTATAACGTAATGTATGTACACCTAAACCTGTCCATACAAAAACAACTTATACAGGGCTTTTGAACCTTAAACGGTACATTAGCATGCTAGTTTTGTATCAATAAAGGGTCCATGGAAGATGATAATTCCATTGAGGTCTTTGATTTGTCACTACAAAGAGAGGCACCTTACTCCATAAGTGAAGAATCTTCATCCTTCTTTTATGAATATTTTCTGGAGAACCGCACATGTTATCATATTGCCCACGAACTACTGTCAACAATGTTTCCCATATCTCAAGCAATACCTCTGGAAGACCAAGCTTTGCGGCATCTTAAAGTCGACTGCATCTACATTTCCATAATACCTATAATGTTATCGTAGTCACACTTTTCCAAATCTGGACAGATCGCACCTGCTTTCAAGGTTGCTAAAACGGACTAACTGATATCAATCTTTTGTTATGTACCGTCATGGCCTCTTGTATATCATCTGCCTCATATAACATCAAGCTGGAGTGTAAAATTCCCCACACCGCTGCTCCCTATGAGAACAAGCAACCAACATTGACAGTTAGGAATAAAGAAAGAACTTTATTCCATAGTTGCTGAGCCAAAGGACAAGACCAAAGGACATGCTTAGTAGTCTCCAGCGTTGCATAGCAAAATCCACATTGCCTGAGATTATGTGCTACATTCCCTTTTAATGTCCGGCCAACTGGTAATGCTGCATGCACTAATAGCCATCTAAAAAGAATAAATTTAGAGGGACCCTTGAAAGACTAGATCCATGTCCAATATGTTTTCAATTGCAACATTGAAACACCCAAGTTAGTCCAATGTTTTTGTGCTGCTGGCGCCATTACATTCATAGACCTTAGTAATGACCTTCCTAGCTTTACTGAATACTAAAAGAAGGGAACCTTTATGATCTATTCCCCCAAGGAATATGTTTAGAACCAACCCCCCGGATCCCATACTAGTCTTGCAATAGGTTCTTTTGCATACAACCCCATCATATCACACATATGAGCGATAGAAGGATAAGGATCAAGCAACCACTTCTTTCCCATTTTTGCAAGCACACTGATTGGTGTATTCCGCACGTCCTAAAAATAGCTGCAGTCAAAGGCATGAGGCTGCATTCTATTGTTATCAAAACCTCAAAATAAGAGATGCACCCATTAGGTGAGATACCTTTGACAGCCAACAATATATCATTTATGAAGCATCCAAACAAAAAATGCTCCTATATATGGGTTCAAAGGTCGGCGCTAATGAGGAGTCAAATGTCATATTGAAAAATCACATGCCACATTGAAACATCAGGCATATTGAAACATCACACACCATATTACATATCATATTGAAACATCACAATCCATATCACATATCATATTGAAACATCACACACCATATCACATATCATATTGAAACATCAAACATCAAACATCACACACCATATCACATATCATATTGAAACATCACACACCATATCACATATCATATTGAAACATCACACACCATATCACATATCATATTGAAACATCACGCACCATATCACATATCATATTGAAACATCACACACCATATCACATATCATATTGAAACAAAAATAATATATTGAACATTATGTATCACAACGTCAAATGTCATATTGAGAAATCACATATCATATTGAAACATCACATGCCACATTGAAACATCAGGCACATAAAAACATCGCACACCATATCACATATCATATTGAAACATCACACACCATATTACATATCATATTGAAACATCACATACCATATCACATATCATATTGAAACATCACACACCATATCACATATTATATTGAAACATCACAATCCATATCACATATCATATTGAAACATCACACACCATACCACATACCATATTGAAACATCACAATCCATATCACATATCATATTGAAACATCACACACCATATAGAAACAAAAATAATATACTGAACATTACATATTACAACGTCAAATGTCATATTGAAAAATCACATATCATATTGAAACATCACATGCCATATTGAAACAACAGGCACATTGAAACATCACATATCATATTGAAACATTGCACACCATATCACATATCATATTGAAACATCACAATCCATATCACATATCATATTGAAACATCACACAACATATCACATATCATATTGAAACATCCCACACCATATTGAAACAAAAATAATATATTGAACATTATGTATCATAACGTCAAATGTCATATTGAAAAATCACATATCATATTGAAACATCACATGCCACACTGAAACATCAGATTGCATTGAAATATTACATACCACATTGAAAACTTCAAAGGCAACAAAGCCGTCTCATTGGTCAATTGAACCAAAAGTTGAGGAAATTCCTTTGAAGATCTACCTTTAAACTTATATCTCTATCTTCTTACCTTTCTACCTTTCCAAAAATCGAGGAAATCCCTCTAAAGCTCTACTTGTACTAGAGTCGAGCCTCTACTCGTTTGATCTTCTCAATTCATGAACTAGTATAATTTGTGATTTTGGTATCTGTATTAAATTATTTGGTTTGAGTCTTCTACCTAAAATTAACCAGGTGAAACAATGAATGCACTAGACTTTTCGGCTTACAATTCTGAGTTCAAGGTGTGAAGTTTTGTGATTTTGGACCTTAATCAACTAAAGACAACACTCAGATTACCTTCTCGGAAAACTCATCATGACAATATGAAGGTATCGCCTTAATTGTCGTGATGGAATTTTTGGAACACAATTACGACCTCCAAGTGAAAAGTAACGAAGAAAAGTAAATTATGGAGTAAGGAAAGTGGGAGCCCTTCAACTCTAGGCTGCTTACCCTCCTTGAATTATAGGGAGGGTAGCCTTTGAGTTAAAGGGTTGCCCTTTAACCTAACCTTCAATTGACCTCTACTAGCTTTCCACACCCATCCAACGTTGCCACTCACCACCATTGTAAGGTTGCCACGCCACCACCGCTTGCTTGTCAAGGATAGGGATTGGAATCTCGATAACACTTTATCATTTATATGTGACAAAGATTATGCTGTGCAAAATTATTCAAAGAAAACAACAAAATACACAACAAAAACTATGCACCATACAACAAAACCAACTAACAAGACAGAAAAAAAAACCACCAAAGAATTAGAACGATATAAAATACATGTCCTGTGTGTGTGTGTGTATGTATGTGTGTAGATACATACATACATTTAGGGATACATACCTATATACAGGTCTTACAGGTCTAATTTAATATCCCCGGTGGCAAAGATGACAACTGTGTGGACTGTGATAGATTTTGCTACAGCGAAAGGGTGGCACCTCCATCAGATTGACAACTGTGTGGACTGTGATAGATTTTGCTACAGCGAAAGGGTGGCACCTCCATCAGATGGATGTCAAGAATGCCTTTCTTCAAGGAGACTTAGAGGAAGAGGTGTACATGGTACAACCACCTGTCATGATATGGCAAGACTCGAACCCATGACCTTATAATACATGGGTCGAGCTCTTGACCATTAAACTATACATTGTAATACATAGAATATTATTTATGTTTTATTATAGAAAATTGATGTATATTCCAGATTTCTCTGGAACATTCTAGAAACTTCAGGAGTATTCCTTAGAACACTATAAAAGGAGTCACAAGGCATTATTTCGAACCAAATCGGTTCAACGCCAGTCTTAAGCCTGCTAGCTACTGTACATTTTCTTCACATAATATATATCTTTTCTTATCATCACTCTCTCTCTCTCTCCCTCCCTCTCACTCACTCTTTCCTTCTCTCTCGAGTTCTTCACCTCTCTTAGTACTAATACTTCTTTTAGTACTAATTCCTTCTCTGTCTTAGTACTGTTCCTGACAGTTTGAACCGATTTTGCCTACCTTCTGTCTCTCTCATTTCCTACTAATATCTTATTCCTCTTTTCTTTCATCCCATGGCCACTGTTAGCGTTGAAGAATATCAATCTGTTTTCTCGGAATTTCAATGCTTCAAAGAGAAGTTCCATGCTTTGGAACAAGAAAACCAACGGTTGCTGGGGAATCTTCAGCAAATCTCCTTAGAAAAGCAGCAAACGCAACAGCAGCATGGGGAACTTGCCTTACGCATGCAACAACTCAAAGCAACCATCGTAGCGATGCAACAACAAGGGCCCGTAACACAAGGGATTCATAAAGAACCCAAGATTGGCCTTCCCACAAAGTTCGATGGAACGGGATCACAGTTTAGAGGGTTCCTTAACCAGGTACGATTAGTTATTCAAATGCATCCTTCCCGGTATCCCACCGATGCATCACGAGTGGGTTTAGTAGGCACTTTGTTAAGTGGCTCAGCGTTGGCATGGTTCGCTCCACTATTAGAAAAGGAATCCCCGTTACTCAACAATTTTGAAGAGTTTCTAGGTGAGTTTAAAGCATGTTTCGGTGATACTGACAGCATCAGGACCGCAATCAACAAAATTCGGCGATTACGCCAAGGTGACCGGTCGTCCAGCCTCCGCATATGCTGCAGATTTTCGCCTACTCACCGCCGATATCCCTTGGGATGATCAAGCGTTGATGGAGCAATTCCGTTATGGTTTATGCAACGACGTCAAGGATTTACTCTTGACCTTCCCCGAAGAGCCAAAGTCCTTAACAAAAGCAATCAGTCGCGCGGTGAGATGTGACAACCGCCTCTTTGAGCGACGTTCGGAACGACAACTACAGATGCCGAGGGCAAGATCAGAGCCCACCTACGCCTCAGTGGTAGCAAGACCTTTTCCGAGGGAGTCATATAATGCGCCTCCAGTGAATACTCCGACTCCGATGGAGATTGACACTACACGTCGTCGAGGGCCATTATCCGAAGAAGAAAAGCAGCGACGCCGTACAAATCGACTATGTCTTTACTGCGGTGGACCAGGACATATTGCAATAAATTGCCCCCATAGGCCAAGAAGATAGGTAAACCAAATAGTCGCTAGTTCTAATTGTACTAAACCCGAGCCTATTTCAGTAGGGATATCTGATAGTCCTAATAGTACTAATAGCCCAGATCTAGCAAACAGATTTGATGTCCTTAGTCAGTTAGAAGAAGAGTTAAACGACTAAGTCCAGCCAAAATAGGAGCCGTTTGGTTGGACAGCCCTAGATCTGTGCAACCCATTAGTGGTTCCATTCCCTCTAAGTAAGTTAGTGATGTGTTCGTAGCCCAAGTAATAGTTAGTACTAAAAGTACCCCTCCAGTACATGTCCTAGCACTCCTAGATTCCGGAGCTAACTCCTGCTTTATGGATAAGAAATTTGCTCAAGCTCATAAGATATCCCTAAGAAAACTCCAGTGTCCAGCCTCTGTAGTAGTCATTGATGGACGTCCCATTGCTTCCGGAAATATCATAGAAGAGTCAGAGCCCATTAATATTGTCCTAGATAACTTAGCATGTGTAGTATCATTTAATATTATTAGTATCCCAGAACATCCCATAGTTTTAGGATTACCGTGGTTCAAGTTACATAACCCAGACATAGATTGGAGAACAAGAGAAATCAGGTGTCGACAAACCCAAGGGTCAACTCAGAAGATGGCAACCATTTCGCTACGTCAGTTGCGTAAAGAAGGGCACAAGGAGGAAATGTTCCTCTTTGCAATATCAGTAAACCCCTCCAGCACCACTAAAGAAGGATCCACCGTTCAACTTCCCGAGAAGTATCGTCATTACGCCGATGTGTTCGATAAAGTAAAAGCCAACACACTTCCTCATCATCGACCGTACGATTGCCCCATCGATTTACAACCGGGAAAAGTGCCGCCATGGGGACCGATCTACAATTTGTCACCAACCGAGCTGGAAGTCCTTCGGGCCTATATAGAGGAGAATTTGGAAAATGGTTTCATTCGGCATTCGAAATCTCCAGCCGGCGTGCCCATTTTCTTCGTCAAGAAAAAGGATGGATCGCTTCGTCTTGTTGTAGATTACCGTGGCTTGAATAAGGTTACAATCAGGAATAGGTATGCTCTTCCCCTTATCTCAAGTCTTTTAGAATGGATCAATGGTGCCAGGTTCTTCACGAAGATCGACTTACGGGGAGCATATAACCTCGTACGGATCCGACTAGGAGACGAATGGAAGACCGCGTTTCGCACCAGATATGGGCACTTCGAGTATACGGTCATGCAGTTCGGCCTCACTAATGCACTGGCAGTCTTCCAACACATGGCTAATGATATATTCCGAGATCTATTGGATGATTGTTTGATCATCTATTTGGATGATCTACTGGTTTATTCAAAGACCCAAGAAGAACATGATTCTCATGTACTATTAGTACTAAAACGACTTCGAGAACATGGTCTGTATGCAAAGCTGGAAAAATGTAGTTTCGGGTGCAACCAAGTGGAATTTCTCGGCTACATCATTTCGTCAGAAGGCATCTCCATGGACCCAGCTAAGGTCAAAACGGTGGTATAATGGCAAACTCCACGTTCGGTGCGGGATGTGCAATGCTTCCTAGGCTTTGCCAATTTTTACCGGAAGTTCATACAAGATTACTCAAAGATCGTTCTACCTCTCACACAACTTACCAGGAAGGGACAACCATTCATTTGGTCTGAAGAAACGGACGTGGCTTTCGAGAGTCTTAAAAAGGCATTTACATCGGCTCCAATTCTAGCTCATGTCGATCTGGAAAAACCATTTATTATCGAAGCTGACACATCGGATTTTGCATTGGGGAGCATTCTATCACAACAGGGGAATGATGAGAAGCTACATCCAGTGGCTTTTCACTCACGCAAGTTTCACGCCGCCGAAATCAACTACGAAATTCATGATAAGGAGCTACTGGCAATAGTGGATTCTTTTATGCAATGGAGGCATTTTCTGGAGGGATCCTCTCATCCGGTCACCGTATTTAGTGACCACAAGAACCTTGCCTACTTTCAGGATGCTCGTGTGTTGAATCGACGTCAAGCTCGGTGGGCCCACTTCCTCACGCGTTTCGACTTCAAAATTACATATCGTCCGGGGAAGCACCAAGGGAAGACAAATGCATTATCACGGCGTTCGTATCTAGCACCCCGTCCCGGCGAGCCAGCTTTCGATAACCAAAAACAAGTCATCTTGGGACCGGCACGACTACAAGCAACAAAGATCTTTGACATGCCCATGGATTCTTGCGTTATCGATACCATACGCGAAGACTTGAAGAAAGATGCGTTCGCCCAAGCTATACTAGCACAAATTGATCCCTCTCGAGCGTCGTGTTCACAGTCGCAACCACCAGGTACGGACTATCGGCAATTCAAATACCATGATGGATTACTCTTCTTTAAAGAACTTTTGTATGTTCCTAATGGTTCTTGCTGCCTTCAAGTAGTACAAAACTCTCATGACACATACAACTGGGCATTTTGGTAGTACTAAAACACTACATTTAGTACAACGATCATTCTGGTGGCCCTGTATGTGACAATTTGTCGAGGATTTTTTTTGGACTTGTGATACATGCTGCAGAGCGAAAATGCCAAGGCATCATCCATATGGTTTATTAGAACCATTACCAATTCCAAGCAAGCCGTGGCAATCCATTGCTCTAGACTTCATCACAGATCTTCCAGTCTCTAAGGGGTTCAATGCGATTCTAACGGTGGTCGATTGATATACGAAGATGGCTATTTCTTGCCATGTACTGAGGAGATCTCCAGTGAAGAAACTGCCGAAATTGTCATGCGTGAAGTATGTTGGCATCATGGACTTCCCGATAGTATCATCAGCGACCGTGGACCCCAGTTCGTGTCAAAATTCTGGAAGCACCTTTTTAACATGCTCAAGGTCACTTGTAACCTCTCCTCTGGCGACCACCCACAAACCGACGGCCAAGCCGAACGAACCAATCAAAAGCTGGAGCAGTATCTGCGGTGCTTTCTCAGCTATCATCAGGATGACTGGGTAGATATTCTCCACTTCACCGAATTTGCCTATAACAACTCTATCCACGCATCCACGAAAGTTACACCATTTTATGCTTATATGGGATGTCACCCCCGGTGGTGTGTACTTGAAACCCTAGAGGTGTCCACAAATCCTTGCGCAGAGGATCGTTTGGAGAGGTTACGCAAGATACAAGTGGATTTATCTACTCATCTCCAACAAGCTCAACAAACACACAAGGTTTATGCGGATCGTCATCGACTCCCATCTAGTTTTAACATTGGAGATCGGGTATGGCTACTCCGACGACACATCAAGACTACTCGCCCATGCGAGAAGTTGGATTATTGGCGATTAGGTCCTTTCCGTATTATTGGAAAGATTAATGATGTCGCTTTTCGTCTTGATCTACCTCCACAACTTCGGATACATCCGGTGTTTCATAGTTCTCTCCTCGAACCCTATCAAGAAAGCACCATCCCACGACGTATTACACAGCCTCCACCCCCGATCGAGCTTGAAGATGGACCTGAGTACGAGGTTGCCGCCATCCTTGATTCCAAGCTTGTTCGCAACAAGCTCTACTATCTAGTCGACTGGCTAGGATATAGTCCTAGCGAGCGTACTTGGGAACCAATAGAAAGAAAGATATATTAACGTCTTCTAAGGCCAAATTTGGCCCATGAGCCAATTGGTTTACAACAAAAGAGTATTTATCCAGTCATCATAACTAAAATAAAATTAAGTAAAAAACAGAACTTAAACTAAAAGAGTTCTAGTAGTGTACAATATGTAGTATACTCGAAAGTGACTATACACTAAGCCTAATTTTATTTCCACCCAAGCCTCTCGAGAAGAAGTGGGGGGTCAAAGGGTCTTGATGTGGGTTCCAATGTAGAGAGTGCCCTAGCCATGGCTTCTAGGCGGTGTAGCTCACGTTCCCTTATTTTCAATATTGCTTCCACATCATGTCGAGTTGCTTTGAAACCCGGCACCCGAGGACGTCTGGTTCTTCTCTGGTTTTCTGCCTCATCAATGGAAAGGCCGAGTGGTGCAAGTGTGTCGGCATTCGTTGTCTCCTCATGTTCCTGAAAAACTTCATTTGTTACATGTTCGTGATCATTAGCAACATTATTGTCAACATTTTGTAACTTATTCTCTCTGTGTTGTTTTAGCTCTAGAATGTATTTGCCTAATTTCTTTATATCTAGAGTATCTAATAGTTTGGGGAGGGTGGGAGACGAACCAAGTATGTCTTGGTATTTTGCCCTTATCTCGGCATAGGTTGGACACTTGCATGTAAAGTGGTACTCATCCTCTATCTCTATGTGACATAACCTACATATCCTTTCCTCCCTAGGGACTCCACTAGTACGGCCATTCTCAATCTCAAGTTGGTGAGATGATATTCTAAGTTGTCTAATGGCAACCCTTAGTGCATGTGGTAAGAATACATCTAGATATTTTGGCCGTGTTATAAAACCTAACTCAGAGAAGTGCATGAAGTGTTTCTTATAGTACAACATTTTAGATGGGAGTGGCTCTAGTGGGGTGATCCATTTACACCGAGTGTAAATTTGCCATATTTCTTGGCGTATTACTTTATTGCGGTCCTCATGAGAGATTAAAGTGTTATCACTTGTGTGGTTGTACCTAAGGGGAGGTAGGTTATTAATGTCTAGACCATTCGCAAGAAGCCAACTCACCATCATGCCATACCATGAGCTAGTATAGCCGGACTCATACAATGATCGAGAGGCCTTAAAGGCTTGATGAGATATTCTATCATGTGGTTGGATATGTATCCTATAAATGAAGACTACAAGTTGAAAAAGTGCCTCTACTAACATTGGGGGTAACGTGAACTCAGCCCTAATAATGTCATGTGGTACAGTCGATTTGCTTTGGAGTTGGCGTGATAGCATCATCACCAATGGTCTCTCTAATTGTGTCCACATGAAAGATGGTAATCCTGGAGCCCGAACCGCTGATGCATACATGAGGGAGGGGGTCACTAATGAGTCAAAGAGCCACCCTTTAGTCCGTGGCTCTTGAAAGTGTGCTTGGTGGCATTGTCTCTCTAGGAGTGAGAGGGATGCATGTCCTCTCATGAGTCTATCCTTCGTTGCCTGTGTCATCGAAAATTTACCTGAGCGGGCACTAAAAGTGACTCCGAGATAGACGTATGATCCAACCACCTCGACTGGGCTATGGGAGATAGTTAGGTGACACTTAGCTCTAACTTGGGCCGATGTGTGGAAGATAAGGACTTTCGTTTTCCCTAGATTCACTACCAATCCTCGTTGTACACAAAAGTCATCTAAGGCATTAAGGTGCCTTTGTAGGTCGTGTTCGGATTCAGAGAGCAAAACTATGTCATCCGCATAGAGCAAGATACGAACCTGCGTATCCCCAAGGACCACTCCGGTGCCTCCCTCACGAGCAATAAAATCTGTGATCTCATCAATGTAGATCCCAAAAAGCGTCGGTGATAGGGGGCAACCTTGTTTTACACCAATAGTGCTAGTGAAACGATTAGATAGGCCACCTGGGCATCGGACACACCCAGACACTTGTTCATATAGTGCGTAGATGGCCCATACCATATCATCTGGTATCCTCAAGCTTTTAAGTCTATCAAACATCTGCTCTCTAGGGACTGTGTCAAAGGCTTTGCGGAAGTCCACAAAACAATAGTATAATTTCTTCTTGCGAGCCTTAGTTTGGTCAATTAGGCATCTAAGTGTGAAGATATGATCAATAGTGGAGAAGGCTCATCTAAAGCCAGCTTGTTCAGGTGCACGAAGGTTTAGGGTCTCCATATAGTCGCTAAGCTCTGCTTCCATTACTGCACCATATAACTTAGCAAGGGTATGGCCTATCATAATGGTCCTATATGTATTTGGGTCCATGGGGTCCCCCCCTTTATGTATGGGGACCACTGTATTCATAGTCCACTGTGGTGGAAAACCCTCCGCAAGGGCACGATTGAAGATTAGAGTTAGCAAGGGAGCTAGGCACTCTCTCGCATATATAATGTGTTCTGCTCGCAATCCTGGTGGTCGATGGACTTCCTATGTTGTAATTTCTTTATGACCTTCACGACCCTAGAGGTCGTGAAAAGTGTCCCCGTGGTAGGCCGGGGTGTGGAAGGCATTGAAAAGGGTGGTTGGTTTGGGATTTGGTAAAGTCTCTCTGTATATGTGTGCCAAGTTTCGGGATCTTCGATGGGTGTTTGTGGTCTTGGCTCCTGTAGTCTCTTCCATGCCGTGGCGCAATCGCTACTCATGAGCATATGGTAGAGT
This sequence comes from Azolla caroliniana, assembly GCF_043228905.1. Classification (NCBI taxonomy): domain Eukaryota; kingdom Viridiplantae; phylum Streptophyta; class Polypodiopsida; order Salviniales; family Salviniaceae; genus Azolla; species Azolla caroliniana. The sequence continues at coordinate 18,595,210 of NW_028230439.1, read as the reverse complement.
TCCCAGTATTGGGATGCTTCCCACACTCGTCTCTTACGACGTCTCATCTTACGCATTTCTTTACGGGCTTGTATAGAGGTAATACTACCATTGAGTTGCGATACTGTAAGTTGTCTATGTAAGTCCCTACAATCCTCGTCATACCATTTATTTTGTGGCATTGATCCAGATCTACCTTGATTTGAGTGTTTTGTATATGGGAAACTGCTAGCTGCTGCGGAGTGAAGGATGTGTGTGAGTTTTGTACTAAGGCTTTCTAACGGTAGGGAGGGATCAAGGGAGGGGAGATGGGCCTGAACATGTTGAGAGTATATGTTAGAGAGCTCATGTGTGAAATGTATTGTGGTGTGATGGCATGGCTGACTAGACTTGGTGACCTTAGAGATATCACATTTTAGCTCGAAGTATAAGAAACTATGGTCTGCACCAATAGGGCATGGGGCCACTTGGAAGGAGTTAATCATGTGGGTAGCTTCAGGGCGCTCTATTAGATAGTCAACTGTGCTTTCCCCTCCTCCATGTGGGAAACATGTGAGCTCTTCCGAGCCCGACCACTTAGCTAGACCATTATATATGACCATCCGGTGCCGACTGCCAAGTTCGAGCAGATGATGGCCAAAGCTCGTGCTCTTCTTGAAGACTTCCATCGTCAATATCCAGACAAACCGGGTCCTCAATCCAAAACGACTTGTTACACTTGTCGTTTTAAAGGGGAGATAGTGTCATGATATGACAAGACTCGAACCCATGACCTTATACTACATGGGTCGAGCTCTTGGCCATTAGACTATACATTGTAATACATAAAATATTATTTTCATTTATGTTTTATTATAGAAAATTGATGTATATTCTAGATTTCTCTGGAACATTCTAGAAACTTCAAGAGTATTCCTTAGAACACTATAAAAGGGGGCACAAGGCATTATTTCGAACCAAATCGGTTCAACGCCAGTCTTAAGCCTCCTAGCTACTGTACATTTTCTTCACATAATATATATCTTTTCTCATCATCACTCTCTCTCTCTCTCTCTCTCTCTCTCTCTCCCTCCCTCTCACTCACTCTTTCCTTCTCTCTCGAGTTCTTCACCTCTCTTAGTACTAATACTTCTTTTAGTACTAATTCCTTCTCTGTCTTAGTACTGTTCCTGACACCACCTGGCTTCGAATCCAACATTCATCCGAAAGCCATATGCTGACTCAAGAAGCCTCTGTGCGGCCTTAAGCAAGCAACATGCACTTGACACTCAAAGATAACACAATACCTTCATCGAATCGGCTTCTAAATGTCGAAATCTGACAACTCCCTCTACACAAGAAGCGATTCGGGAAGTCCCTGTAGGGAGCTTAGACCGTCAGTGCGGAAACATCAACACCACCTTGTACTGAAGATCACTGAGTGTAGGAGATGGAAGATAGCAAGAGTAGAGAACAGAACGAGAAAAGAGGGAAAAAGAGGCACATAGTAGGAACTATATTATTCAAGCTCTCAATGGCACAATGTACAGAATGAACAACCTGACAAACTAGGGTACAAAGCCCCTTATACACTAATTGGGCTAGGGCAATTGCCCTTTCACATATTTACAGAATTTTCCTAAATCTAGTTTGTCCAAGATACAATGTGAATACGACCATTATAGACTAGTATTCGACACTCCCTCGGAATGGGTGTATACAATAGAAATCTATAATAAGGAATGCAAATGTACAATAGGTTGTCCAAGAAAAACAAATTTTTTGTTTGAGTCGGTCAACTCTGAAAAACATGTAAAAGAATACGTGTGTGGAAGCATATGTGTAAGAACACAGAGTACACGGTTTGGAAGTACGACAGTTTGGTGAAACACAGAAATCACAGTGAAAGAGAGGGGGAGAGAGAGAGAGAGAGAGAGCTGAAACTACGAAAACTATATTTAAAATAATTCTCTGTATGTTCTCTGTACATATTTCGTGCTCAGTGAGCACCTTTTATACAAGCCCTGACTATTGGGCTGACACAAGTACTAACAGTACTTGACCGCTCATAAATGAGCCTCCCACACTAACTCCCAAAACTATTCCTTATGAGGAATAACGTTCTAACGACCGTTCGGTTTAAACACTGCCACAACCATATTTTGCGTACGGTTTTACGCACCTAGTCTACGTATTGGGTTACACACCCATTTACGCACCCAATGTTGACCTTGTCTCTAAACACTCCCCCTCAAGCTCAACTTGAGATTCTGCGTGCTCCTCCAGATCTTTGCTCTAGCTCCTCCTAGCTTCATGCCATGCTCGCGCTCCTCGACCCGTTCGATTCCGCGCGCTTCGACCCTTCCAGTCGGATTGTCTACTCATGCAGCCCTTTTTAGCTCCCTTTCTATCGCAATGTTGGCGCCTCTTTCGTTGCCCTTTCCTCTGCTTGGCCCTCAGTCGATTCGTAATGTCCGAATCGAGCATTTCGATTAAATCAAACACTTTTGATTCAATTCCACTTTCGCCTGAATTGGTTGTCTCCAATTCGTCTTCTGTCTTTAGGCCTTTGACAACATCAGACCACGTCTTGGTCTTGGCCTTTACACCCTTCTTGGCTGTATTTCCCTTTTGTTTGGTTGTCTTCGACTCTTCCTTCCTGAAATCGAATTCTTCATCCGTTTCGGCATAGCGGTCACTACCACTACTTTCACGCTCCTGTTCCTGTCTCCCCCTCAAGTTCGGTGTATTGAGGTGCCTCAAACCCAGCTCACCCGAGAAATGCCATAATTTGTTGAGACCAAGGGGCTTGGTGAAGATGTCGGCAATCTACCGACCCGTCGGAACATACGCTAGTTCGACTTCACCAGAAAGGACACACTCGCGGACGAAATGATAATGCACCTCAATGTGCTTGGTCTGGTTGTGGAACAAAAGGTTTTCCCCAAGGTGGATGCAAGATTGTTGCAATAGATCATCGTTGGCTCAGACACCTCCACATGCAGATCCCATAATAGTCGTTTCAGCCAGATGACTTCGCACGTAGCGACAGTTGCCCCTCGATATTCGGCCTCCATGCTCAACATCGCTATTGTCGGTTGCTTCTTACTGATCCACGTGATCTCCGCACTTCCCAATGAGAATGTGTATCCGGATGTGGATCTATGATTGTGGGCATTTCCGGCCCAATCGGCATCCGTGTAACTGACTAATTGTTCGGCTACGCCTGCACGGTACAACAACGCCATGTCTTTCGTGCCGCTGACATATTGTAATATTCTTTGCGTGCACTGAAGGTGTTTGGTCGTGGGCTGCGACATAAATTGACTGATCATTCCAACCGGATAGCTGAGGTCGGGCCGAGTGATCATCAAGTAAATGAGGCTTTCGACAATCTGTCGAAACCGTGTCGGGTCACACGCCATTCCCGAATCTCGGCGAAGCTTTAAGTTTCTATCCAAAGGGGTCGAGATGGGCTTACAATCTGCCATCTCGAACTTGAAGAGCATATTCAGCGCGTAATGATGTTGACTGATCAATATGCCTTCGGGGGAATAGATCACTTCGATCCCAAGGAAGTAATGAAGGTCTCCAAGATCCTTCATTTCGAATGATGCCGCAAGTTGAAACTTGACGCGACCGATTTCTTCCTGGTTGGTACCGGCCATGACTAAATCATCAACATAAAGTAAAAGGCTAACCGGTCCATGTTTACCTTGCCAAACAAATAATGAAGTGTCCAACTTGGACGTTGTAAAGCCCATTCTACGCAACCGTTGCGTAATCTTCGCGTTCCAAACTTGTGGGGTTTGTTTAAGTCTGTATAACGCGTTCTTCAATCGGCAGACTGCCGAGGTGTTCTGTTTGGATCGAAATCGGGGGGCTGTACCATGTACACCTGTTCCTCAAGATCGCTTTGTAGGAACACATTTTTTACATCCATTTGATGTAAGTGCCATCCCTTCACCGCTGCTATGGCTAGCAGAACTCGCATGGTAGTCATCTTCACGACTTGGGCGAAGGTTTCGTTGTAATCTACGTCATGCTTCTCTGCATAGCCTTTCGCAACCAAACGGACCTTATATCGGTTGATGGAGTTGTCGGTGTTGTATTTCAGCTTATACACCCATCTACATCTGATTGTCTTTACACCATTCGGTACGTCAACCAGATCCCAAGTTTCATTGTCCGTTAAAGCGCGCATCTCTTCCTCCATCGCGACACGCCAATTTGCGTCTTTCGCCGCTTCTGCATAACTCTTCAGCTCACGCACTTCCGTCACTCGTGTCATGTACGCGTAATGGTGCACCATGTATTCATTGTACTTGTACATCTTTACGGGGTTTGTTAGGCGGTTAGATTGGCGCAATTCGTGATTACCCGATTTCACGGCCTTTTCGGCCGGTTTCGACTTCTTCCGTGAAGATTTGTTTTCGATTGGCCCAAAATTAGACTCGCTCTGATCAGACTCGGCACTACCGAAATCATATTCCGACATTTTCTTCTTCCCTTTTTCTTTACGCGTAAACCGTCCTTGGTTCTCTATGTGGGGACAACACGGTTGAGTCTGCACTACTCACCGACTCTTCATTTGGTTTGCCTTCTCGGCCCAACCCCTCATTTGGCCCACTTAGCCGAAATGAGGTCAGAGTCTCTGTAAGAGCTCCGATTTTCTCATCACGCGGAGGCAGCTCGGCCTCGCTGACCTCTTCTTCAGAATTCAGAATGGAGTCATGAGGTATTGGAGGTGAAGGCAACTACCACGAAGTGGATTCATTGAACACAACATCTCGGCTTACGCAAACTTCCTTCGTTCGGTGGTCATAGTAGTTATACCTATTTTGTTCGTCTGAATAACCGACTAAGATGCAGACTTCGGCTTTGGCATTTAGCTTCCTCCGTTTCTCCTTCGACACATGTATGTACGCGATGCTGCCGAAAATCCTCAAGTGTGCTAAGTTCGGCTTCTTGCCGTAATACAACTCATGTGGTGACACTCCTCCATTAGCAAAGGTCTAATTTTGCAAGTAAACTGCAGTCCTTACGGCTTCAGCCTAGTAAAACGACGACATATGCTTCTCTTCAAGCATTGCCTTGGCGGCTTCTTCGATTGTCCGATTCTTCCGCTCGACTACACCATTCTGCTCCAACGTATATCTACACGAGAATTCGCGTTGAATTCCCTCCTTGTGTAGATAACTCATGAACTGGTTGGAGAAATACTCCTTCTTGCCATCAGACCGTAGGCACTTGATCTTACGTCCAGTTTCCCTTTCCGCAAGGCTCTTCACTTTCAGGAACCACGTGAAGACTTCGCTCTTTTTCGTGATCAAGCACACCCAGGTATGCTGAGTGAAGTCATCAATGAAGGTTACGAAGTAACGAATTCCACTGAGACTCACGTTCTGTGTTGGTCCCCACACATCCGAGTGGATCAAATCCAATGGATTTCGACTACGATTACGCTCATTAGGGAATGGAAGTCGGTGTTGCTTCCCGAGTTGCCAGGCTTCATAGACTTGGCCATTACGGCCCCGAAATTTCGGCAATCCGAAAACAATGTTCTTCGTCTACATTTCTCGAAGCCATGGGAAGTTAACGTGGCCGAACCGCTTGTGCCTCGGGTCAATATCTGATTCGACCTTCTGACCTTTCGCAAACAACGCAGTTCTGGCTTGATTGGTGTCGACGATAAACATCCTCCCTTCACCGAGGCCTTGTGCGATAACTTGGCCTTCCTCTTCGATGTAGCACCCGAGGTGCGTGAATTGAACTTGCATCCCTTGGTCGACGATCTGACCGACCGACACAAGGTTCTTGGTTATTGTCAGAACGTGTAACATGTTCATAAGTTTCCCTTTCTACCCGACGTGACTTACGGGAACTTCTCCGACATGTTCGATGGTATTCGGAGTATCATCTCCCGTTTCGACAACTGCTTGCTTTTCCGGTTTCTCCAAGTACGAGAACCATTCCTCGTGACTCGACGCTCTGGAATCAACATACCACACCTCGCTTGGTTTCGAGGTGTTCATGGCCATCAAATTGCCCTTGTGCTTCATTACAAAGGTTGGGCCCGATCCACGTCCGGCTTGTTCAGAGCCCTCAGAGTAGTGCGATTTCTGATGCCTTCTTGCGTCTCTTTCGCTCGATCCGGCTTTGTCCGAATCGGCTCTCTTCTTCCAACACTCAGTCTCCCTATGGCCTTTCTTGCCACAGTACCAGCATTCCGTTACGGCCTTCTCTTGCCGGCTTCCGGCACCGCTATGACTCCCCCTGCTTCCGTAGAGTTTGGAATTGCTTCCGGCATTTCGATTATGCCGCATGTTCTGCTCTTTTCGGCCGCCTCCATTCCACGCCAATCCACCTCGTCCGCCATGACCATGTGGCCTATCTTCCTCCGTGTACAACATCTTGCTGTCGGTGTGCGTACTCGTTGACGCACCCACGTGATTTTCCTCTACGAGCAACATCGATTGAAGCTCGAAGAACGAAGGCGTAATCTCCCTTGTGCAGACTGTCGTTCGAAACGCTCCGAACTTTGACGCTAACCCACCAAGCCACACCTACACCATTTCTTCCTCAACATTCACGTTGATGGAGGCGAGAGAGTCACAGATCTCCTTGATTCGGGATGTGTAGTCGGCCATAAACAGATCTTTCTATCGGACATTGCTGAGCTGCAGTTTCTTGGCCGTTGTGCTAGCGGCGAAAATCCTCTTGAGATTCTCCCACGTGTCCTTTGGCGTCTTAGCATCCCGAATATAGCTCAAGAGCTGGTCGCTCACATAGGACGTGAAGCAGTAAAGAACTCTGCTTGCCGCTTGTTCCTGTTGGGGATATGTCCCTCCAGTGGGAGGAACCGACTGTTCGGAACTAGCCGACAGTCGAAGAGTCGAAGGAACCGACTGTTCGGTAATAGCCAACAGTAAACAGTCGAAGAGTCGACAACAAAGAGTCGATTATTTAAATATATTATTATTATTATTATTATAGTAATAATAATAGTAATGATATGTAGCAATGGCTACAATTGTAAATAGTCCACAGGATGTATCAATATATATATACATCTAGGGCAAACATAGTAATTGGGATGACAATAGAAGTGTGCGTAAGAGAGAAGCGAGAAGAGAGAGAGAGAGATAGAGAGAGAGAGAGGTTATATTATCGTCTTCGAAGGTCAAATATGACCTATGAAACCAAAAATATTATATTTCATGTGATACGTGTCAAAGTGAGTACAATGACTCTCGATGTTCAAGAACTTTACCAATGAATGTTGCAATCGAGAGTGCACATTGTGGTTGTGAGAGGAAGTCATGCAAAGATTGGGCTCGGTCGAAGAGATGTGGAAAGCATTGTCGAATATGATCAAAGGCAAAGCATTGTATCAAAGTGTGATACTCAAACTCGCGAACTTGTTTAGGGCAAAGTGTGCATAACCGACTACTCTCATCACGTGTGCCCCAACGCCCTGTTTCACATCGCAATGCATGTGAGCTAAGTCGCATGGAAGCAATGGTTTGAATGGAAGATAACGGTATAGGCTCTAACATGTATCGATGTGTACGATTTCCCCATTCCGCAAAGAATATGCTTTTGTAGTTAGGTGCAACATGTGTAGTATAATGTGTGAAGCGCGAGCCTCCACATTTGTCCCATGTCATGATACATTGGCATTGCAAAAAGGCCTCATTTATAGAGGAATCATATGATTCATCATGAAGAAAGTGTCTTGCATCCCATTTACCAAACCATTTTTCTATATCTTGCATCCAACCGGAACACAAAATTTTGCTTTGATGTGTCTTTTGGATCTTTTTGCTTGCTTCCCACTCAATTCTAGGAAGTCGATGTGAGGGACTTTTTTGAACCTTATGCATGTATTGAACAACCCTTTTCATGGCCATGATCTCAATGGGAAGCAATCTTGTCTCAAGGAGGAGGGTGTAGGGCGTTTGTTTCTTAACTTGTAGAAACTTTGTAAGAAAATGTTTTTGGACATTTTCAAACTCTTTCCACATAGATTTAGGGATGCTACCGCCCCATACTTCCACCCCATAGAGACGAACCGGTGTCAGCAAAGAGTCGAAAAGATATTTCTTGAGGACCCAACACTTAAGATCTCCAAGATTGCATCTGTTCTCAAATGCATAATATGCTCGATTACCCGCCTCTAAGCGGCGTGTAGCACATTCATTCCATCTATGATTTGAAGGAACTTCAAGGCCAAGATATTTGAAGCTTTCCACACATTCAAGTGGCTCATTGTTGTACATAATGCATGGTTTATCTCTTTTTTGGCTCTTCACAAACATAATCTTTGTTTTAGAGCTATTGACACTTAATTTAGTATGCATGCAAATTTTTTCCAATGCCTTCATAAGCTTTTATGCATCTCCTAAAGTATTTGCAAAAAGCACTACATCATCTGCATATAGCAAAAGCATAATCAAAACATTCCCAATGAAAACTTCTTCAACACATTCTTCCTTTGCAAACTTGGTAACCATTTCTTCCAATTCATCAATGCATAGACCAAATAGTGTTGGTGTGTGAGAGAGAGAGAACGGCGCCATAGTTGTGCGCGTAACAGCAAACACCAAGAACCCTGTGTGTGTGATACACTCATAATCAGAGTTTTGTAATCTCTTCCTTGTCCATCCATTGTATAGTGAAGTTTCTGCTCTCCCGTGGTTTTCTCCCGTTTTTAGGGTTTCCACGTAAATCTTTGTGTATTGTGTCGTCGTGTGCCTGTGTAGTGTATTTTCAGCATCGTTTGATGTTGTGGTTTTACAAATCTATTCTCAACAATTTGGTATCAAAGCTTGAGGTGCAAACATGGAAGGAGGTGTGAGCGGCTTCCCAGGCATGATAGTTCTAAACTCACAGAACTATGCAGACTGGAAGATAAAGATGGAGGACCTTCTCATAGTCAAAGACCTGTACGAGCCATCGACAGAGCTGATATACCTAGGGGGCTAGTGGAGTCGGATTGGAAACTTCTTAACAGAAAGATGGTGGCTACCATCTGAAAATGCGTTGACGTAAATGTCTTGCAACATGTGGCGAACAACACAAATGCACACGAGATGTGGCAGAAGCTGTGGGGTCTATATGAGAGGAAGAATGCGCTCAATAAAACCTCACTAATGAGAAAGATCGTACGGCTGAAATACAGGGATGGTGAAAGCATCGTTGAACATATCAACACATTCATGGGGTTTGTGAGGAGGCAAGGAGGAAGGACAAGGGAGTCCTGTCCCAGTCGGATAGAGGAAGGAACCGGCAAAGAAGTCCACCAAGGAGAGAAAAGTTCCAAGCCAGATCAAAGTCTAGAGGTAAGCTAGTGTGCTTTTACTGTGGTAAACCTGGACACTTCTCGAAGGACTGCCGACACATGAGAAAAGACAAGGGTGTCGGAAACAATGTTGAACCCAGGAAGATTCCTGATGAGAAGAACACTTCTGCCATTGCTACGAGTAATGAAGAATTGTTGTTCATCTATGAACAGACGAGTGCAAAGCTTGCAAGTGAAGAATGCACTTGGGTGATTGATTCAGAGGCATCGTTCCACATAACTCCGTCGAGAGAGTAATTCTTGACTTACATAGCCAGAGATCTCAGTTATGTGAAAATGGGTGATAGTGGAGAGTGCAAGATAGACAGAGTCGGAAGTGTCTGCTTGATGATGTTGACAGGGTGTTGATTGACTCTGAAGGATGGTCGACACTTCCTCGATATCAGATTGAATCTGATATTGACTGGAAGGTTAGATGACGAAGGCTATAGTGGTAGTTTTCAGAATGGCAAGTGGAAGTTCTGCCGAGGAAATCATATAGTGGCCTGAGCACTGAAAGAAGACACATTATATATGATGCATGCCCGATTGTGCAAATCGGAAGTAAATGTGGCAGCCGACTCGGTAGGAGAGATATGGCATAAGAGGCTAGGCTACATGAGTGAAAGGAATGCACCTGCTAGCCAACCAAAAGCTTCTACTAGAAGTCAAGGGAGTGCACCTGGAGAAGTGCGTCGATTGCTTAGTCAGAAAGTAGAACAGATCAACATTCCACACAAGACCACCACGAAGAAGAGAAGCTGCACTGGAACTAGTACACACAGATGTGTGTTACGTACATGGTCCATCGCATCGAGGTGGACAGTACTTTGTAACATTCATCAACGACTATAGTTGGAAGACATGGGCCTGCGTACTGAAGTCGAAGGATCAAGTACTGTCGGTTTTCAAGGAGTTCCAGGCTAGAACTGAATGATAGCCGACAGTCGAAGAGTCGACAATAGAGAGTCGATTATTTAAACAGATTACTACTATTATTATAGTAATAATAATAGTAATGATATGTTGCCGTGGCTACAATTGTAAATAGTCCACATGATGTATTAGTATATATATACATCTAGGGCAAACATAGTAATTGGGATGACAATAGAAGTATGCGTAAGAGAGAGGCGAGAAGAGAGAGAGAGAGAGAGAGAGAGAGAGAGCGGCGCGATAGCTGTGTGCGTAACAACAAACGCCAAGAACCCTGTGTGGGTGATACATTCATAATCAGAGTGTTGTAATCTTTGCCTTGGACATCCACTATATAATGAAGTTTCTGCTCTCCCATGGTTTTCTCCCGTTTTTAGGGTTTCCAGGTAAATCTCTATGTACTGTGTCGTCATGTGCCTATGTAGTGCATTTTCAGCATCGTTTGATCTTGTGGTTTTATGAATCGATTCTCAACAGTTCCCAACCCTAAAAGTCTCTATGTGTCGATTCGGGTGCTGTATCGTTAGCTCCTTCAACATAACTCTAGTAACCATGACCAAGTAGGTACTAGTGCATCTTGTACGACCAAGATGCGTAGTTGCTCCTGTCGAGCTTCCCATTCCTCGGTCCATATTTGTGAAAGGTTATGTGCGGAAGCAATAGAAAACCGAACACAGAAAATACACAGGTTTAATGGAGAGCTTGAATGTACACAGTACGCAGGAGAGACAGAGAGACACACTAAAAACTTAATTCAAAATAATACTCGATCTATACATACACCGTGCTAAGTGAGCACGTTTTATACAAGCCTTGACAAACGGGCTGACACAAGTACTGACAGTACTTGACTACTCATAAATGAGCCTCGACACTCACTCCCAAAATTATTCCTTACGAGGAATATCTCTCTAACGGCCTTTCGGTTTATGCACTGATACGGCCTCTGGTTACGCATCGGTTTGCGTAATGGTTTACGCATCCTTTTTACGCACCGGTCTGGCCTAACCAATCGGTCCCAACCGATCCGGTTCTCGACTTGCACAGCCAATCCGGCCAATGTTGAGCTTGTATCTCAACACTCCCCCTCAAGCTCAACTTGAGGTTCCATCCGCTCTTCCGGATCTGTGCTCCGGTTCCTTCTAGCTTCACGCCTTGCTCGCGCTTCTCGACCTGTTCGATTCCGCGCATCTCGATCCTTCCGGTCGGCTTGTCTGCTCACACGACCTTTCTTAGCTTCCTTGCTGTTGCGGTGTTGGCGCCTCTTCTACTGCCTTCTCTTCCACTTGGCCCTTGGTTGATTCAGCGTATCCGAATCAAACATCCGAACCGATTCGGCTTCCTCCGATTGGTTTTCGCTCTCGTTCGAGTTGGTTGTCTCCAACTCGTCTTCGGTCTTCTCGCCCTTGATGGCTTTGTCTCCCCCATGCTTGGTTGGCTTCGACTCTTTCTTTCGACTGCCCCCCTTATGTCTGCTTTCGGACTCTTCCGCGGATCCGCCCTCGGCTTCTTCAGCCGATCCGAAATCGAATTCATCATCCGACTCGGCATCACGGTCTTTTCCGCTCCTTTCCTGCTCTCTTCCGTGGTCATCATGGACATCTCTCCCCCTCAAGTTCGGCACGTTAAGGTGACGCAACCCAAGCGCACCCGAGAATTGCCGCAACTTGTCCAGACCAAGAGGCTTGGTGAAGATGTCGGCGTTCTGCCGATCCGTCGGAACATACTGAAGTTCAACTTCACCGGAGAGGACACGCTCACGGACGAAATGGTAGTTCACCTCAATGTGCTTAGTCCGCGCGTGGAAGATGACAGGAACTGCTCGCTCCCTATGCGCAATACTCGGCCACAACCGAGCTTAGAATCATACACAGAAAAAACGGGAAATGATAGCACGATACAATGGAGAGAAGAGTACACAGGATGTTTAACGTGGAAAACCCTGAGTGGGAAAAACCACGGCAGTCCACTAACTGCTAACTATCACTATATAACAATAATTACAACAGTGAGCTCACGGAGGCAACGACCTCGTGCTCACGATCTTCCCCACAAGCAGCAGTTACAACAGAGGCAATTCCCTCTTTCTCTCACTCTCTCTGTACATTGTTGCACTCTAATCTAGCGCCAACAAGAATGACAACAACTCTCTCGCACTGTATAACAAAAAGTTTGCCCTAAGTCATATTTATACTAATATGACTTTTCGGCTATTTACAAATATAGCCACGATGGACTCTCAGAAACATATTTACGAATATGTCTCTTTGTCCGGTGAGCACTCCTCATCGGGCCTGCATCATCCGGCGCTTGCTGGGTACTCGTCATCTGGTTCTCACTGGGTCTTCCGTTTCCGGGTACTCCTCATCCGGTTCTCATCGGGTCTACACCATCCGGCTCTCCGTAGTCGGGTACTCGTCATCCGGTTCTCATGGGGTCTGCAACATCTGGCTCTCCGTAGCTGGGTACTCGTCATCCGGTTCTCACCGGGTCTTCCGTAGCTGGGTAGTTTGCTCATCAGTACTGTTCTTCTGACTTCCCATCCGGAGGGACCTGTTTCCTAACCGATATTGCTGCTTACGTACCGTAGTACACATTGCGCACACTGAAGGTGCTCCTCGGTAGGTCGCACCATGAACTTGAAGAGCATATTCAACGCGTAATGACATTGGCTTATTAATATGCCTTCGGGGGTGCGGATCACTTTGATCCCGAGGAAGTAATGAAGGTTCCCCAGATCCTTCATGTTGAACGATGCCGCAAGCTGGAGCTCCACGCGGTCAATTTCACCAAGGTCGACGCTGGTGATGAGTCGACCTTTCCGGATGAACAGTGAGGAGTCAGATTTTGACGTCGCAAAGCCCAACTGACGCAAACGTTGCGTGATCTTCGCGTTCCAAGCACGCGGGGCTTGCTTTAGTCCGTAAAGGGACTTCTTCAATTGGCAAACCGCCGAAATGTTCGTTCCGGAGTGAAATCCGGGGGGCTGTACCATGTACACCTGTTCCTCAAGCTCACCTTGCATGAACGCATTCTTTACATCCATCTGATGTAAGTGCCACCCCTTTGCTGCAGCTACCGCAAGCAAAACACGGACGGTCATCATCTTCTTGACCGACGCAAACATCTCATCGTAGTTGATGTCATGTTTCTGCGCGTAACCTTTCGCTACTAATCGGGCCTTATATCGGTTGACTAAGCCGTCAATGTTGTACTTGACCTTGTACACTCACCTGTATCCGATTGGCTTCACACCTTTCGATGCGTCAACTAGGTCCCAGGTTTCATTCTCTGCTAATAATGCGCGCATCTCTTCCTCCATCCCGGCACACTAGTGCACGTCTTTCGCCGCTTCTGCGTAGCTCTCCGGCTCATGCACTTCCGCTACAGGGGTCATGTATGCATAGTGATGCGCCATGTACTCATTGTATCCGAACCGCACAATAGGGTTCTTCTGGCGGGTAGATCGGCGTAATTGCTCATTAGCCGATATTGAGGCTTTCTTAGCCGATGCGGACTTCGCTCTCGAAGACCCGTCATCACTTCCTTCGGAGTTGGACTCGCATCGATCCGACTCGTTCCTATCCGTGCCATAATCCGACACCTTCTTCTTCCCTTTTTCCTTGCGCATAAACCATCTCCTCGGCTTCCTACATGGGGAATGCACATCCGAGTCTCCACTACTCACCGGCTCTTCATCGGACCAGTCGAACTGACTTAGTCATCCATTTGGTCCGCTTAACTGAAACGAAATCAGACTCTCTTCGCGGGTCCCGATTTTAGGCTCATTTGGAGGCATCTCGGCCTCATTAACCTGGACACTTCAGAACTCGGATTGGAGGTGAGGTCCGGAGTCGGAGGCAAGTACTAGGACGCGGACTCGTCAAACACAACATCACGGCTCACGCGCGCTTGTTTGGTGCGAGGGTTATAACACTTATAACCCTTCTGCTCGTCCGAATAGCCAACCAAGATACACTTCTCGGCTTTCGCATCCAGCTTCCTCCGTTTCTCCTTTGGCACATGCACATACGCAACGCTATTGAAAACCCTCAAGTGTCGCAGATTCGGCTTCCTTCCGAAATACAGCTCATACGCCGACACTTTTTCTCCGATATGATTTTGGATGTATACCGCGGTTCGTACCGCCTCGGCCCAATAGAACTTGGGCAAGCTCTTTTCTTCTAGCATTGTCCGTGCCACTTCCGCAATCGACCGATTCTTCCTCTCGGCCATGCCGTTTTGCTCTTGCGTGTATCTACAACTGAATTCGTGCCGAATTCCCATCTGTTGCAGATAGCCGTTGAATTGACTGGAAAAGTACTCTTTTCCTCCATCAGACCGCAAGAACTTGACGAAACTTTTCAGGTCTCGGAAACAGTCAAAGACTTCACTCTTCTTCTCGATGAGGTAGATCCACGTGTGCCGCGTATGGTCGTCGATGAAGGAGATGAAATATCTACTCCCGCCAAGACTAATGTTCTGTGCCGGCCCCCATACATCGGAATGTATCAAGCCGAGTTTGTTCCGGCTCCGGTTATGCTCGTTGGGGAAAGGAAGTCGGTGTTGCTTCCCTAGTTGGCAGGCTTCACAAATTTGTTCCTTCCGGCCACTAAATTTGGGCAATCCAAACACCACCTGTTTCGATTGCAGGTCCTAAAGCCGTTGATAGTTGACGTGGCCTATCCGCTGGTGCCATAAGTCAATATCCAACTCGACTTTTTGTCCTTTCGCGAACATTGCAGTGCCACCGTCACTAGAGTCGAGGATAAACATCCTCCCGTCTCGGCGCCCTTGCGCAATAACACGACCTTCTTCCTTGATGAAGCACCGTAGATGCATGAACCGGACTTGCATCCCCTAGTCGACGATTTGCCCGACTGACACCAGATTCTTCATGATTGTTGGGACGTTAACACGTTCATGAGTTTCCCTTTCTGCCTGACATGGCTCAAGGGAACTTCACCGACATTCGTGATCGGATGCGGAGTGTCGTCTCCAGTTGCGACTACTCCCGGTTGCATCGGTTTTTCCAGGTACGAGAACCACTCCTTGTGGCACGTCATGTGGTTTGACGTGCCGGAGTCGACGTACCACACCTCGTCCGACTTCGGGGTGATCTTCTTCATCGAGTTTGCTTCGTGTCTCGTCACAAAGACTGACCCTTTTCCGGCTTTTCCGGATCCTTCGGCGTAGTGCGATCGTTGTCGATTTCCCTTGTCGGTCTGTCCGGAACCTGATCCGGACCCGGTTCTCTCCAAATCGGCGCGCTTTTTCCAACAATTGCTCTCCCTGTGGCCTTTCTTGCCATAGTACCAGCATTCCGCCATGGATTTGCCTTGCCAGTTCTTGTCGCCTCGACTCCCCCTGTTTCCAGAGGGTTCGGAATTGTTGTCGGCATCGCTTCGGTGCCTTCTTCTTTGATCCCGTCGGCTGCCTCCATTGCGCACCGACTCGCCTCGTCCGCCACAACCATGGGCCTATCTCCCTCCGTGTACAACATCTTGTTGTCGGCATGCATGCTCGTCGACGCACCCGCGTGGATCTCCTCTATAAGGAGTATCAACTGTAAGTCGAAAAATGACGATGTATTCTCCCGTGTACACACAACAGTTCGGAACGCTCTGAACTTCAACGCCAATCCCTTGAGACAGATCTGCACCATCTCGGCTTCCTCGTCGTTCACATCTATGGAGGCTAAGGAGTCACATATGTCTTTGATCTTCGAGGTGTAATCGGCCACCGACAAGTCGCGTTGTCCTAGGTTGCTCAACTCCTGTCGGAATTGAAGCTTCCTGGTTGTAGTGCTTGTGGCGAAAATCTTCTTCAGATTTCTCCAAGCATCCTTCGGCATTTTTGCATCCCAAATGTAGCTTAGGAGCTGCTCGCCCACACAAGACACGAAGCAGTATAGTACTCTGCTCGCCGATTGTTCCCACGCCGAGAAATCTCTGTGCGTTGATTCAGGTGTTGTGTCATTTGCTCCGTCGACATAGCTCCGGTAACCGTGCCCAAGCAGGTACTGGTGCATCTTGTAGGACCAAGATGCGTAGTTGTTTCTGTCGAGCTTCTCCATTGGAAGCGAGCTAGCCATGCCTCTATCCATCGGTTTTACCTGTTTTTCTTGGTTGTTTTTTCTTTTGAAGCTATGTTGACCGCAGAGGTTCTCACCCCTCGCGCTCTGAAAGGTTATGTGCGGAAGAAATAGAAAACCGAACACAGAAAATACGCAAGTTTAATGGAGAGCTTGAATGTACATAGTACACGGGAGAGACAGAGAGACACACTAAAAACTTAATTCAAATAATACTCGATCTATACATACACTATGTTTAGTGAGCACCTTTTATACAAGCCCTGACAATCGGGCTGACAGTACTTGACTGCTCATAAATGAGCCTTGACACTCACTCCCAAAATTATTTCTTACGAGAAATATCTCTCTAACGGCCTTTCGGTTTACGCACCGACACGACCTCTCGTTACGCACCAGTTTGCGTACTGGTTTACGCATCCGTTTTACGCACCGGTCCGGCCTAACCGATCGGACCCAACCGATCCGGTTCTTAGCTTGCACAGCCGATCCGGCCAATGTTGAGCTTGTATCTCAACAATATTGTTGTCTTATCCTTTTCATAGACAATAACTTAACTCTATTTTTATTGCAAGATTTTATGTCGGTTGTAGAGGAGTCTCAATCCTCGCACTCTGATACCATGTAAAAGAATACCTATGCAGAAGCGTATGTGTAAGAACACAAAGTACATTGTTCGGAAGTACGAGAGTTCAGTGAAACAGAGAAATCATAGAGAAAGAGAGAGAGAGAGAGAGAGAGAGAGAGAGAGCAGAAACTACAAAAACTATATTCAAAATAATTCTCTGGACATATTTCATGCTCAATGAGCACCTTTTATACAAGCCCCAACTATTGGGCTAACACAAGTACTGACAGTATTTGACCGCTCATAAATGAGCCTCCTACACTAACTCCCAAAACTATTCGTTACGAGGAATAACATTCTAATGGCCTTTTGGTTTAAACACCACCACGAGCATATTTTGCGTATGGTTTTATGCACCCAATCTACGTACTGGGTTACACACCCGTTTACGTACCCAGTGTTGACCTTGTCTCTCAACAAAACAAAAGGCCGAATCGGCCATAGTCAAAGGAATTGAGACCGAACTTCGAACTATCGATGATGATTGTTCTAAACCATTCTGAATGTTCGGCTCAATCGGACCGATTATTCATTATGCCCATCTGGTGCCATAGGGATCATAATCGATCTGCCGAAAGACACTTGGTCATCCCATCTTCGACATTATGGGCTGTAGATATATTCTCGAGGCTGATTTTTCCTGAAATGATGTAGTTCCGAACAAAGTGATATCTCACGTCAATATGATTCAAGCCATTGTGTTGAACCTGATTTTCCGTTGGGCCTTAATGTGCCGAGCATATCCCAAGGGTGGATGTAATTATTGACCAAACATCTATGAGGAAACCATGGGTGACATATAGTTTCTTCACGAACGTTGTGTAGGAGTGCAACATTGTTGGGGCAAATGCCAGTTTTTTGCCCTGGTTGAAGCATGCTCTTGAATTCATTCCCAATGAATGTGTGATGCAACTTTGGTTTTTGTTCTTCTTTCCATATTGTTTTTATCATTTTTATTGCATGAATATGGAGATTATTTAGGAAAATGAATCGCGTGCACACAAACAACAATGTGAATCTTCTTGTCATGGCACCATGCCTACACATTTCTTTAACTAGGGAAGCATAACCTTTGTTGGTGGATCTATAGTTAATGACTAGGTGTGATTAAGATCGCAAAATGTGAGATAAAAAGTGCTTGAGACGAGTCTAGTTATGAATAGATTGCAAGAAAGAGAGATAGAAAACTTGTGAATCCCACAAGTATAATGTATTTTATTAATCAATATTTAGATAAGAGTATGAATTCAGATTGAAAGAGAAGAATATAGAAACCTCGTGAATCCCACGAGTATAGTTTATTAATCGGTATTTAGAAACATATCCAATTTTCAAAGATCCCCCCCCCCCCCATTACATTGTGCTCCCCATCCTTATATAGTAATGGGAGAGGCTTATCAATTCATGATTTTTCTCTAACTATGACTCCATGCTTTTTCTAAAAGTGATCATGTGTTTTTTATCAACTATAGTGTTCATGCACACTAGATGTGCATGTGTAGCTTTTTTCTGTCATGCATTTTCTTCTAACTAAAGCTTTTCCTAGAAAATATGTGTGATATCATCTTTGTATATGGGATATCTACACTTTTAACACTCATGACGTGTTAGTATAATGGTGAGGCCCAGAATTAATAACATGGAGGTACAAGGTTCAAATCTTGGCCTATGCATGTAACACATATTTTAATACTTTCTTCTTTTTCTTCATATTTATTCGGTTATTTTATACGTTTTTCATGTAGTGTACAAAATACACTACAACACTCACCCCCTCCGAATCCACACATCCTCCGGTATGTGCCGAAGTTGCTGCTACTTGTTACTTTCCTTCATCTGTCACACCCTCTATCTTTTCCCCTTTGTCGATTATTAAATCTAGCTCACTTTCCTCGCTTTCTACACTTTCGTGATCCTTGTCCGATTGCTCCTTTGTGTCGGATTTGTCTAAAGTTACATAGGGTTCGGCGTCACTTTGCTTCTTGAAAATCTTCACTTGTTTCCCCGCTACAGGCACTCGAAGTATTGTTCCATCTAGATCACTTAGCCGGTAAGTTCCAATATTTCGAACCTCGTATGGTCCGAACCAGCTTTGAGTGAATTTCCATATCCTTATGTGTTGATGATCCAAACTACTGTCATAGACTATCACTCAATCTCCTTCTTCAATCTTCCGTGGTCGTAGACGGTGCTTTGTGTTGAAAGGACTTTGTGTTAAATGGTCAAGCTTGCTAGATGAGGAGGCGCCTCAGAAAGACAAGGATACGAGCTCCGACTCCAAAGTGCCCCTTACCGAATCGGAACGCGGAAGATAAAGGAATCGGAGTCCCCAGAACCAGGAAAATTCGGGGACACGGTCAAAGTAAAGGGAGAGGCCCACTCGCTTCTATTGTGGCAAGCCAGAGCACTTCTAGAAGAACTGTCGGCATTTTCGGAAAGACAAGGGAACCGACAATGCCAATTCGAAGAAGTCACTAGACTGAAACGGTTCAGATTAGCAAGGACCGAACCAGAAGGGAACGATGGCAATCGCGGCAAGTGAAGAAGAGTTTATGCTCATCAATTAGGAGAGTGAGTTGAACCTTGCCGTTGACGAGACAACCTGGGTTGTCGACTCCGGACTATCGTTCCACCTTACCCCGGACCGGAAATGCTTCTCATCCTACACAGCCGATGAGCACAGCTATGTCCGGATGGGGAATGAAGGGATATGCCTAATTATCGGCATAGGAGATGTGCTGTTGACGACATCAACCGTATGCAAGTTGCTGTTGAAGGATGTTCGACACGTTCTGGAGGTTCGAATGAACCTGATATCAGTCGGCTGGCTAGATGATGAAGGCTACACGGGTAGCATCTGGAACGGAGTCATGAAGTTCAGCAAAGGGAGCCTAATAGTAGCTAGGGCCCAGAAATTCAACACATTGTACCTAATTTATGCCTGGTTATGCCGGGAAGAAGTCGGAATGCGGAAGACAAAGGCACCGTAGTCCCCAGAACCGGGAAAAGTCGGGGACACGGTCAAAGTCAAGGGGGAGGCCTACTTGCTTCTATTGCGGCAAGCCGGGACACTTCCAGAAGAACTATCGGCATTTCCGAAAAGACAAGGAAACCGACGGTACCGATTCGAAGCGGACACCGGACCGGAACGGTAAAGACCAGAGGGGGCCGGACCGGAAGGGAACGACGACAATCGTGGCAAGTGAAGAAGAGTTTATGCTCATCACCGAGGTGAGTGAGCTAAACTTTGCCGGCGACGAGATGACCTGGGTGGTCGACCCCGGAGCGTCGTTCCACCTTACCCCGGAACGGAAATGCTTCTCATCCTACTTAGTCGGTGATCACGATTGTGTCCAGATGGGGAATGAAGGTACATGCTGAATTGTCGGCATAGGAGACGTGTGGTTGACAATACCAACCGGATGCAATCTGTTGCTGAAGGATGTCCGACACGTTCCGGAGGTTCATCTGAACCTGATATCAGCCGGTCGGCTAGATGATGAAGGCTACACAAGTAGCATCCGGAACGTTGCTATGAAGTTTAGCAAAGGGAGCCTGATTGTGGCTCGAGCCCGGAAGGTAAACACCCTGTACCTGATGAATGCCCGGTTATGTCTGGAGGAAGTGAACGTGGCATCCGACACTGCCGGTGAGCTGTGGCACAAGAGGCGGTGTCACATGAGCGAGAAGGGGATGAAGAGGCTTGCAGACGACAACCTCATTCCAGTGAAGAACGTGCACTTGGAGAAGTGCACTGGCTGTCTGGCCGGTAAACAAAACCGGACGTCCTTCCGATCGAGGCCACCGATGAGACGTAATGCACAACTGGAGTTGGTGCATACTGATGTATGTCAAGTGGACACGAAGTCACATGCCGGATCGCAGTACTTCGTGACATTCATAAATGACCACAGCCGGAAGTTGTGGGCCACACCGTTGAAGACGAAGGATCAAGTGTTATCCGTCTTCAAGGAGCTCCATGCGAGAGTGAAAAGAGAAACCGGCCGGAAGCTGAAGGTGGTTCGAGCAGATAACGGAGGTGAATACCGGGGGTAGTTCGAGGAGTACTGTCGCTCGAAGGGAATCCGACTCGAATTTACCGTGTTGAAGACGCCGGAACTAAACGGGCTGGCCGAGAGGATGAACCAGACCATAATGGAGAGGGTCCGAAGTATGCTGGCGCATGCAAAACTACCCAAGAAGTTTTGGGCTGAGGCACTGTCGATGGCGACATATGTGATAAAAAGATCACCCTCAGTACCCTTGGACAGAGACATGCCACAAAGAGTCTGGACCGGTAAGGAAGTGTCCTACCGGCATCTGAAGGTATTTGGGTGTCTCGCGTATGTGCATGTAGCTAAGGACTGGAGAGGAAAACTAGATCCGAAGACCCGGCCATGCATATTCCTCGGTTACGGCGATGATGTGTTCGGCTATCGAGTGTGGGACCTTGTCGACAAGAAGGTATTCCGGAGTTGAGATATTATCTTCATGGAGGACAAGACGCTCGCTGACTGGGAGTCGGAGAAGAAGATAATGAACTCCGAGTCGACCGGTAAGGATCAATTCTACGATGAGCCGACTCAACCGGCAAGAGACCGGTTAGCACTCGAGGAACCAGCCGGTTACGGTGAGGATACCGAATCGGTAGAAGAAGAAGTAGAGGAAGCTGAAATCGGAACCGGCCAAGGCCCCAAATCGGATTCGGATGAAGAGCAAATGGAGGAGCCGGTTACGGAAGCCCAGAGACGGAGATATCCTCTCAGAGAGAGAAGGCCCCCCCGGAGATTTCCGGATGTAGAGCTTGTGTTGCTAACCGATGAGGGGGAGCCAGAAAGCTTCAAAGAAGCGAAGGATGACACCCACAGCCGAAAATGGTTAAGTGCCATGCATGATGAGATGGATTCCCTGCATGAGAACCATACGTACGAATTGATGGAGTTGCCAAAAGGAAAGCGGGCACTCCGAAACAAGTGGGTGTACAAGTTGAAACTGGGAGATGCCGGCAACCCCCCGAGATACAAAGCCAGAATCTTGGTGAAGGGGTTCCAGCAAAAGAAGGGCGTGGACTTCGACGAGATATTTGCTCCGGTAGTAAAGATGACCTCACTCCGGACAGTGCTGAGTATAGCGGCAAGCATGGACCTCGAGGTAGAGTAGCTGGACGTGAAGACGACATTCCTTCACGGTGACCTCGAAGAGGAAATTTACATGCAGCAACCGGAAGGATTCATGGAGAAAGGGAAGGAGCACCTGGTATGCCGGTTGAAGAAGAGCCTGTACGGATTGAAGGAGGCTCCCCGACAATGGTACCGGAAGTTCGACTCCTTCATGACCGATCAAGGGTACCACAAGACGCAGGCCGATCACTGTGTGTTTGTGAAGAAGTTCGAAGGAGGCGACTTCCTGATACTCCTTTTGTACGTGGACGACATGTTGATCGTCAGACGGGACCAAGCAAAAAAACGGATGCTGAAGAAGGCTCTCAACTGAACCTTCTCAATGAAAGACTTGGGTCCGGCAAGACAGATGTTGGGGATGCATATCATCCGGATCTGGCCAACGAAGCAACTATGGCTGTCGCAGGAGAAGTACGTGAAAAAGGTGCTTCAGCGGTTCAACATGTCAAATGCGAAACCGGTCGGATCGACACTTCCGGCAAACTGCAGGTTATCCGGTAAGCAAAGCCCGAAGATGAAAGCAGAGAAGGCAGATATGATGAAGGTTCCATATGCCTCTGCCGTCGGGAGCTTAATGTACGCAATGATGTGTACCTAACCGGATATAGGATACGCAGTCGGAGTGCTGAGCCGGTTTATGAGCAATCCCGGCAAGGAGCACTGGAACACGGTCAAATGGATACTCCGGTACTTGAATGGCACTCCAAATATGTGTCTCCGATTCGGCTCCGAAAAACCTCAACTTGACGGTTTTACCGATTCGGACATGCCGGCTGATGTGGATACCAACCGATCTACATCCGGGTATGTAATGACATATGCAGGGGGAGGTGTTTGGTGGCAATCAAGGCTGCAGAAGATGGTTGCGTTGTCAACCACGGAGGTGGAGTACATGGCGGCTGTGGAAGACGGCAAGGAAATATTATCGATGAAGGACTTCATCGGAGAGCTCGGTATCCGGCAAGATGAATATCGGCTCTATTGTGACAGTAAAAGTGCCATCCACCTTGCTAAGAATGCGGCCTACCATTCCTGGACGAAGCATATCCAGCGTAGGTATCACTGGATCCGGGAAAGAGTAGAATACCAGGAGTTCGCGCTGGCGAAGATCCACACGACCGAGAACGGGTCAGATATACTGACCAAAGTACTGACACTTGACAAGTTGGATGCATGTCGGAAGCGGGTCAGACTACTAAGATATCCCATGCCGGAGTGAAGGGGGAGTTTGTTAGGAAACAGGTCCCTCTGGATGGGAAGACCCGGTGAGAACCGGATGAGGAGTACCCGGCAATGGAAGACCAGGTGAGAACCGGATGATGAGTGCCCGGCAAGCGCCGGATGATGGAAGCCCGGTGAGGAGTGCTCACCGGTGTCGTGTGAATCTTCACACACTATGTAAAAAAATAATGCAATAATTATTATAGATTAGATTAGTAGCGTACTATAGAAAGATGGATATACTCAAGAGCTTCAAAACATATTTTACTATAATGGAGAAATACATATCAAGTTATGTGAAAATAAAGTTTGAGAAGATAGGGAAATTAGAACTATCCCACATAGATAGGAAAGTTAAGGCCCTGGCTATATAAGCACTTGGAGCTCCCTCATTTTTCATTTGTGCTAAGAGCACTTTGGCCACTTTGTCTTGATGGATGATGGTGGCCAAATTCCCTAAAACTGGAAACCGACTGGTAAACAAACCCGAAAATTGGTCCTGTAAGCAAATCCGGAAACCGGCCGGTATGCAAACTGGAAACTGGCCGGTAAGCAAAACCGGAACCGGAACCGGTATGCAAACTGGAAACCGGTCGGTAAGCAAAATCGGAACTAGAACTGGCTAGCAAGCAAAATGGAACCGGCCGGCGAGGGATTCGGTGATCGGGCGGAACTGGCTACCGGACGAGGTTGGACGCGGACGGACGGAAGATTGGATCATGCAACAAACTAAAGTAAAGTGAAGAGAACTAAAGTAAAGGCCATGTGGACGCAAGCAACTAAAGTTGGAGTGCATGCAAAAAGTAAACGTCATGTGGACGGTCACATGCAACTAAACGAAAAAGCCATGCCACTAAAAATAGATGCAACTAAAAGAAAAAGCTAAGCAACTAAAAGTAGAGGCCATGCAACAAAAAGTGGACATGCAGATGATCAAGGGAGAACTCCATATAAAATTCCATTTTTTCCTACACTTATGCTCTCCATATATTATATTGTTTTTCTTTTCCTTTGGGGCTCCCCTATCTTATTGAAGCCATATCTCTCAAGTAAACCCTAATTTTCTTTTCGAAGCCATATCTCTCAAGTAAACCCTAATTTTCTTATCGAAGCCATATCTCTCAAGTAAACCCTAATTTCCTTACGGAAGCCATATCTTACTCATAACCCTAAATTTCCCTACGGAAGCCATAATACTCATATAACCATAATCTCTTATCAAAACCAAAAACCCTAATTTTCTATAGAATTCATATCTTAATTTCCTCTAATCTATTACTCTAGCCATCTCCATTAGCAAACTTTTGGTAATCCCAATCTTGGGATTAATTGTAATCTTTCTTTCTACTTGTTAATGAAATTTGTTAATCTTTCTCATTTCGGTTAATTCTTAGTACATAAATATACGAATTTGATATCCTCTAGTCAAAGGCCCCGGGGTCTTGCCTCAACGTTGACGTATCCTCGCCGTATTTTCGCGACATCTTTGGTGAATCCGACGTGAAACGAGGCAGTAGGAGGATATCAAGTACGAAGATGGCTTCGACGAGTGGAAGTCAAGGAGAAGAATTGACGAAAGGCATGGTGTCCGTCGTCGAATTCATGCTGAAAGAGAGAGATCGGGAGGCTTTAGTCAACAAAGCTGTTGACCGAACTGTGGAGACAGGTGGAAGATTCGGTGGCAAGAACATCACAAATTTCCTTGCTACCTTCCAAAACGAGATGCAACAAAGAGATGTCCATGATCTAAAACAAATTTCAAGCTTTAAGCGTGTGGTAGAACCTGGGATCCGTGAGCGCGTGATGGAGATCCAAAATGAGCATGCAACTTGGGCGGAGTTCGAAAGGGCTCTTCTCACTAAATACATTCTTGAAGACACATCACGGATGACTCGGCATACGTTAATGAATTGGATCGAGAAGAAAGGGAAGAATCTGTGTGCATCAGGAGTTTATGCCGAATTCGACCAGAAGTACAACCGACTTCCGAGTGTCGAGCAACGAGTTCTAGACAGAGATAAAGTCTTACTATTCCTAAAGGCAGTGGATGCGAAAGATCGGCGAGAATTGGGCAGTTTCTTGGAGGACGAAACGCAACCAAATGGCTTGGTAGCGGACTGGGCAGCAGTGAAGAAGGCTTGCAACCGTTTTGATAAGCGGCGACAATGGCAAGAGGAAGCTAAGGTCGAGAATCCACAATTATGGAAGAAGGGACGATTGAGCCTAGTAAGCCGATCAATAATTTCGACAAGAAAGCAATGGAGGAGTCTATAATCGAAGAGCTCTCTAAGAAGTTTGAAGCGGTATCGCTAGCCAACTTAGGTTGACGCGGGCCGAAGGGAAAAGAAGCATATAGATGTGTGTGGTGCGATAGCTTCGAACACTCACGAAGGGAATGTGCTGACTTGCAAGATGCGATCCGCAAGAATGTCGTATATTTGGATGGCAACATGATTCACTCGAGCGAGACCCGGAAGCCACTACGAGTGAACTTCGGAAGAGGTGGGCGGAAAAAGATTGTAGAAGAAGAGGATGCAAGGTATGTGGAGGCTATGCACTATGCCGCTTCGGCTGGGATACGAGTTGGAAAAGAGAATCTTAGAATGATCAAGCCAGGAGCTGGGTTTTGGCCAATGGTGTTCGAGTGCGAAGAAAAAGGCAAAATCAATTCAGAGGATCTAAAACTTGCTGACCGAAACGTGCGACGAGCTACCGGATGGTCAGATCCACTCGACGAAAACACAAGCTTTGCGGAGGTTGTGTGTGACACCTATGAAGCCCTTGTCGAAGAGAAGAGGAAAAGAACCGGTGAAGAAGATGGCACATCATAGCGTCCTAACACGAGGAATGGAGGGAAAGAAGGGCCACCCCAACCTATCCCAAGAAAAGAGATTAGTGAAACAAACATGAAGCCCTGTGGATCGAGCCAACCTGCTCAGATGGAAGTCGAAGAATCAACGAAGAAAGGAAAAGAACGAGCGGCACCGACTTACAAGCTAAGATCGGACATAGAACAAACAACTAGCTTGCGGAAGGTCCTTGAGGAGAAGGTTTTAGATAGTCATGTCGACCTTACCTTGAGAGAGCTACTTGGGATCGTGAAGAAGGAGTTCCATGATACTATCGTGGACCTTAATAAAAGGAAGCGGCAACAATCTGATGAAGAGGAGGTGAAAACAAGTGCCATAACCATGGCAATATCAGAAGAGGAGGAAGAAGAAGAAGTGGTGGCGGATAGCCATCACTCGCGGCCTCATTGGGCAAGAGCGACAACGGAGACGCCGGTGAAGATTGGGGAGAAGAAAGAGACCGTGGTCGCTTTGATTGACCATGGCTCAGAGATCAACCTCATGTGGACCGAGTTCTACAAGAAAGGAAGATGGACGATTAATACAAACCACGGATGGAAGATTCGAGCGGCGACGAAGGCTACGGACGACTTGTACGGAGCTTGCCCCAACGTTAAAGTCACGATCGGGGATGTGGAGATTGATTAACCCTTCTTCGTGCAAGACTCGGCTTCACATCCCATCATCCTAGGACAACCATATATAACATCGTCCCGGATGGAGACCAAGGTGTTCGATAATGGAGCAGCCTTCGCGCGCGTCAAGAATCTTGATAGTAAAAGATCTGTTCAATTCCTGACGGTGCGAGCTAATCATGAAAGGAACCGAGATAGCCTTGGAGGCAAATCCTCGGATTTTTAAAGCGGACTATTGAAGCATGGGGCACAAATAGTCCGAGCAATCATAAGTCCCCACAAGGAAGCAGAGTGTGTGGATTGCAAGGAGAAGCAACATGCGTCACACCTAGCGGCGCATGCAAACTAAGACTACTCAACAAGAAGGAAAAGTGTCAGATACAAGACTTCGAGGAGGTGCTGAAAGAAGAAAGCATAATCGAAGAAGAAGAATTCGTGTCATATATTCTCGAGGAAGCCTCATTTAACGACACCATCGGCGAAATCGAGGAAGTCGTGGACTTGAGCTATCCTCACCATCAACATTTGATTTCGGTTAACTTCGTCAACATGTATACTATCATCGATGAATATCATCGAGGCATCTTGATAGAGGAAGCCGAAGTCAACACAAAATATAAAACCGTGGATAGGAAGATCAAGCAAGTTGCAGTTCCGCTACCGGAAGATAGCTGGCAAAAGATGAAGGAAGTTGCAAAAGATCCAAGCTTAAGGAACCCAAATACAATTGGTCACGTCTTCACTGAAGAGACGAAGGGAAAGCTACGAGTTGGAAGGGAGGATTTCCTCCTCCCTGAAGAGGAGCAGATGTTTCGTGGAATACTTGAAAGACATGGGAAGGCTTTCGTGTTTTTCCCACAAGAAATCGGCTGTGCTAATCCAAGGACGGTAGAATCGATGGTGATCTTCACGGTGCCGCATGTGCCTTGGAATTTGAAACCAATACCGGTTCAGAGAGCACACCTACCGAAGCTGATCGAGCTCTTAAAGGAGAAGGTGAGGATGGGAATTCTAGAACCGTCGAACGCTCCTTATTCTAATAGGTGGTTCATAGTGCCAAAGAAGAATGGATCATTGCGATTCATTCAAGATCTTCAACCCATCAACGAGGTGACAATTCGGAATGCTGGAATTGGTCCGAGTGTGGATGAATTTGCTGAGGTGTTTGCGGGCCGGTCCATCTACTCAATCAGCGATCTCTACTCTGGCTACGATCAATTCCAGTTGGCGATCGATAGTCGTGACATTACAACCATGAGAACTCCAATCAGGTTGGTGCGGATGTGTACCTTACCTCAAGGCGCAACGAACTCGGTGGCTCATATGGTGAATGCCATGAACAAGGTCTTGAAGGATTGCATCCCGGATATCATGATGCCATTCTTAGATGATATTCCGATAAAAGGATGTTCAAATGAAGAGAAGGATGAATCTAAAGATAAGGATGGATGTAGAAAGTTCGTCGTGGATCATATGAAAGATTGCGAGAAGGTTCTCCAAAGGCTCGAAGATGCGAATTTGACATTTTCGGGAGAAAAATCTACATTCAGGCAACCATAGATCCTAGTGGTAGGTCACTTGTGTGGAGCATACGGTCGGAAGCCTTCGCCACCCAAGGTGAATGCAATCCAAGACATGAAAGAAGAATGTGTAACCCAAACGGAGGTTCGAAGGTTCCTTGGAGCATGCGCGTTTTATCATATTTGGATTCCACACTACGCCCACATTGTTGAGCCATTATATGGTCTACTAAAGAAGAAGCGGATGTTTGAATGGGCGCGCGAGCATACAATCGCCATCCGAAGGCTGAAGAAATTATTGATGGAGGCACCTGCATTACGGAAAGCGGACTATTCATACGGCAAGCCGATTTTCGTGACTGTGGATACTAGTCCAATCGGAATTGGATGGGTTATCAACCAAGAAGATGAAGATTGCAACCGATATGCAATTCTGTTTGGCGCGAAAGTGTTAAGTCACAGGCAAAGAAGGTATGCCCAAGTGAAGAGGGAGCTTGGGGATGTCGAATACATGTGTATAATGGACGTATTCACACTATCCCGTTTTGGCCATTTATGTAATTAGCATAAAGGGTAGTTGCCCTAAGTCAGTCACTATATATAGTGACCTTGTAACCCTTTTGTAAGGTTGGCTGTTGTATTGTTGTTTTGTGAAATAAAAGAGTCCTTTTTTGTGTCTCTCTCTCTCTCTGTGCAACGACCTACATTCCATCATACACAGGGAAGAAACAGGGATCGAATGCTTCTCGATCTTCCGCATTGATGACCTTCCTCGCATACAACATCTGGTATCAGAGCGAGGTTCGGCCGTCATCACCGCCTGCACAGCATTCGGTGTCTTTCGGCAGACCGTTTTCGGTCTCTTCGGCATCAGATGGGCGTAACGACAAACCAGTCCGGTTAGAGCCGGACACAGAGCAGGATGGTTCCCGACAACCGACATCAGTTCCTTAATGATCGGCTTCAACTGTTCCGACCCGACCAGTTCGGTCTTCTGCTTTCGGACCCTGCCGACTCGAACAAAGCTGATATGTCCGAGAACCTGAGTCTATACCTGTAATCTTAGATAACCCATGTATACGCCCATTACGGGGGAGTGTCGAATACATGTGTATAATGGACGTATTCATACTATCCCGTTTTGGCCATTTATGTAATTAGCATAAAGGGTAGTTGCCCTAAGTCAGTCACTATATATAGTGACCTTGTAACCCTTTTGTAAGGTTGGCTGTTGTATTGTTGTTTTGTGAAATAAAAGAGTCCTTTTTTGTGTGTGTGTGTCTCTCTCTCTCTCTCTGTGCAACGACCTACATTCCATCATACACAGGGAAGAAACAGGGATCGAATGCTTCTCGATCTTCCGCATTGATGACCTTCCTCGCATACAACAGGGGAATCGTCTCGGCAATCAAATCTGATCGTGATTACCTTATTGGAGTAGAAGTCATAATTGAGACAGATTGCCTACCAAATTTGGGTATGATATCTGGTTGTAATACACCAGATACTGCCATGTTGCGTTGGATTGCATATATCAAATCACTCAACCCGGAGATCTGTCATGTAGCTGGGAAGCGTAATGTCGTTGCAGACATGCTATCACGAACGAGATACGACGGAGAAGAAGATCGACATTCTAATGAAGATGATGTTGTCTTGGATTTCTTTGCAAGTTCCTACGCTTGGGTGTTGACTACTTTCATAGAAGAGGACTACGAAGGCGAATTCGTGGAGATCGGGAAATACTTGAGTTCTCTCCAAAAAGATGAATCATGGTCGACGGAAGATTTCCATCGAATTCGGAAGAAGGCATACAAGTATTTCCTTAAGGATGGAGCTCTTTGGAGGCATGCAAAAAAGAAGAATGGGACTCCGATGAGAGTTGTCTGCAAGCAAGAAGACCAACAAAAACTAATGTCCGAATTTCATGATAGTGTTTTTGTAGGCCATCGAGGAAAATGGGCTACGTTTGTGAAGCTTAAGGAGAAATATTGGTGGCCGGGCATCTACAAAGATGTAGCAGCTTATGTGGAAACATGTAAGGAATGTCATATGTTTTCGAATATTCGCCATCGAGATGGACTTCATCCGACTTACCCGTTGGCTATGCATTACAAGTGGATGGTGGACATCGTGATGATGCCAATGGGGCGATGGCAGATGAAGTATCTTGTGCTCACGAGAGAGGATCTTACCAATCAAGTTGAAGGGTGAGCATTAAGAACTAAGGAGACATCATCGGTATGCCGATTCCTTCTTGAAGATGTTATTTGCAGATATGGATGCGTCGGCAAGATAGTGGCTGATAGAGGCGAGTTGGACGCCAATGAAGCTAGAGAATTCTTCTTGAGGATGGGAATCAAATTATGTCTTACCATGGCGTATAATCCGGAAGCAAATGGGAAGGTGGAATGTGGACATGGACCGATTGTGAAGGCTCTAGTGAAAGCTTTCCATGGGAAAATAGGAGAATGGCCGCGTCTATTGCCATTTGCACTATGGGCTGACAAGACTACTCATAGCACGGTGACGGGATACATGCCGGCAGAGCTCATATTCGGACAAAAGCCAATAATGCCTATAGAACAAAGTATTATTTCATGGTTTGCATTGCCATGGCAAGATGAGATAAGTAGAGAAGATCTTCTAGCATTGAGCATTCGACAATTAAAGAGGAATTTGGAAGATATAGAGGTGGCTAAATCGTGGCTAAAGAATGCAAGGCTAAAGAACAAGAAAGACTTCGATAAACGACATCGACTTCGGCCGAGGAAAATCGTTGAAGGAGATTGGATGCTAGTCTATGACAGTAGCCTAGATAACCAACATAGTACAGCTCGAAAATTCTCACAACGATGGTTTGGGCCATATGTAGTGAAGAAAGTGGAAGATAATGCAACATATCATTTAGTAGAACTGGATAGTACACCACTTGCCTTGCCAATTGCCGGTAAAAGAATCAAGATCTTCAAGAGAAGAGATAGAATAGAAATTGGATTCAAAGCTTTTGACGATTTAGTCTTAAGCATCGATGAAAAAGTATAGTAAACAAAAGTGGAGCCTCACCAAAATTTGCACATACCAGTGGATGTGCAGGTTTGGTGGGGGCGAATGTCGTGTGTATCTTCACACACTATGTAAAAAAATAATGAAATAATTATTATAGATTAGATTAGTAGCTTACTATAGAAAGATGGATATACTCAAGAGCTTCAAAACGTATTTTACTATAATGGAGAAATACATATCAAGTTATGTGAAAATAAAGTTTGAGAAGATAGGGAAATTAGAACTATCCCACATAGATAGGAAAGTTAAGGCCCTGGCTATATAAGCACTTGGAGCTCCCTCATTTTTCATTTGTGCTAAGAGCACTTTGGCCACTTTGTCTTGATGGATGATGGTGACCAAATTCCCTAAAACCGGAAATCGGCCGGTAAACAAATCTGGAAACCGGTCTGGTAAACAAATCCGGAAACTGGCTGGTATGCAAATCGGAAACTGGCTGGTAAGCAAAACCGGAACCAGAACCGGTATGCAAACCAGAAACCAGCCGGTAAGCAAAATCGGAACCGGAACTGGCTAGCAAGCAAAATGGAACCGGCCGGCGAGGGATTCGGTGATCGGGCGGAATCGGCTATCGGACGAGGTTGGACGTGGACGAACGGAAGATTGGATCATGCAACAAACTAAAGTAAAGTGAAGAGAACTAAAGTAAAGGCCATGTGGACGCAAGCAACTAAAGTTGGAGTGAATGCAAAAAATAAAGGTCATGTGGACGGTCACATGCAACTAAACGAAAAAGCCATGCCACTAAAAATAGATGCAACTAAAAGAAAAAGCTAAGCAACTAAAAGTAGAGGCCATGCAACAAAAAGTGGACATGCAAATGATCAAGGGAGAACTCCATATAAAATTCCATTTTTTCCTACACTCATGCTCTCCATATATTATATTGTTTTTCTTTTCCTTCGGGGCTCCCCTATCTTATCGAAGCCATATCTCTCAAGTAAACCCTAATTTTCTTATGGAAGCCATATCTCTCAAGTAAACCCTAATTTTCTTATTGAAGCCATATCTCTTATGTAAACCCTAATTTCCTTACGGAAGCCATATCTTACTCATAACTCTAAATTTCCCTACGGAAGCCATAATACTCATATAACCATAATCTCTTACCAAAACCAAAAACCCTAATTTTCTATAGAATTCATATCTTAATTTCCTCTAATCTATTACTCTAGCCATCTCCATTAGCAAACTTTTTGTAATCCCAATCTTGGGATTAATTCTAATCTTTCTTTCTACTTGTTAATGAAATTTGTTAATCTTTCTCATTTTGGTTAATTCTTAGTACATAAATATACGAATTTGATATCCTCTAGTCAAAGGCCTCGGGGTCTTGCCTCAACGTTCACGTATCCTCGTCATATTTTCGCGACACCGGATGAAGGGACATATTCGTAAATATGTTTCTAAGAGTCCATCGGGGCTATATTTGTAAATAGCCAAAAAGTCATATTAGTATAAATATTACTGAGGGAAATGTAGTGATGTGTGTTGTGATTCTTGTTGGCGCATGATTAGACGGCAACAGTGTACACAGAGAGAGAGACAGGAAGAGGTTGTTGCCTCTGTTGTAACCGCCACCTGTGGTGAAGATAACAAGCTCGAGGTCGTTGCCTCGGTGCTTTACCATTGTATATTGTTACATAGTGATAGTTTGCATTCTGTGGGCTGCCGTGGTATTTTTTTCCTAGTTTGGGTTTTTTCCACGTTAACATCCTGTGTACTCTTCTCTCCATTGTGTCGTGCATTCATTCCCTTTTTTTTTTTGTGTTTGATTCTAAGCTTGGTTGTGGCCGAGCGTTGTTCATCGGGAGCGCGTAGTTCCTATCAATAGTTTGGAGCTAGTGGGCTCCCGTTGTTTTTCCCGTTTAGGGTTTTCCACGTAAACATCCTGTGTACTCTCTCTTACTCAATTGTTTGTGTATATACATGCATTTCTTTCTATTCCCATCTTTCTGTGGTTGATCCTAAGACTTGGTTGTGGCCGAGCAATATTCCGCATATTCCTGTCACTTGGCTCATCTCTTCCTTCCACGGTAGCACTATCCATGTCGCAATTGCGATTTCCGTAGGTATTACCGGAGCTTGTCTGGTCATAACTTCTCTTGGCATATAACCAGTCACGGAACTATGCGTTGTGCGATTTGCCCATAATGCATACGAAAGCATATGTGACCAATTCTTCAACCTTCCGTCACATGCTTTTGCAAGTGCTTTCATGATTGGACTATGTTCTCAATCGATCTTCTCGTTTGCTTCTGGATTGTATGCAGTGGTTAGTGTCAACCGAACTCCATGTTTGGCGAAGAATTCCTTGGCTTTTTGGAATCAAGTTATCGGAATCACGTTCTCCCCAATCTGCAATTACTTGTCCTACGCACCCATACATGCAAAATACTTCGTCCAAGAGAAATTGGCATACTGCAAAACATGTTTTCCTGCATAGAATGTCAGATGTAATTCGTCCCGGTATTGTACTCCGTAGTAGATTTGACATTTCTTGCAGCTTTCCTTGAACTTTGTTACATCCTTATTCATATTCTTCCACCAATATTTTTGATTGATTTTTTCAAATGTCACCCATGTTCCCCGATGTCCAGCCTAATCGGATTCGTGAAATTCAGATATTACCTGTTTTTGTTGGTCCTTTGTGCCGACTACCCGTTTCTTCTATTGGATCTTAGCTCTATTTTCTCTATTTTCTGATGATTCCTCAATTTCTTGTAGCACTTTCCCGATCAGTAAGCTTTCTCCCTCATATTCGTCTTCCCGGAACTCTCGAATTACGTTCACCCAGCATATGTGCTCCAAAGTAAAGTAATCTTCGGAAACTTCTTCATTATCCGATTTGACTACTTCGTCTCCGAACCATGCCCTTGATAACAAATCTGCTACCGTGTTGTCTTTACCCGAGATGTGTCGTACGTCTGGATTAAGTGACTTTACATATGCAATCCATCTTAGCATAGCCAGATCCGGTATCGTGCAACATCGCAAAATCCCAAGTATCAGAAGACAATCCGTTTCGATCACTACTTCGTTTTTGATCAAATAATCCCGATCTGATTTTATTGTCGACACGATTCCCCATAGGTCTTTTTTAACTTGTTCATATCTGCGTTGCCTTTCATTGAGAATCTTTACTCCGAATCGAATTGGATATCGTGAACCATTCGAGTCGACTTGGTTGATGGCCCATCCGATCCCGATTGGACTTGTATCAATTCTTACTATGATCGGTCGGTTATAGTTCAGCTTCTTAAGTTCTTTTGCCATCCGTAGTATTTTCTTGACCTTCTTCATGGATTTGGTATGTTCCGGTCTCCATTCGAACTTCTTACTCTTCCGCAGCAACTGATAGAGTGGATCCGCAATGTGTGCATAGTGCGGAATCCATATGTGATAAAATGCACATACACCAAGAAATCTACTGACTTCGGATGGTGACTCACATATTTCTTTCATAGCTTGAATCACATCGATCTTGACAAGTGATGGTCTTCGGCCGTAGGGCCCACATAGATTTCTCTCATCTTGTCTGAATGCCAATTTCTCTCCGGAGAGTGTTACGTGCACATCTTCTAACTTCTACAACACTTTCTCGCAACCACGAATATGGTCAACTACAAACTTTTGGCATCCCCGATCATCCATTGTCTCATCCTTTTCTTCCACCACACATCCTTTCATTGCAATGTCATCTAGGAATGGCATCGTTATCTCCGAAATGCAGTCTCAAAGCACCTTGTTCATTGCATTCATCATATGTATGATCGAGTTCATGGCTTCAGACTAATCCCATCGGTGTTCGCAATGTAGTGATATCCCGGCTATCCATAGCTAATTGGAATTGGTCATATCCGAAGTATAGGTCTCCGATAGAGTATATTGTACGTCCGGCAAATGCTTCTGCAAATTCATCTACTATCGAACCGACTCCGGAGTTCTAGATCATGACTTTGTTCACTGGTTTTAAATCTTGAATGAACTAGAGTGATCCATTCTTCTTCGGAACCATAAATCATCGATTTGAGCAGGAAGCGTTTGATGGCTCTAGAATCCCCATGGCCACCTTCTCCTTGAGCAAGTCTGAAATGATTTTCGGAATATGCGCCCGTGGCATCGGAATTAACTTCAAGTTCCTTAGCACATGATCAATCCTGAAGATCACCATCGGCTCCACTATCTTTGGACCAACACACCCTATCTCTTTTGATGTGAATGCGAATTCTTTTCCATGTTGATCCAACATCTCACGAAATCGTTCTTCTTCATTCTGTAAGAGGAACCTGCCACCTTGATCTAGAGTTTCTTTCGGGTCTCATCAGTAAATGTATGTCCAATATGCATGGACTTCCGAAGTGTTGGGTCTTCCGAGACTTCTTTCATCTTTTGTTTACTATTTGTGGGTAACGGTCCCACAGATGGTTTCACCTTCTTTTCCACGGTCTTATATTTATTATACACCATTGCATCTTCTTTGTGGAGCACATCCAACGCCATTTCCGCAATGATCTCGTACATCTCGACCGACTCCATTGGGACTACCCGATCTTCTTGGTTATTCTCTTCCACAAGCTCTTCAAGTCGTTGTAGTGTGCTTCCATAGAACACTTCTTCGACTACTCCCATGATTTCTTCGTCCTCTTTTATGATTGATGTAGACCGTAGCTCATCCTGCATCTTCCTGAGTTCTTTTCTCATTATTCCGGTCACAACCATGTATGTAGATGCCCCATCCAGACTAATTCACACTTGTTTCACTATGAGAGTTTTCTTCCTGTGTGAGGTATCAAGGCTTCTCAGACTATCACCTCCCCACTTTGCAACAATGCGCTTTAAAAATCCATTTTTGTTTGGGACAAGAGCTCTCTCTTGTTCCTTTCGTGATTCGCTAGCATAGTTAGGAATTCGACGGTTTCTCTCCACTTTGGCTTCGAATCCGTGCAAAAGCCGCTTTGCTATCGAGCACCTTTGTTTCCATCCTTGAAGTCATGATAAAGGGTTGCCCGAGGATCACGGAATGTGAGACCTCATCTTGCATGAAGAAATTTTGGTCAATCTCTACATCTCCGATCTTCACTGTCACATCCAGACAAGCCGCAAATAGGTCCTACGTTGTTTGTGGCTGCCCGAATCTTCCATCCATGATTGGTGTTAATTGGCCCCTTCCCTTTCCGGTATAACTCTGTGGACATCAGATTGATCTCCGATCCATGATAAATGAATGTGACTACGGGCTCTTTGATGTTTCCAATTCGGACAAGAGTCTCCGTAGTTGCTCGTGCCCAGTGGGGCTTTGTGTAGTGGGAGTTTGGAATTTCGTCCTCCGTTTCCGTGTCGTTTATTAAAATCATATTTGCATTTATCTTTGGAGGATTTGAATCTTCCATAGTGTGCCTCTTTCTCTTCACAAGATCCACGAGGAGATCATGGAACTCTTTCTTTCCTATTTTGAGCAATTCCTGGAGACAAAATTCCACCTGACTATCAAGGATTCTCTCTTCGAACACCTTCTTTAGTTTCGTCTGTTGTTCGATGTGCTCTAGATATCTCAGCCACACGTATTCCTGCGGTGGTCGCATAATTGATTTTTACCTCTATCTCCTCCTCTAGGACCTTCTCCATGCCACATTTTCGGAAGTTTGGCCTGAGTGGCTTCTGAGTATCCATTGAATGGATCCGGTTTCCTTCATAGTAGATAAGATCCCGCCGTAGGTCCTCCTTGAGCTCACTGCAATCCTTCTGATCATGTTCGATGATGTCGCACCATATGCACTGTCGGTCCATATACCTGGAACTTGTGGGACGGTCTTCCGATTTCTTCACGATGGCAATCTTGAGATTCTCCATCTCTTTTAGCAACTGCTCCATCGCAGTAACTTCTATTCCCTTATCGGTCGTAGTTTCTCAAGCCTGTTGTCGTGAGGAATTTCGGCTATGGTGAGAACACTTGAGTGGGATAAATAAAATGTGATGTGCAACATTGCACATGTACTTAGGGAATTTGTAACATAGGAGTAAGTAATAAAATGTAAAAGGTAAATATCTAAAGTGTTAAAGGTTCTCTACAAAAATTCGTAAAGTGTAAATGTGATGTACACTTGTGTGCACATGCACACGTAGAAAAGGGGAGTACGTGGGAGTACGGATGTAGTGGGTAGTGGCATAGAGTGTGAGGGAAGAGAGTTAAGGCCCCATCAATCTAAGATCGAGGGAAATATTCCCCATTAAAAGAAGGGGATTTGACCCCTCTTTATGTAATGTGCCTCACCCCTTACTACTATAAAAGGGCGTGAGGGGTCACTTTTGGGTTTCTCTTGAGTCGCCATTTTGTTGTTTTGGGGTAGACCATTAGGGTTTTAGCTATCACTATTTCGTTTTTGGGTTTTGGGTTTTAGGATTTCGGTTTTTGGGTTTCATTCTTCTTCTTCTTTACCTATACGCTTAGGATTTGATCTAGTGTTGTTTGCATATGGCCTATATGGCCATGGTTGTAAGTCATATGGTGGTTTCTTAATGTAATTTGTTGATGTATCTTGTCTCGATCTACTTCTCTTTCTGTGTTAATCTCTTCTTTTTTCTCCTAACCCCTTCCTAGTCCAAGACCTCCATGGTTCTGCCATTTCTGACACACACGTGCGGATTTTCGCGACACCGTGGTTGGTGGTCTTCGGCTACGAACCTCGACCTCAATGTCTGTTCAATTGTCCTCCTCTCTTCATGATCTAGCCATTGCCCCCTCTTTGTGTATTGAGTGACGATGTTCCGCACATTTTCCCATGTATTGGTGAGGCCACTCTCAGTAGTCGTATCCTCTAGAAGCAGTCCAAGATCTTTCCAGTCCCGAACATCCAAAACTCACAAGAACATGATCACTTTGTCTAGTACGAGGATAGCTTGATCTCTCGCGAACAACCTCCCGAATCGACTTTCGAATGCCGAAAACACATTGAGGACCTTCAACCCCTTCTCTGGTGTTTCTACCCAATCTTCGAATCCCCTCCGCGTCACCTTGGAGGAGTCTTCGATAGCAAATGTAGTCTTTAGCGTTTCTTTAAACGCTTCCCACGTCGGATTTTGTTGTCCTATCCTGTGGATACTCCCTTGAAGCCCATCCGTAGCCACCCGACTAACGGATGTCATTTGCAATCCTTCCGATATCCCGCAACGCAGCATCTCTACCTTGTAGTCCCAAAGATAACGTGAGACATCCTTCCCATCGAATTGACCATTCTATTTCAAGAGTCGTTCTATGGTCGCTTTGACCTCTAATATCATGTGTTGTTCCGGCAATATCCGCTCCAACATTTTCATCATGTTGTTGGCCTCCATCTCCTTGCCACTCGTCTTCACGTCGGGACCACTGGGGTTTTGGACTAGGAGGAGGAAGAATTTGAGACAAGTCTAGTTATGAATAGACTGCAAGAGTGGGAGATAGAAAACTTGTGAATCCCACAAGTATAATGTATTTTATTAATCAATATTTAGATAAGAATATGAATTTAGATCGAAAGAGAAGAATATAGAAACCTTGTGAATCCCACGAGTACAATTTATTAATCGGTATTTAGAAACATATCCAATTTCCAAAGATTCCCCCCAATTAAATTGTACTCCCCATCCTTATATAGTGATTGGAGAGGCTTATCAATTCATGCTTTTTCTGTAACTATGGACTCCATGCTTTTTCTATCTATAGACTATATGCTTTCTCTAACATGCTTTTTCTAAAAGTGATCATACATTTTTTATCAACTATAGTGTTCATGCACGCTAGATGTGCATGTGTAGCTTTTTTCTATCGTGCGTTTTCCTCTAACTAAAGCTTTTCCTAGAAAATGTGCATGAAATAACCTTTCTATGTGGGGCATTTTCTTTTCTAATACTCATGATGTGTTAGTATAATGGTAATGCTCCAAATTATTAACATGGAGCTAGAAGGTTTGAACCTTGCCCTATGCATGTAACATATATTTTAATACTCTCTTCTTTTTCTTCATTTTTATTTAATTGGTTATTTTATACATATTTCACATAGTGTCAGTAATACAATACGATAGCGTTCCAATGCGATCGGTCGGGATTGTGCATCAATCTACTGATGACTTCAACTGCGTGAGCAATGTAAGGTCATGTGACGACCATCGCATACATTGTAAAAGAATATGTGTGTGGAAGCGTATGCGTAAGTCACTAAGTACACAGTTCGGAAATACGATAGTTCGGTCAAACACATAAATCACAGAGAAGGAGAGGGAGAGATAGATAGATTATATTATCGTCTTCGGAGGTCAAATGTGACCTATGAGACCAAAAATATTACATTTCACGTGATATGTGTGAAGGTGAGTAGCGACTCTTGATGTTCAAGAACTTTACTAATGAATGTTGCAATCAAGAGTGCACATCGTGGTTTTGAGAAAAATTCATGCAAGGATTGGGCTCAATCGAAGAGATGTGGAAAGCATGGTTGAATATGATCAAAGGCAGAGCATTGTATCAAAGTGTGATACTTAGACTCTCGAACTTGTTTAGGGCAAAGTGTGCATAGTCGGCCACTCTCATCACTTGTGCCCCAACGCCCCGTCTCACATCTCAATGCATGCGAGCTAAGTCGCATGGAAGAAATGGTTCGAATGGCAGATATTGGGATGGGCTCTAACATGTATCGATGTGTACGGCTTCCCCGTTTTGCAAAGAATATGGTTTTGTAGTTAGGTGCAACATTTGTAGTATAATGTGTGAAGCGTGAGCCACCACATTTGTCTCATGTCATGATACATTGGCATTCCCAAAAGGCCTCATTTATAGAGGAATCTAGTGACGCATCATGAAGAAAGTGTCTTGCATCCCATCTACCAAACCATTTTTCTAAATCTTGTATCCAATCGGAACACAAATTTTTTCTTTTATGCGTCTTTTGGATCTTTTTGCTTGCTTCCCATGCAATTCTAGGAAGTCATTGTGAGGGGCTTTTTTGAACCTTAAGCATGTATTGAACAACCCTTTCTATGGCCATGATCTCAATGGGAAGCGATCCCGTCTCAAGGAGGAGGATGTAGGGCATCCGTTTCTTAACTTGTAGAAACTTTGTAAGAAAATGTTTTTGGACATTTTCAAACTCTTTCCATGTAGACTTAGGGATGCTACCGCCCCATACTTCCACCCCATAGAGAAGAACCGGGGTCACTAAAGTGTCGAAAAGATATTTCTTGAGGACCCAACACTTAATATCTCCAAGATTTCATGTGTTCTCAAATGCATAATAATTCTTTGTATGTTCTCTCTGTGTACATACTTGGTGCTCAGTGATGACCTTTTATACAAGCCCTAACTATCGGGCTGACACAAGTACTTACAGTACTTGACTACTCATAAATGAGCATCCTACACTTACCCCCAAAATTATTCCTTACGAGGAATAACACTCTAACGACCTCTCTGTTTACATACTGCTATGGCCGTATTTAGTGCACGGTTTTACGCACCCAGTCTACTCACCGGGTTACGCACCCGTTTACGCTCCCAATGTTGAGCTTGTCTCTTAGCACTCCCCCTCAAGCTGAACTTGAGGTTCCATATGCTTCTCTGTATCTTCCCTCAGGCCTCTCCTGGCTTCACGCCTCGCTCGCGCTCCTCGACCTGTTCGATTCCGCGCACTTTGTCCCTTCCGGTCGGCTTGTTTGCTCATGCGACCTTTCTTAGCTCCCTTGCTATCATGGTGTTGGCGCCTCTTTCGCTGCCCTTTTCTCCGCTTGGCCCTCAGTTGATTCGGCATATCTAAATCAAACATTTCCAATTCATTCCCGCTTTCACCCGAATTGGCTGTCTCTAATTCTTCTTCTGTCTTCTGGCCCTTAACTACGTCCGACCATGTCTTAGACTTGGCCTTTACGCCTTTCTTGGCTTTGTTGCCCCTTTGTTCAGCTGTCTTTGGCACTCCTTCACGATTATGGCCCCTGTTTTCTTCTTAGGCTTGTTCAGCCGGCCTGAAATCAAATGCTTCATCTGATTCGGCATCGCGGTTATTACCGCTCCTTTCACGCTCCTGTTCATGTTCCTGTCTCCCCCTCAAGTTCAGCGTCTCAAGGTGTCGCAAACCCAGCTCAACCGAGAAATGTCGTAACTTGTCGAGACGAAGGGGTTTGGTGAAGATGTCGGCAATCTGTTGACCTGTTGAAACATATGCCAGTTCGACCTCACCGGAAAGGACACGCTTCTGGACAAAATGACAGTGCACCTCAATGTGCTTGGTTCGAACGTGGAATACAGGGTTTTTCGCAAGCTGGATGCTGCTGAGGTTGTCACAGTAGATCGTCGTTAGATTGGACACCTCTATGTGCAGATCCTGTAATAGTCTTTTCAGCCAAATGACTTTGCACGTAGCGACAGTCGTCCTTCGACATTCGGCCTCTGTGCTCAACAGTGCGATTGTCGGCTGCTTCTTACTGCTCTACGTGATCGTCGCACTTCCCAATGAGAATGCGTATCCAGATGTGGATCTACAAGTGTGGGTATTTCCGGCCCAATCCAAATCCGTGTAGCCGACTAACTGCTCAGCTACATCTTCACGATATGTACAACTGTTGGGAAATCGATCCCTCTGGATGGGATCCGGTGATGAATGAAGAGGACCTGGTGAGAACCCGAAGAGACCCGGAAACTGGATTGGATGGACCCGGTGAGAACCGGAAGAGATCCGGAAAACGGATCGGTTGGACCCGGTGAGAACCGAAAAAGAAGACATATTTGTAAATATGTTATGAGTAAGCCTATTGAGGATATATTTGTAAATAGCCCTAATTTCATATAAGTATAAATATGACTTAGGTCAATCACTTTGG
Source organism: Azolla caroliniana (assembly GCF_043228905.1). NCBI lineage: Eukaryota > Viridiplantae > Streptophyta > Polypodiopsida > Salviniales > Salviniaceae > Azolla > Azolla caroliniana. The sequence goes on along the minus strand of NW_028230439.1, from coordinate 18,552,930 downwards.
TACAAAGAGACAATGTTTGGTTGTCATATTGTTATCTGTGGATAATTGTTGTATAGAGAGAGAGAGAGAGATAAAGAGTGATACTCTATTGTAATCGTCGGTTGGTGAAGATACAGAGCTCGAGGTTGTTGCCTTTGAGTCTCTGTTTGTACCTTTCCTATATAGTAATAGTGTTAGGATCTCGGTCCCTCCGGATGGGATGATAAAGGCTCGGTGAGAACCGGATGATGAGTACCCGGTAACGAAGACCTGGGATGAACCGTATGTTGCAGGCCCGGTGAGAACCTCTCGCCGGATGAAGGGACATATATGTAAATATGTTCTAGAGAGCCCACTGTGGCTATATTTGTAAATAGCCCGAAAGTCATATTAGTAGAAATATGACCTAGGGCAAACAGTATTATGTTGTTGTCATTATTTTGTACAGAGTTATTGGTGTAACTGCTGTACAGAGCGTAGTAGAGGGAAAGAGAAAGAGAGAGAGAGACAGAGTCAGTCTCTGTTGTAACCGCCACAAGGCGAAGATTGTGAGCACGAGGTCGATGCCTCCCTGCTTACCTGTTGTATTCCTCTTGGCATAGTGATAGTTGGAGTTTGTGAACTCCCGTGGTTTTTCCCATTTAGGGCTTTCCACGTTAACATCTTGTGCATTCTTTTCTATTTGTGTGCTTACTTCCATTTCTCACCTTTCTGTGTTTGATTATCGTTAAGTGATCGAAGACTCAACTGTGGCCGAGTACTATTCCGCATATTCCTGTCAGATATTTTGGAGAGTTTGGGCTCCCGTGGTTTTTCCCTATTAGGGTTTTCCACGTAAACATCTTGTGTACTCTCTATTGTCTATGTGTGTACGTGCGTTCTCTACCCATTTCCCATTTCTGTGTTTGATTCTCATTGAAGTGATAGAAGACTCAGTTGTGGATGAGCAATATTCCGCACTATTCTCTTCAAACTAGTATCAGAGCGAACAACACAGGAAATGGAAGAATCGTTTGACGCCATGTTCAAGCTCACCGGCTCCAACTACTCAATGTAGAAGTCGAAGATGAGGGATATGCTGGTGGTTAAAGATCTTTGGTTGTCGGTTCAGTTCGGGGACAAGAGACCGGATAAGATTGACGCCACAATGTGGCAGGTGATGCACATGAAGATGACAACATACATATGGTGCTTCATCGACATGAGCCTGTACAACAACTTTAATGAAGAGAGCAAGGCTCATGAACTCTAGGAGAAGATCGGCATCATGCTCCAAAACAAGAATGTCATTAATCGGGTTTCGGTATTCTGGATGCTAGTGAGGCTCTAGTACCAGGATGACTCTAGTATGGCGGAGCACATGAATGCCTTTGAGGGGCTGATACATCAAGCAACCTTGTTTGAAGTACCTCTCACCGATGAGGTACTCGTATTGCTCTTACTCGGTTCCCTCCCGGATAGCTGGAAGACATTAGTCGTTACGTTGGCAACGCCGGGCCGGAAGGAAAGCAGTTGTCCCTAGCAAGAGTCAAGTCAAGCTTGCTAGATGAAGAAGCTTGCTAGAAGGACCGGGAGTCCGGAACCGATCCGAACGCTTTGGTCATGGAAGATGACCACCACCGGGGAAGAGGTCGGTATCGGAGTTCCCAAAATCGGGACAAATCGGGGACGAGGTCAAAGTCAAGGGGGAGGCCGGGGCACTTCCAAAAGAACTATCAGCATTTCCGGAAAGACAAAGAAACCAGCACCACCGATTCGAAGAAGAGTTCGAACCGAAACGGTTTGGACCAGGAGGCTGAGACCGGAAAGGAATGTAGGAAATAGCGACAAGTGAAGAAGAACTGATGCTCATTATCGAAGAGAATGAGTTAAACCTTGTTGGCGACGAGACAACGTTGGTTGTCGATTCCGGAACGTCATTCCACCTGACACCGGATTGAAAATGCTTCTCATCCTACATAGCCGGTGATCATGGTTGTGTCCGGATGGGGATTGAAGGTACATGCCGAATTGTCGGCATAGGAGATGTGTTGTTGACAACATCCACCGGATGCAAGCCAAATACGGACAAGAAACCGAACCGACCGAAGAAGAAGAAGAACAAGACACCGGAACCGGACAAGATCCCGAATCAGATTTAGATGAGGAACAAATGGAGGAACCAGTAGTAAAAAAACCAAGGACAGAGATATCCTCTCCGAGAGAGGACAACCCCCCGGAGATTTCCACATGAAGAGCATGTGTTGCTAACCGATGACGGGGAGGTAGAAAGCTTCGAAGAAGCAAAGAGAGACACCCACAACCGCAAGTGGTTGAGTGCCATGCAAGAGGAGATGGATTCACTGCATGAGAACCACACATATAAACTGACGGAGTTGCCGAAAGGGAAGAGAGCACTCCGGAACTAGTGGTTGTACAAGCTAAAACCGGGAGATGCCGGAAATCCACCAAGGTATAAGGCCCGAATCGTGGTGAAGGGCTTCCAACAGAAGAAAGGAGTGAACTTCGATGAGATCTTTGCCCTGGTAGTAAAGATGACATCCATCGGGATGGTATTGGGCATAGCGGCAAGCATGGACCTCGAGGTAGAGCAACTGGACGTCAAGACGGTGTTCCTATATGGCGACCTTGAAGAAGAGATCTACATGTATCAACTGGAAGGATTTGAAAAGAAAGGGAGCACCTGGTTTGCGGGCTAAAGAAGAGCTTATACAGATTGAAGCAAGCCCCCTGGCAATGTTACCGGAAGTTCGACTCCTTCATGACCGACCAAGCATACCACAAGACACAGGCCGATCACTACGTGTTTGTGAAGAAATTTGACGAATCAGATTTCCTGATACTCCTCTTATATGTGGATGAAATGCTGATCGTCGGACACGACCAAGGTAAGATTCGAATGTTGAAGAAGGCTCTGAACCAAACCTTCTCATTGAAAGACTTGGGCCGGCAAGACAGATATTGGGAATGCACATCATCTGGGACTGGTCAAAGAAGTTGTTGTGGTTATCACAGGAGAAGTACGTGACAAAGGTGCTTCAACTATTCAACATGTCGGAGGCAAAACCGGTCGGATTGACACTTCCGGCAAACTGCAGGCTATTTGGAAAACAAGGCCCGAGGACAAAGGCGGAGAAGATGAATGTGATGAAGGTACCATATGCCTCTGCCATCGGGATCTTGATGCACACAATGGTATATACCCAACCGGATATCGGATATGTAGTCGATGTGGTAAGCCGGTTCATGAGAAATCCCGGAAGAGAGCATTGGAATGTGGTCAAGTGGATACTCCGGTATCTAAAAGGCACCTTGAGTATGTGCCTCTGGTTCGGCTCCGGTAATCCCCAACTTGATGGATTCACTGATTCGGATATGTCGGCTGATGCGGATACCAGCCGGTCTACATCCGGGTATGTCATGACTTATGCAGGGGGAGTTGTATCATGGCAGTCGAGGCTGTAGAAGACGGTTGCGTTTTCAACCACGAAGGAGGTGTACATGGCAATTGTAGAAGTCGGCAAGGAGATAATCTGGATGAAGGACTTCGTCGGAGAGTTAGGGATCCAACATGAGGAATACAAGCTCTACTGTGACAGTCAAAGTGCCATCCACCTTGCAATGAAAGCGGCCTACCATTCCCGGACGAAACATATCCAGCGGAGGTACCATTGGATCCGGGAGAGAGTAGAAGATCAAGAGTTCGTGCTGAGGAAGATCCACATAGAGGAGAACGGGTCGGATATGGTGACCAAGGTGTTGACAACCGACAAGTTGGACGCGTGCCGAAAACGGATCGGGCTCGTGAGACATCCCATGCCGGAGTGAAGGGGGAGATTGTTGGGAAATCGATCCCTCCCAATGGGATTTGGTGATGAATGAAGAGGACCCGGTGAGAACCAGAAGAGACCCGGAAACCGGATCGGATGGACTCGGTGAGAACCGGATCAGTTGGACCCAGTGAGAACCGGAAGAGAAGACATATTTGTAAATTTGCTTTGAGTAAGCCTATTGAGACTATATTTGTAAATTTTCTATGAGTAAGCCTATTGAGACTATATTTGTAAATAGCCCTAAGTTCATATAAGTATAAATATTACTTAGGGAAATCACTTTGGTACAGAGAGATAGTGTGTGGTTGTCATACTGTTATATGTGGATAATTGTTGTATATATAGAGAGAGAGATATAGAGAGCGATACTCTATTGTAACCGCCGACTGACGAAGTTACAGAGCTTGAGGTTGTTGCCTCTAAATCTTTGTTTCTACCTTTCCTATATAGTGATAGTTTGGAGTGTGTGGGCTCCCGTGGTTTTTCCCTATTAGGGTTTTCCACGTAAACATCCTGTGTACTCTCTATTGTCTGTGTGTGTACGTGCGTTCTCTCCCCATTTCCCATTTCTATGTTTGATTGTCATTGAAGTGATAGAAGACTCCATTGTGGCCGAGCAATATTCCGTGCAGATCCTGTAATAGTCGTTTCAGCCAAATGACTTCGCAAGTAGTGACAGTCGGCCCGTGATATTCGGTTGTCGGCTGCTTCTTATTGCTCCACGCGATCGCCACACTTCCCAATGAGAATGCGTATCTGGATGTGGATCTGTGATCATGGGTATTTCCGGCCCAATCGGCATCCGTGTAGCCGACTAATTGCTCAGCTACGTCTGCATAATACAACAACGCCTTGTCTTTCGTGCCGCTAACATATCATAATATCCTTTGCGCGCATTGAAGGTGTTCGGTCGTGGGCTACGACATCAATTGACTGATCATTCCGACCAGATAGCTGAGGTCCGCCTGATTGATCGTCAAGTAGATGAGGCTTCCGACTGTTAGGAACAGTACTAAGACAGAGAAGGAATTAGTACTAAAAGAAGTATTAGTACTAAGAGAGGTGAAGAACTCTCGAGGGAAGGAAAGAGTGAGTGAGAGGGAGGGAGAGAGAGAGAGAGAGAGAGAGATGATAAGAAAAGATATATATTATGTGAAGAGAATGTACAGTAGTAGCTAGGAGGCTTAAGACTGGCGTTGAACCGATTTGGTTCGAAATAATGCCCCGTGCCTCCTTTTATAGTGTTCTAAGGAATACTCCTGAAGTTTCTAGAATGTTCCAGAGAAATCTGGAATATACATCAATTTTCTATAATAAAACATAAATTAAAATAATATTTTACGTATTACAATGTATGATCTAATGGTCAAGAGCTCAACCCATGTAGCATAAGGTCATGGGTTCGAGTCTTGCCATATCATGACACTATCCCCCCTTTAAAACGATGAGTGTAACTAGTCGTTTTGGATTGAGGACCCGGTTTGTCTGGATATTGATGATGGAAGTCTTCAAGAAGTGCACGAGCATTGGTGACATTCTCTAGTGGTTCCCAAGTACGCTCACTAGGACTATATCCTATCCAATCGACTAGATAGTAGAGCTTGTTGCGAACAATCTTGGAATCAAGGATGGCGGCAACCTCGTACTCAGGTCCATCTTCAAGCTCGATCGGGGGTGGAGGCTGTGTAATACGTCCTGGGTAAATCGAGACGAAAAGCGACATCATTAATCTTTCCTATGATACGGAAAGGCCCTAATCGCCGATAATCCAACTTCTCGCATGGGCGAGTAGTCTTGATGTGTTGTCGGAGTAGCCATACCCGATCTCCAATGTTAAAACTAGATGGGAGTCGATGACGATCCGCATAAACCTTGTGTGTTTGCTGAGCTTGTTGGAGATGAGTAGATAAATCCGCTTGTATCTTGCGTAACCGCTCCAAACGATCCTCCGCGCAAGGATTTGTGGACACCTCTGGGGTTTCAAGTACACACCACTGGGGGTGACATCCCGTATAAGCATAAAATGGCGTAACTTTAGTCGATGCGTGGATAGAGTTATTATAGGCAAATTCGACGAAGTGGAGAATATCTGCCCAGTGATCCTGATGATAGCTAAGAAAGCACCGCAGGTATTGCTCCAGCGTTTGATTTGTTCGTTCGGCTTGGCCGTCGGTTTGTGGGTGGTAGCCGGAGGAGAGGTTACAAGTGACCTTGAGCATTTTAAAAAGGTGCTTCCAGAATTTTGACATGAACTGGGATCCACGGTCGCTGACGATACTATCGGGAAGTCCATGATGCCGACATACTTCACGCATGACAATTTCGGCGGTGTCTTCACTGGAGATTTCCTTAGTACATGGCAAAAAATGAGCCATCTTCGTATATCGATCTACCACTGTTAGAATCGCATTGAACCCCTTAGAGATTGGAAGATCTGTGATGAAGTCTAGAGCAATGGATTGCCACGACTTGCTTGGAATTGGTAATGGTTCTAATAAACCATATGGATGATGCCTTGGCATTTTCGCTCTACAGCATGTGTCACAAGTCCGAACAAAATCTTCGACAAATTGTTGCATACGGGGCCATCAGAATGATCGTTGTACTAAATCTAATGTTTTAGTACTACCAAAATGCCTAGCTGTATATGTGTCATGACAGTTTTGTACTACTTGAAGGCGGGAAGAACCATTAGGAACATACAAAAGTTCTTTAAAGAAGAGTAATCCATCGTGGTATTTGAATTGCTGATAGTCCGTACGTGGTGGTTGCGACTATGAACACGACACTCGAGAGGGATCAATTTGTGCTAGTATAGCTTGGGCGAAAGCATCTGTCTTCAGGTCCGCACGTATGATATCGATAACGTGGGAATCCATGGGCATGCCAAAGACCTGTGTTGCTTGCAGTCGTGCCGGTCCCAAGATTACTTGCTTTTGGTTATCGAAAGCTGGCTTGCCGGGACGCGGTGCTAGGTACAAACGCCGTGATAATGCATCTGCTTTCCCTTGATGTTTCCCAGGTCGATATGTAATCTTGAAGTCGAAACGCGTGAGAAAATGGGCCCACCGAGCTTGACGTCGATTTAACACACGAGGTTTTTGTGGTCACTGAATACAGTGACTTGATGAGAAGATCCCTCTAGAAAATGCCTCCATTGCATAAAAGAGTCCACTATAGCCAATAGCTCCTTATCATGAATTTCGTAGTTGATTTCGGCGGCGTCAAACTTGCGTGAGTGAAAAGCCACAGGATGTAGCTTTTCATCATTACCTCGTTGTGATAGAATGCTTCCCAATGCAAAATCCGATGCGTCCGCTTCGATGATGAATGGTTTTTCTGGATCAACGTGAGCTAGAATTGGAGCCGATGTAAATGCCTGTTTAAGATTCTCAAAAGCCATGTCCGCTTCTTCAGACCAAACAAACGATTGTCTCTTCCTAGTAAGTTGTGTAAGAGGCAAAACGAGCTTTGAGTAATCCTTTATAAACTTCCGGTAAAAATTGGCAAAGCCTAGAAAGCATTGCACATCCCGTACCGAACGCGGAGTCTGCCATTCTACCACAGTTTTGACCTTAGCTGGGTCCATGGAGATGCCTTCTGAGGAAATGACATAGCCGAGAAATTCCACCTGGTTGCACCCGAAAATACATTTTTCCAGCTTTGCATAGAGACCATGTTCTCGAAGTCGTTTTAGTACTAACAGTACATGAGAATCATGCTCTTCTTGGGTCTTCGAGTAAACCAGTAGATCATCCAAATAGATGATTAGACACACATCCAGGAGATCTCGGAAAATATCATTTGCCATGTGATGGAAGACTGCTGGCGCATTAGTGAGGCCGAACGGCATGACCATATACTCGAAGTGCCCATATCTGGTGTGGAGCGCGGTCTTCCATTCATCTCCTGGTCGGATCCGTACGAGGTTATAGGCTCCCCGTAAGTCGATCTTCGTGAAGAACCTCGCACCATTGATCCGTTCTAAAAGACTTGAGATAAGGGGGAGTGCATACCTATTTCGGATTGTAACCTTATTCAAGCCACGGTAATCTACAACGAGCCGAAGTGAGCCATCCTTTTTCTTGACGAAGAAAATGGGTGCGCCGGCTGGAGATTTCGAATGTCGTATGAAACCATTCTCCAAATTCTCCTCTATATAGGCTCGAAGGACTTCCAGTTCGGTTGGTGACATATTGTAGATTGGTCCCCAAGGTGGCTCTTTCCCCGGTTGTAAATCGATGGGGCAATCATATGGTCGATGGTGAGGAAGCGTACTGGCTTGTACTTTATCAAACACATCGGCATCCTAATGATACTTCTCTGGAAGTTGAACGGTAGAATCCTCTTTAGTGGTGCTGGAGGGGTTTACTGATATTGCGAAGAGGAACATTACTTCCTTGTGTCCTTCCTCACGCAACTGATGTAGTGAAATCGTTGCAATCTCATGAGTAGACCCTCGGGCTTTTCGATGCCGGATTTCTCTTGTCCGCCATGGTAATCCTAAGACAATGGGGTGTTCTGGGATGCTAATTATATTAAATGATATGACACATGCTAGATTATCTAGGACAACATTAACGGGCTCTTACTCTTCTATGATATTTCCTGAGGCAATGGGATGACCATCGATGACTACTACAAGGGCAGGACACAGGAGTTTTCTGAGAGATATCTGATGAGCTTGGGCAAATTTCCTATCCATGAAGCAAGAATTAGCTCTGGAATCTAGAAGTGCTAAGACATGTACTGGAGGAGTACTTTTAGTACTAACTGTTACTTGGGCTACGAACACATTGCTAACTTGCTTAGAGGGAATGGAACCACTAATGGGATGCACAGATCTAGGGCTGTCCAACCAAACGGCTCCTATTTTGGCTGGACTTAGTCATTTAACTCTTCTTCTAACTGACTAAGGACATCAAATTTGTTCGCTAGATTTGGGCTATTAGTACTATTAGGACTATCATATATCCCTACTGAAATAGACTCGGGTTTAGTACAATCAGAACTAGCAACTATTTGGTTTACCTGCCTTCTTGGCCTATGGGGACAGTTTACCGCGATATGCCCTGGTCCACCGCAATAAAGACATAGTCGGTTTGCTCAGCGTCGTTGCTTTTCTTCTTCCGATAGCGGTCCACGACGACGTGTGGTGTCAATTTCCATCAGAGTTGGAGTACTTGCTAGGGGCGCATTATATGACTCCCTCGGAAAAGGTTTCGCTACCACTGAGGCATAGGTAGGCTCTAATCTTGCCCTCAGAATCTGGAATTGTCGTTCCGAACGTCGTTCGAAGAGGCGGTTGTAGCATCTCACCGCGTGACTAATTGCTTTTGTTAATGACTTTGGCTCTTCGGGGAAGGTCAAGAGTAAATCCTTGACATCGTTGCGTAAGCCATAACGGAATTGCTCCATCCATGCGTGATCATCCCAAGGGATATCGGCATCGAGTAGGCGGAAATTTGCAGCGTATGCGGAAGCTGGACGATCACCTTGGCGTAATCGTCGGATTTTGTTGATTGCAGTCCTTATGCTGTCAGTATCTCCAAAACAGGCCTTAAACTCACTTATAAATTCTTCAAAACTGTTTAATAATGGAGAATCCTTTTCCAACAATGGAGCAAACCATGCTAACGTTGAGCCACTAAGGAGAGTGCCTACTAGTCCCACTTGTGATGCATCGGTGGGATATTGAGAAGGATGCATTTGTATCACTAAACGTACCTGATTCAAAAACCCTCTAAACTGTGATCGGGTCCCATCAAATTTTGCAGGAAGACCGATCTTGGGTTCTTTGTGAATCCCTTGAGTGCTTGATCCTTGTTGTTGTAATGATATGATAGTCGCTTTGAGTTGTTGTACACGTAGTGTCAGCTCCCCGTGTTGTTATTGTTTTCCCAGCGCTATTTGTTGAAGATCCCCCAACAAGTGATGATTTTCTTGTTCTAGTGCTACAAATTTCTCTTTTAAGCACTGGAGCTCCGAGAAAACAGATTGGTATTCCTGAGCGCTAACAGTTTCCGTTTTACTAGGGAGGATAAAAGGATTAATAAGAAGATAAAAGGAAAAGGAGGAAAGGAAGATCGACCAAAAATCGGTTCAAACTGTCAGGAACAGTTCTAAGACAGAGAAGGAATTAGTACTAAAAGAAGTATTCGTACTAAGAGAGGTGAAGAACTCTCGAGAGAAGGAAAGAGTGAGTGAGAGGGAGGGCGAGAGAGATCAAGAGAGAGAGAGAGAGATGATAAGAAAAGATATATATTATGTGAAGAGAATGTACAGTAGTAGCTAGGAGGCTTAATACTGGCGTTGAATCGATTTGGTTCGAAATAATGCCTCGTGCCTCCTTTTATAGTGTTCTAAGGAATACTCCTGAAGTTTCTAGAATGTTCCAGAGAAATCTGGAATATACATCAATTTTCTATAATAAAACATAAATGAAAATAATATTCTACGTATTACAATGTATAGTCTAATGGTCAAGAGCTCGACCCATGTAGCATAAGGTTATGGGTTCGAGTCTTGCCATATCATGACACCGACAATCTGTCGAAACCATGTCGGGTCACACGTCTTTCCTGAATTTCAGCGAAGCTTTACGTTTCTATCCAGAGGGGTCAACATGGGCTTACAATCTGCCATCCCGAACTTCAAGAGCATATTCAGCGTGTAATGACGTTGACTGATCAATATGCCTTCGGGGGAACGGATCACTTCAATCCTGAGGAAGTAGTGAAGGTCGCCAAGATCCTTCATTTCGAACTATGCCGCAAGCTAAGACTTTACGCGGCCAATTTCTTCCAGGTAGGCACCGGTGATGACTAAATCATCAACATAAAGTAAAAGACAAACCGGGCCATGTCGACCTTGCCGAATGAACAATGAAGAGTCCAACTTTGATGTCGTAAACCCCATTCTGCGCAACCATTGCGTAATCTTCACGTTCCAAGCTCGCGGGGCTTGCTTAAGTCCGTATAACACTTTCTTCAATCGGCAGACTACAGAAGTGTTCTATTCGGATATAAATCTGGGGGGTTGTACCATGTACACCTGTTCCTCAAGATCACCTTGCAGGAACACGTTCTTTACATGGAACTGATGTAGATGCCACCCCTTCGACGTAGCTATGACTAGTAGAACTCGCACGATAGTCATCTTCGTGACTGACGTGAAGGTCTCGTCGTAATCGACGTCGTGCTTCTACGCATAGCCTTTCGCAACCAAACGGGCCTTATATCGGTTGACCGAGCAGTCGGTGTTGTATTTCACCTTAAACACCCATCTGCATCCAATCGGCTTAACAACTTTAGTTGCGTCAACCAGGTCCCAAGTCTCGTTGTCCGATAATGCGCGCATCTCTTCCTCCATCGTGGTGCGCCAATTTGCGTCTTTCGCCACTCGTGTCATGTATGCATAATGATGCACCATGTACTCATTATACCCGTACCTCTTTACGGGGTTCTTCAGGCGAGTAGATCGGCGTAATTCGTGATTACCCGATTTCATGACCTTTTCGGTCGATTCTGACCTCTTCTGCGGAGGTTCCTTCTCGATTGGCCCGAAGTCAGATTCGCTCCGATCTGACTCGGTATTGCCGAAATCTTATTCCGACATTTTCTTCTTCCCTTTTTCGTTACGCGTAAACCGTCTCCTCGGTTCTTTACATGGGGACAACACGCCCGAGTCTCCACTACTCATCGGCTCTTCATTTGGTTGACCATTTCGTCCCAACCCCGCATTCAAGTTCGTGAGATGATATTCTAAGTTGTCCAATGGCAACCCTTAGTGCATGTGGTAAGAATACATCTAGATATTTGGGATGCGTAATAAAACCTAACTTAGAGAAGTGCATGAAGCGTTCCTTATAGTACAACATTTTAGATGTTCAGAGGTTAACTAGATATTATGGAATTCACCATGCTTTTAAAATGAGAAAGAAATTAAGTCTCCTAGTTCATTTTCTTGATAAATGCAACTCATTGTTAACTTATTGGCCAACGGATGTAGAGTTGATGGGATATCAAGAGGTATTAATTTCTACGATGCATCACCTAATGGCAAACAATTATCAACATGATAGACTACATCGTCTAAGACAAGAAGTGGATGATGCTAATTGTTAATCACATAAGTTTTTTCATGACCTAAAAGGACTACACGCTCCCGAAAAGAACGCTCCGCCACAACCGAGTCTAGGATCAAACACAGAAAAAACGGGTAATGTACGCACGACACAATAAAGAGAAGAGTACACAGAATGTTTACGTGGAAAACCCAAACACGGGAAAAACCACGGCAGTCCACAAACTGCAAACTATCACTATGTTACAATATACAATAGATGAACACAAAGGCAACAACCTCTTGTTCACTGTCCTCGCCACAGGTGGCGGTTACAACATAGACAACTTCCTCTTCGTCTCTCACTCACTCTCTCTCTCTTTGTACACGGTTGCACTGAAATCTTGCACCAACAAGAATGACAACTACACTACACTAAGTTTGCCCTAAGTCATATTTATACTAATATGACTTTTTGGCCATTTACAAATATAGCCCCAATGGACTCTCAGAAACATATTTACGAATATGTCCCTTCATCCGGTGAGCACTCCTCACCGGGCCTTCACCATCCGGCTCTTGCCGGGCACTCATCATCCGGTTCTCACCGGGTCTTCTATTGCTGGGTACTCGTCATCCGGTTCTCACTGGGTCTTCCATTGCCGGGTACTCCACATCCGGATTCGGCCTTGGCGGAGTTGCTCATCAACGTTGTTCTTCTCACTTCCCATCCAGAGGGACCTATTTCCTAACAAACTCCCCCTTCACTCTGGCATGGGATATCGTACTAGTCCGATCTGCTTCCGACATGCATCAAGCTTGTCGGGTATTAGTACTTTGGTCAGCATATCTAACCCGTTCTCAGCCGTGTGGATCTTCGTCAGCGCGAACTCTCGATCTTCTACTCGCTCCCGGATCCAGTGATACCTACGCTGGATGTGCTTCGTCCTAGAATGGTATGCTGCATTCTTAGCAAGGTGGATGGCACTTTGACTGTCGCAATAGAGTCGGTATTCATCTTGCCAGATACCGAGCTCTCCAATGAAGTCCTTCATCCATAGTATTTCCTTGCTGGCTTCCACAGCCGCCATATACTCCGCCTCCGTGGTTGACAATGCAACCGTCTTCTGCAGCCCCGACTGCCACGAAACAGCTCCCCCTGCATATGTCATTACATACCTGGATGTAGACCGGCTGGTATCCACATCAACCGACATGTCCAAATCGGTAAAACCGTCAAGTTGAGATTTACCGTAGCCGAATCGGAGACACATATTCGAAGTGCCCTTCAAGTACCAGAGTAACCATTTGACCGCGTTCCAGTGCTCCTTGTCGGGATTGCTCATAAACCGGCTCACCACTCCAACTACGTATCCAATATCCGGTCGAGTACACACCATTGCGTACATTAATCTCCCAATGGCAGAGGCATATGGAACCTTCATCATATCCGCCTTCTTTGCTTTTGTCTTCGGGCTTTGCTTACCGAATAGTCTAAAGTTTGTCGGGAGTGTCGATCTGATTGGTTTTGCTTCTAACATGTTGAACCACTGAAGCACCTTTGTCACGTATTTCTCCAGTGACAACCACAATTGCTTGTTTGACCGGTCCCGGATGATGTGCATCCCCAGTATTTGTCTTTCCGGGCCCAAATCTTTCATTGCGAAGGTTGGATTGAGAGCCTTCTTCAGCATTCGTATTTTGGCTTGGTCCCGTCCGACGGTCAACATGTCGTCCACGTACAGAAGGAGTATCAAGAAGTCGCCTCCTTCGAACTTCTTCACAAACACGCAATGATCGGTTTGCGTTTTGTGATACCCTTGGTCGGTCATGAAGGAGTCGAATTTCCGATACCACTGTCGGGGAGACTGCTTCAGTCTGTACAGGCTCTTCTTTAACCGGCAAATCAGGTGCTCCTTCCCTTTCTCCACGAATCCTTCCGGTTGCTGCAGGTAGATCTCCTCTTCGAGGTTACCGTGAAGGAATGTCGTCTTCACGTCTAGCTACTCTACCTCGAGGTCCATGCTTGCCGCTATACTCAGCACCGTCCGGATGGAGGTCATCCTTACTACCGAGGCAAATATCTCGTCGAAGTCCACGCCCTTCTTCTATTGGAACCCCTTCACCACGATCCTAGCTTTGTATCTCGGGGGGTTGCTGGCATCTCTTGGTTTCAACTTGTACACCCACTTATTTCGGAGTGCCCGCTTTTCTTTGCGCAACTCCACCAATTCGTACGTATGGTTCTCATGTAGGGAATCCATCTCATCCTGCATGGCACTTAACCATTTGCGGTTGTGGGTGTCATCCTTCTCTTCTTCAAAGCTTTACGGCTCTCCCTCATCGGTTAGCAACACATGCTCTGCATCTGGAAATCTCCAGGGGGGCCTTCTCTCTTTGAGAGGATATCTCCGTCATGGCACTTAACCATTTGCGGTTGTGGGTGTCATCCTTCTCTTCTTCAAAGCTTTACGGCTCTCCCTCATCGGTCAGCAACACATGCTCTGCATCTGGAAATCTCCAGGGGGGCCTTCTCTCTTTGAGAGGATATCTCCGTCTTTGGCCTTCGGCAACTGGCTCCATTATTTGTTCTTCATCCGAATCCGATTCGGGGTCTTGGCCGGTTCCGATTTTAGCTTCCTCTACTTCTTCTGCTGGTTCGGTATCCTCACCGTAACCGGCTGGTTCCTCGAGTGTCAACCGGCTCTTAGCCAGGTGTGTCCGAATCTCATCAGAGTTCATTATCTTCTTGTCTGACTCCCAGTTAGCAAGAGTCTTGTCCTCCATGAAGATAATATCTTGACTCCGGAAAGCCTTCTTGTCAACCGGATCCCACACTCGGTAGCCGAACTCATCATCGCCGTATCCGAGGAATATGCATGGTCTTTGGATCCAACTTTCCTCTCCAGTCCTTAGCAACATGCACGTACACGAGACTCCGAATACCTTCCGATGCCGGTAAGACACTTCCTTACCGATCCACACCTTCTGCGATGTGCCTCCATCCAAGGGCACTAAGGGTGATTTGTTTATCACATACATCGCTATCGACAACGCCTCAGCCCAAAACGTCTTGGGTAATTTTGCATATGCCAGCATACTTCGGACCCTCTCCATTATTGTCCGGTTCATCCTCTCGGCCAACCCGTTTAGTTTCGGCGTCTTCGGCACGGCAAATTCGAGTTGGATTCCCTTCGAGTGACAATACTCCTCGAACTACCCCCCGGTATTCACCTCCGTTATCTGCTCGAACCGCCTTCAGCTTTCGGATGGTTTCTATTTCCACTATCGCGTGGAGCTCTTTGAAGACGGATAGCACCTGATCCTTCATCTTCAACGGTGTGGCCCACAGCTTCGGGCTGTGGTCATCTATGAACGTCACGAAGTACTGCGATCCGGCATGTGACTTCGTGTCCACTTGACATACATCAATATGCACCAACTCCAAAGGTGCATTACGTCTTATCGGTGGCCTCAATCGGAAGGAGGTCCGGTTTTGTTTACCGGCTAGACAATCTGTGCACTTCTCCAAGTGCACGTTCTTCACTGGAATGAGGTTGTTGTCAGCAACCCTCTTCATCCCCTTCTCGCTCATGTGACACAACCTCTTGTGCCACAATGCACCGACAGTGTCGGAAGCCATATTCACTTCTTCCGGGCATAACCTGGCATTCATCGAGTACAATATGTTGACCTTCCGGGCCTAAGCCACAATCAGGCTCCCTTTGCTAAACTTCATAACACCGTTCCGGATGCTACCCGTGTAGCCTTCATCATCTAGCCGACCGGCTGATATCAGGTTCAATCGAACCTCCGGAACGTGTCGGACATCCTTCAGCAGCAGCTTGCATCCGGTTGGTGTTGTCAACCACACGTCTCCTATGCCGACAATTCAGCATGTACCTTCATTCCCCATCCGGACACAGCCCTGATCACCGGCTAAGTAGGATGAGAAGCATTTCCGGTCCGGGGTAAGGTGGAACGACGCTCCGGAGTCGACCACCCAGGTCATCTCGTTGCTGGCAAGGTTTAGCTCACTCTCCTTGGTGATGAGCATAAACTCTTCTTCACTTGCCGCGATTGCCGTCGTTCCCTTCCGGTCCGGCCCCCTCCGGTCTTTACCATTCCGGTCCGGTGTCCGCTTTGAATTGGTACCATCGGTTTCCTTGTCTTTTCGGAAGTGCCGACAGTTCTTCTAGAAGTGTCCCGGCTTGCCGCAATAGAAGCAGGTAGGCCTCCCCCTTGACTTTGACCGTGTCCCCAACTTCTCCCGGTTCTAAGGACTACGGTTCCTTTGTCTTCCGCGTTCCAATTCGGTAATGAACGCTTTAGAGTCGGATTTCGTATCCTTGTCTTTCCGATGCGCCTCCTCATCTAGCAAGCTCGACTTCACTCTTGCCAGGGATAACCGTTTCCCTTCCGGCCCGGCGTTGCCCAAAGTGACAACCAACATCTCCCAGGTATCTAGGAGGGAACCGAGCAGGAGTAGTGCTAGTACCTCATCGGCGAGAGGTACTTCCAATGATGTTGCCTGGTGGATTAGCCCCTGGAAGGCATTCATGTGCTCCACCATGTTGGAGCCATCTTGGTACCGGAGTCATGTCGATGAAGCACCGTATGTACGCCGTTGTCTTCATGTGCATCACCTCCCATATCGTGGCGTCGATTTTGTCCAGTCTCTTGTCCCCGAACTGAACCGGCAACCAAAGATCTTTAACCACGAGCATGTCCCTCATCTTCGACTTCCACACCGAATAGTTGGAGCTGGTGAGCTTGAACATGCCTCCCAACGAATCGTCCATTTTTCTGTGTCATTTCACTCTGATACCAATTTGAAAGGACTACACGCTCCCGAAAACAACCGAGTCTAGGATCAAACACAGAAAAAACGGGTGGGTAATGTACGCACGACACAATAAAGAGAAGAGTACACAGAATGTTTACGTGGAAAACCCAAACACGGGAAAAACCATGGCAGTCCACAGACTGCAAACTATCACTATGTTACAATATACAATAGATGAACACAGAGGCAACGACCTCTTGTTCACTGTCTTTGCCACATGTGGCGGTTACAACAGAGATAACGTCCTCTTCGTCTCTCACTCTCTCTCTCTTTCTGTACACGGTTGCACTCAAATCTTGCACCAACAAGTATGACAACTACACTACACTAAGTTTGCCCTAAGTCATATTTATACTAATATGACTTTTCAGCCATTTACAAATATAGCCCCAATGGACTCTCAGAAACATATTTACGAATATGTCCCTTCATCCGGTGAGCACTCCTCACCGGGCCTTCACCATCGGCTCTTGCCGGGCACTCGTCATCCAGTTCTCACCGGGCCTTCACCATCCGGCTCTTGCCGGGTACTCGTCATCTGGTTCTCACCGGGCCTTCACCGTCCGTCTCTTGCCGGGTACTCGTCATCCGGTTCTCACCGGGTCTTCCTTGCCGGGTACTCCACATCCGAATTCGGCCTCGGCCGAGTTGCTCATCAACGTTGTTCTTCTCACTTCCCATCCGGAGGGACCTGTTTCCTAACATGACCTTCATGAATCACATGCACGACATAATGTAGTACGGTTAGAGGAAAATGGTATCATGTGTTTCGATCCTCAAGAAATTATTAAGAAATGGATAGAATATTATAAATAATTGTTGTATGTACAAATGTGTATCGATGATAATGTTTAAAAGGATAGAGATGTATTTTTTAATGGAGGGAAAAATCATGTATCGCATGATGTGGCACAATCATTAGATGCTAATCTTTCAGAGAATGAGGTGGAACATTTCATGTCACATCTTGCTAATGATAGGAGTCCTGGGTGGGATGGATTAACACATGAACTCTTTAAGAAATATGTGATTAAGTTAAAGGGGCCTTTTAAGGTTTTATTTTAGAAGGTGTGGACATCAGGGGAAATGCCGAAGGTGCCTTCTCCATCTTCCTTTGCTCAATGGAGGCCTATTTCATTGATGGGGGGAATGTACAAGGATTTTGCAAAAGTGATGGCCAATAGGTTGCATAAGGTTGTACCTTCTATTATTCATAATGTTGAATATGGGTTTTTAGCAAAAAGAGACATTTTACATAATATTTTAAATGTTCAAACGGCAATTGACTATGCAAAGGAGGCGAAACAAGAATTAGTGTTGCTACAATTGGATATCGAGAAAGCCTATGATAATGTGGATTGGTCATTTATAAATCAATTGATGTCTCATATGGGTTTTGGTGATCGTATGTCTAAGTTGATATACACATTAGGGGAGGGTTCGGTTTCACATGTGATGTTTAATGGAGGAGTAACACAACCGATTTCAATTCGGAGGTCAGTTAGACAAGGATGCCCGGTAAGTCCTTTACTATTCACTATTGTGACACATCCTATTCTTGTTAAGTTACACAATATGGCTATGGCGGAAGAATTGCTTGGCTAAGGTTGTCATCATGGAAGCCATGTAATGTTCAAGCTCTTGCAAATGACCATACTATGTTTTTGGCACCTAATCGGGAAAATATTAGTAAGACAAGAGATGTGTGGGAATTGTTTTCAAATGCTCCAGGGTTGAGAATTAATATACATAAATTTGTCCTCATTTCATGTACAGACAAGATGTGTTAGGGTTGGGGTGGTCAGGAAGGATAGTACATCGTGGTATGATTTGTCGTCACCTTGGATATCCAATTGGGGTGGAAGTTTCTCATGTGAAACTTATTGAGTGGGTATCCAAAAGGTTGGAGGTTAAGTTTATGTATCAGAGGTCTCAGTTTTGGCCTTTTCATGTACGACTTAAGGTGGTCCAATCGATTATGGTCTCTATGGTATCTTATTATCTTACTTTGATCCCATTGTCAAAGAAAGCCCTTGAAATGTTGCCACGCTCGATGCAAATGTTGGTATGGAAAAGAAAAGGGGAAAGTGCCTTGTCATGGTTGGCATGGGATTATGTTTGTACTCCGAAGAGTCTTGGTGGGGCATCAATATTGAATCTATATGAGTATATGGTGGGTCGTTGATTTACTTTCATTCGATTCATGTTTGAAGGTGTACAACCTTGGACAGAAACCTCCAATCATAACTTGATTGACAAACATAAGTGGTTGGAAGAAAGGGTTATAAAGATATGGGGTTTTCATAAGCCCATTACTTGGTGGTTTCATGTGATCAAGGCAAGTTGATGTTCTCGATTGATGGTACGAGCCAAGGTATTTATTTGGAGAGTTATGGTTGGAGGTTTACCATTAGGGGATGCATTAAAAACAAGAAACATTACTAAAGGATTGTGTTTCTTTTGTTCGATGGAATTGGAACATAATAGGCATCGATTTATTTCATGCCTGATGGCAAGGATGGTTTGGAGGTGTATCAGTTTAGTGTGGATGTCTCTAACAGGAGTAAGTCTATCTTCCTTCAGTTCGGTTTTTGCACATATGGAGAACAATGAACCGATGCCTGATTTTCAAATTATTTTTGAGTTGTTGAGGTATTGGGGGCTATGGTTCAATTGGAATATGCGGAACGTCTTCATTTTTTATTTGCAAGTTGGGGTGAGAAAATATGTTCTAAAGTTAAAAGGACTTCTTTTGTGGCAATTGACAGTGCTAGAGAAGTCACGAAATCTCAACCAGGAAGAGAGAGAACTCTGCAAGGTCACATATAATCATACTCGCCATTTGAATTGGTGTGTAGGGTGGCATTGAGTTTGGTGTCGTAGTATTATTTAGATCCCTAGATAGAAGGGTTCTATACTTTGTAGTACGTTAGTCATGGTGGTGTTTTTTTCTTTCGTAATGAAAGCCATTATTTATGAAAAAAAACAAAAGAGAGAGAGAGAGAGAGAATCTCAGAACAAAAAAAGTATTATTATGAGCAACGCCTTAATTATTTCAACCATAGTCAGCTTTCTCTTATTATTATTATTATTATCCACATGTGTTTACTACTTGTAATACATGTCAATTATTTCTTTGTTAATATACAATATTATTTTCTTGTAAACTATAATCAACATTCAAGCATTCAACCATATGAATAATTTCTTTGTTAATATTATTTCATTTCATTGTTAATATAGAATGTTATTTTAATGAACATTCAACCATATGAATAATTTCTTTATTACAATGCAATGTTTTTTTTAAATGTTGTAATAAGCATTCAACAAAAGCATAACCAAATTTTTTAATTTGTCATTTCATCACTATGGCTGATCTCAACTTTGTCCATCATCACCATGATTGACTTTTCGGCAAACTCGAGCATCTCGATAGATTCGACCAGGTCGACAATAATAACCATGTTGGGGTGCGCAATGGGAGTCTTTGGAGCAAATGCAGAGACCATCAAGAGCACAACCATCGGATTGGGAGAGTGGGAGGGGCACAAGGCCAAGCATCGCATCGGACCATGCACTCGAGAAGAGACCACGTGGATCGAAGCGATTCTTGATGGCAATGAAACGACGAATGTTGGGATACTTGCTAGCGACGCCGATGAAGGCGACCGGCCGGTTCTTGCCCCAGTGAGGGCGGCCACCATATTTGAAGAATACCATCTGTTCGACTTCCTCCCAAATGTCTTCGTGAAGGCGTGGGTGTAAAGGGTCACGGGAGCGGTAATAAAGAATGTCGAAGCTAATGGCATCATGTTGTCCGCCCAGAAATGCCGAAGAGTTCTTGATGTAACGCATAAGGATGCCACCATAGACGTCCGCATTGCAGAGGAAGGAAGGATGGAGGTCACGTAGGGATTTGACATCACGGATGAAGTCGGGGAACTTGTGGATGTCGATCGCGGCAGATGTGTCATGGATGAAGCGGCCGTTGATGCGGTTGTCCCATGCGCACACCCGCTCATCATCGTCGGGTGTCTGGAGGCACTCGCAGGAAGTTGTTACGCGGTTGTGGAAGCCGATGACTGGATACCCCGTGAACAAATCATCTTTGTTCTTGAATCCGTAGCCTGTCTCCGATGACAATGACGCCTGTTTCTTTACGATGCTACAAAGTTTTTTGCCGCTTCCCTTGGTGTTTAAGGAAGTCTCTGCATTATTATTAGGTTAATCATGTCTCAGCAGCATCTCAAAACGGGTGTCATATATGCAAAGTCGTACTATAGAGGAAATTTACTATGAAAGTGGTACTATGCCAAACCTACAGTGGTAAGGATCTTGACAGCATCGAATCTACTCTATGTTTGTGAAAATTATGATTGCAGAATGTCCTTGTTATAATCGGTTTAACGTATTCAATGTAAACTTTAATGTATAATCTAAGCTCAGTCTGACAATATATTGTCATTAAAAGAAATTGTTTAACCCATCTAGACCTTTAAGCATTACCTAGTGCACGATAAGTCTCCGCTTCTGTGGGATATGTTGGCACAAAGGCAGGATTATCCTTCACTCCATCCCCTTCCGTTTTGATGGGAACCCTAAAGTCCTTCTTGTAAACAACAGTCTTTTGTGAAAGAAGCCATGATAGGTCACCAAATTCATATGCTAATCCAAATTCTTTAACTCTCTCTTCAATGTCATCATCGGATGCTTCCTCGTTCGTAATAGAATGTTTGAACATTGGCTCCAATTGCAAAGTAACCTGTTACAATGATATGGACCAAAGGGAACAAAGGCCATTAGAATGATTGTATAACTTACGATGTTAATCGTCCTCATCGCTTGGTGTTTTATCACAGGAAGATAATAAATCGCAGATAGATTAAAATACGCCTGGATTATTTCAGCATTTGCAATTGAAGGTTTTGGCCAGAATCAGTGGATTCAATGCCATAATCAAACGTTAATTCTTCTCGGATAGCATAGACAGGAGACACAAAGAGAGAGAGAGAGAGAGAGAGAACTGTAGCTCACAGTGGATATAGCCCCTAGGACTCCGAGGCCGACTTTCGCAGCATTAAACTCCTTGGGTTTTGATGCATCGAGCACCACGACGCGCGCATAGCCCTGAGCTTTGGTGGCGGGTATGACGAGGCGCAAGCTGACGACATACTCATGTACGGCCCCGCCCTTCTGAAAGAGCGAGCTACCATGAGCACCCGTGCTAATAAGCCCCGCGATGCTAACCGCACCCCAGTACGGCATGTAAGGGAGGGCAAGGCCTTGCTCAGCTACTGCGTCGACGAGCTGGCGGAGGTAGACACCAGCCTCGACTTCAACCGTCTTTCTCGACTTGTCGACCATGATCCGACGGTTGTAGCGGCTTGTGCTGATGATGATGCCGTCACGACCATCGGGGCATGCTAGCTTCGGCATGCTATGCGCCCACGGGGATATGACTTTGACCTTCTTGCCGAGGCGGACGGCTCGGGCCACCGCGGCCACCAGGGCAGCTTCCGTGGTCGGAAAGACCGCGGAAGAGGCCACGCATTCCTGCCGGTCGGCCCATGCGCCGTATGCATTTTTTATGGTGCAGTTGTGCGTTCCGTTAGAGCATTGGACTGGGCTTTGTGGTGGCTTGGCTAATACCAGCACAACCCCCACCACACACAAGAGCACCTCTAACACTGCAACAACAGTTAAGTTTAGCAGCCTCATTGTGTCACACTATTTTTTTCCAAGATCTTGAAAGGCGCCTTGATGAGTTGTTTAGGCAGAAAATCTCTGTTTTAAATACTCAAAGATGTTGCGGATTATTCACGTGGAGCTTCGGAAATAATGTTCTGGAAGCGTATCCAATAATTGAGACGTTTGACCCACAATCCAATGCGTGTGGCTAGTAATTGCCATTAGTTAGCACGTCTTGTCACGCTTTTACATCCAAAGTCGTTGCCTGCACGTCTTGGCAATGATTTCTCAGCTTCAGTTTCTCCTGACTTCTCCATGGCTCGCAGCCCACGAGAACCGGCTCGCAGTTCGTAAGATGTAAATAATTATGTTGTTTTCAATGGAAATCATGTATCATATTCTTCTCTATTCTTAATACTAACATGTAATTTTTAGTTTAAATCGGATTTGATTCCTCATCAATCAAATAGAACTTATCCACTTAATCAATGTAATTCCCCAGAGTAAAGAAAATATGCTCGTAGTTCAACAATATTTGGATAAGGATTGTCTACTAGGCACGCTAGATCGATACATAATGAAAGCACCTTCAAGTAATTATATTTTTGGAGCTTTTACATTCGGCATTCACATAGCACCAATATCATGAAATTCTTCTCATACAAATATCTCTCAAAGAGAGATCTTCACATGTTTTAAAACATTTATAAGGTGTTGGCTATAGGACCCTCGAGTAGTGATGGCGTTGAAACAACAACGATGTTAAGGGAAATAGGGGTATCTACGAAAGGAAGATAGTTTATTCTTAGCAATGTCATCAAATATAGAATATGTTCAACTTTCTAGAGCATTTCATGTGATTATCATCCACCGGAACTTCGATATAGGATGAATTGATGGACAAACCAATCCCATGTACATAATATGAAATCAATGTTTTGTTTTGAATGGAGAATTGTTCTCAATATGTTGGATGCTAGGATACTCAAAGATAAATGTCAATATGGAGGATTTATGCATCACAACAATTAAAAAAGAAAGGACTTTTCAAAAAAGCCAACATGTATAAAAAAATTGCACGTCGTCTAAAACAAATTGAGGAAACTGCTAATAACTTCAACAAATGATATGCAAATTGAGAAAGTCAACTATTATTAAAAAGCTCATGACATGGGCCTTACAACAAAGCCTTGTATGAAAATATTGGAGGTACAAAGAACAAATAATGATGGGAAAGATGTGTGTCACTGTTGAAAGTGGATAACTACATAGATATTCCATTCATATTTTAAAAATCTTGAATGCCCCACATAGACTCAAAATATTAGAGCAACAAAGAAGAAATAGTGATGCAAAATGTAAGTCAATGTCAAAAGAGGATAACAACATCTATATTTCAAACATATTTTAAAAATCTTCTAGACTCAAGCATAGTTTGAAGGATACTTACCATAGGTACATTCGCATTTGAGTATGTTTTGATCAATCGAGGATGGTAAACACCTTGGAAGTATAGTAAATACCATTTTTTTCGTTAAATATTATTTACTAAAAAGTAAAACTATTGTTTAAGGTAAAAAAGCTTACTTTCTTAATAGCCATAGGTTTTTTTTTCATAGATTTGAGTAACAAAGATCTAGAACACCTAATCTTTAAAAAATTAAAATTAAAGGAGATGTTACAAGAAGTTGATATCATCATTTTCAAGACCATATAGAAGTTGAGCCTAAAAAAGAAAATGAAAAAACTCCTTCACTTTATGGTAGGCTATACACAAAGAAAGAGTATAAATCCTAAAAATGTAACAAATCATTGTGTGAGAAAAACCCCTATTAAGCGATGGGGAAAAAAACTCACACTCCTACAAAAACACAAATTTAAAAGATGGCAACGATATTATAATCTTCCCTATTTCCCAACAAAGGAGGATCATGAATTAGTTAGCGAATATGCTTGGGTACAAATCCACTTCTTGTTCTCAATGATCGTTTTCTTGAATATCCTTATCCATTATAGAAATGTAGGTAGGTCCACTATTCACGTACTTCTTTAGGTTCCACCCATTCACACGTAGTTCATGAATATTCCCATCCAAGTTATTGAGTTGATAACTTCCATTGTCAAAGCAATCGTGCACCACAAAATGTCCTTCCCAATGATTTATCATCTTTTGTCCTAAGTTTTATATTGTCAAAAAGATTGTCATAGAGAAGGACAAGAGATCCTTTTAAAAAAGTATCTTTTCTTGAGTTTTTGACATAATACTTCTTGCTCCTCCAAGCATGTTGTATATAATGCTCTACTGCTTCTTCCCTTGAATATTGTAGAATATGGTTTTGTGACAACCTATCCATCATGAAGCATTCTTCATCACGTAGAAATGCTCTTAAGAGTTGATTGCTTCTAACTTGAAGTTCAATTAGAAATAAATCTTCTTGTCCGTACACTAAAAAGAAAGGTGTAAAACCTATAGATGACTTATATGATATACGATAGGCCCATACAACATCATCAAGCAACTTATCCCATGTTTTTGTTCTATTTGTTGCAAGTGTTTGAAGATTTTTAACCAAAATACCATTTACCTTTTCGACTGCTCCATTAGCTTGAGGATAATAGGGGGTAGAATACCTATGTTTGATCTTTAACCTTTCTAATAAGCAAGCCAACGTCTCTTGCTTTAATCGAGGATGTTGACATTGCTTCTACCCACTTACTCATGTAATCAATATCTACCGATATGAACTTTTTACCATTTTGGGTTCTTGTACAGGGACCCACTGCATCAATTCCCCATTTTTCAAAGGAAGCAAAAACCACAATAGGATGCAAAGGGCTGCTCGAAGATGTCTCCTTCTTGTCTTTTGACAAGCATCACACAACTTGCACCATTCATGAATATCTTTGTGGATAGAACGCCATGTAAAACATGTTACTAAAATTTTTCTCCACATGATATCATGAGAAAAATGCCCTCCATTAGCCGCCTCCTGCATCTTTTGTAAGATCTCCATAACTTCCTCCTCAATAGGCACTCATAGTAAAACTCCATCATTGCCTTTATGATGTAAGTCCTTATCCACCATCATATATTGGGATGCTCTAACCACCAGTCATTTTCTTTGTGTAGGATTTAAACCTTTAACAAAATCATAACCATTAAGAAACTCATTATCAAAACACAATGACATGACATATATAGTTGGTGAGGATAGAACCTACAACCTCATTTCAACAAGACGTCATGCTCAACCATTTGGATACGACCATGTGTATATAATAGCTTAATTATATGGTATATTCTAGCATATACTACATTCCAAAATATTCTAGAAACTTACGTCATCCACTTCTTAAGTTGCACGGTCTTAGCTCCATCATTCATGCTCCATTCCAGTTTGCAGTTCGTGTGTCTGTGACACTAACATATCTCCATATGAGATTTCGCATCTTCACACTCTTCCAAAATGCATATTGTCTCAAGTTTCAATTTCTTCAATTGATCTTGAGTAAGTGCATCAACCTCTTGATTGTACAAATGACTTACATGTTTTAGTTGAGTTTTATGGAAACAGTTAATTAAACACTTTATACAAAATATTCTATGACGTCATGCTCTTGTGTCATTGCCTACTTCTTAAGTTCCACAGTCGTAGTTCCATCCTCCGTGCTGCATTCTAGTTTGTGGTTGGTGTGTCCATGACACTTACATATCTCCATATGAGTTTTCGCATCTTCACACTCTTCCAAAATGCATATTGTTTCAAGTTTCAATTTCTTCAATTGATCTTGAGCAAGTGCATCAACCTCTTCATTGTACAAATGACTTACATGTTTTAGTTGAGTTTTATGGAAACAGTTAATTAAACACTTTATACAAAATATTCTATGACGTCATGCTCTTGTGTCATTGCCTGCTTCTTAAGTTCCACGGTCGTAGTTCCATCCTCCGTGCTCCATTCTAGTTTGTGGTTGGTGTGTCCATGACACTTACATATCTCCATATGAATTTTCGCATCTTCACACTCTTCAAAATGCATATTGTCTCAAGTTTCAATTTCTTCAATTGATCTTGAGCAAGTGCATTGGCCTCTTTATTTTCCAAATCACTTACATGTTTTAGTTGAGCTTTATGCAAACACTTAATTAAACACTTTATACAAAATATTCTATGACGTTATGCTCTTGTGTCGATCCCCGCTTCTTAAGTTCCACAGTCGTAGTTCCATCATCTGTGCTCTATTCCAGTTTGTGGTTGTTGTGTCCATGACAGTTACATACCTCCATATGAGTTTTCGTATCTTCACACTTCCAAAATTCATATTGTCTCAAGTTTCAATTTCTTCAGTTGATCTTGAGCAAGTGCATCAGCCTCTTTATTGTCCAAACGACTTAAATGTTTTAGTTGAGCTTTATGGAAACACTTAATTAAACACTTTATACAAAATATTCTATTACGTCATGCTCTTGTGTCGTTCCCCGCTTCTTAAGTTCCACTGTCGTAGTTCCATCATCCGTGCTCCATTCCAGTTTGTGGTTGGTGTGTCCATGACACTTACATACCTCTTGTTAATAATTAGGTAATTAAACATGGGTTAATTAGTGCCTAATTATGTGATTAAGTTAAGCGGAAGTTTATGTGATATGTGTATCTATGTGTGTGAGAGGAAGAGAGAGAGAGATACACTTATGAACAACACAAGATGGGGGACGAGTAACTATATTAAATTATCATTATCATCATCAAATACAAAAATACCGACAATGCGGTATACATACATCTCAACTACAAAGGTGCACATGTGTGAGTAGAATATAGGTACTAAGGTGTAAGTCGTATATTAAATGTACTTAGTAGTGGAGGATCTAGAATATCCCACTTAAGTACAAGGTTCTATTTAAGGTATTATAGTCAACACGTCTTCTAACTAGATTCTATCTAGGTAATTACGAAGTTACATGGTTGACTACCTAACTAAACTAAGTTGAGCTTGATCTCTCAACACGCCCCCTCAAGCTCAAGTGTGAGGCGTCCAACATCCGCTTTGGCTTTTGGCGTTGTCTGGCTTTCGATGTCGGCTTCTGTGCGGCTTCTGTCCGGCCTCCGGCTTGCTTCGCCGTGACAATCTCGGGTCCTCCCCCTCAAGCCGGTGACGAAGGCTTGTAGTGTGTGGGCGAAGGCCAACTACTTCCACCCATCGTGGGTTACGAGCCACTTCGGTGGAGCTCTTGGGCTTTTGTTCGGCCGCTACCTTCATCGCGAAGGCATAGTGATGGGCCATGTACTCGTTGTAGCCGTGCTGAGTGACGGGGTTCTTAACTCTAGATGAGCGTCGAAGTTTTATGCTCGCTGATGTGAGCGCCTTGTTTGCTCCGAGTGTCTGCATGATGGGTACACCAAACTCACTGTCTAGTGACGGAGCCGACACATCTGAATCACTGTTGTCGGGGTGATCGACTTTGTATTCGGGCCTCTTACCTTTGCCTTTAGCCAAGTTCATACTTGGCCGCGACATGCTTGGGTCGTGTGGGGGCTCTCGTGGCCCACTAGGCCTTGCCGTAATTGGACTTTCTTTGAATATGTGTTTGAAGCGATCTCCATCTTCTACCTCTTGTTCGGCGGATTTCGGGTTGAGCGGAGTCGGAGTCGAAGTTGTCTCTGGTGCATACCAGGATGCAGACTCGTTGAAGACTCTGTCGTTGTTCGTTCGAGATCCATACATTCGCAATGCTTCCGAAAACCTTGAGGTGCGACAGGATCGGCTTCCTTCCGACGAGGAGCTCATAGGGAGTTAGCTCATGGACTCCATTGGTGGTGCACCGGTTAATGAGATAGACGGCCCAATAGAAGTTCGGCATGTGCTTCTCATGCATCATGGCACGTGCTACCTCAAGTATTTGCCGATTCTTCCTTTCGGCTACTACATTTTGTTGGGGTGTGTGTCGGCACAAGAATTCTCTCTGAATGCCTTCACTTTGGAGGTAGGAGGTGAATTCATCGGAGAAGTACTCATTGCCTCCATCTGATCGTAAGCATCAGATGTGTTGACCGGTTTCTTTTTCGACTTGGCCCTTGAGCTTTTGGAAGTGGGAGAACACTTCACTCTTCTTCTTCATCAGGAAGATCCACGTGTAGCACGAGTAGTCGTTAATGAAGGTGACGTAGAATCGGCATCCACCAATCGTTAGCATTTGAGCCCGGTCCCCATACATCTGGGTGTATGATGTCGATGACTCGGCCATTCCTTGCGTACCTCTCCTTTGGGAATGGGATTCGATGTTGTTTACCGAGTTGGCATGCTTCGCATACTCGGTCGACTCGAATGACGGAAGTCTGATGACGACTCCCTTTGTTTGCATCGATCAGAGCGGTTGGAGGTTGATGTGGCCGATTCTATTGTGCCACAACTCGATGCTTGTCTCGGTTTTGAGACCTTTGGCATACATGTCCTATTTCACATCGTTCGAATTGAGGATGAACATGTGACCGTCTATCCGTCCCTTTGCTATGAGTCGGCCATCTTTCTCGATGAAACAACCTTCATCATTGAAGCGAACTTGCATGCCTTGCTACACGATTTGGCTAACCGAGACTAAATTCTTCGTTATTGTGGGCACGTGCAAGACATTCTTGATGCAAGTTTGTTCGCCTTCTTTCCCGAATGGAAATTTGATGATGTTCTGAATGGGATGTGTGGTGTCGTCTCCTGTCTTTATGAAGCTGGGTCGGTCCGGTGTACGCAAGCCATTGAACCACTCTTTGTAGGATGTCATGTAATGTGAGGCGTCGGAATCGATGAACCACACGTCTTTTAAAATTGGAGATGCTTGTGGAGTAGGAGGCCGACATAGAGTTCACTCTATGCCTCATTACGAATAGTCCGTCGTAGTCGTCGTATTTGGAGTTGGTTGCATAATTCGTGAGTTGTCAACTTGTCGAAGCCGATCACTTATTCTTTTTCGGCACTCCTCGCGGTGACCGATTTTTGCGCAATAGTTGCAAGTTGCGGGCCTCATTTGCTAACCTTGTTCAGCATGGAAGCTCCCCCTTCTTCTGAAAGTTGCTCGATGGCTTCCATGAAGGTTTGAGTTCCCTTCGTGTGATGGGACGAATTGGCCTCTTCTACCGCCGTGACCTCGTCCTCGGCCACCATCCAAATTCAAGAAGAACATTTGTCCTTCCGATGTCTTGGTTTTGGTTTGGATGTGGTTCTCTTCAACCATTAGCATTGATTGAAGGTCGAAGAATGAAGGAGGTTTTTCCCTCGCCAAGATTGTCGTCCTCAATGTGCGAGGCCGCCCAAGCATACTTGA
This sequence comes from Azolla caroliniana, assembly GCF_043228905.1. Classification (NCBI taxonomy): domain Eukaryota; kingdom Viridiplantae; phylum Streptophyta; class Polypodiopsida; order Salviniales; family Salviniaceae; genus Azolla; species Azolla caroliniana. Next base: position 18,523,203 of record NW_028230439.1, on the reverse strand, counting down.
ACCATCTTGTCTTTGTCGATGTTTAATTTGTTGGAGCCAAGCGAGTCGCAAATGCTCTTGATCTTGGCGGTGTAGTATGACATGGACATGTCTTTTTGCCAAATGTTCTTCAACTCTTCACAGACTTGAAGCTTTTGGGCGGTCATGTTGGCGACGAACAGTTTCTTGAAGTTCTCCCATGCCTCTTTAGGCATCTTGGTGTCTCGAATATGGCTGAGCATGTGGTCGTGGAAACATGTTGCCAAGCAATACATGACATGACTAGCCGCTTGTTCCCATGTTGAGTAGTCGGCGTTCTTTGCGTCGGGTCGATTTTCTTGAGCGTCGTTGATGTAGCTCCAATACCCTTGGCCGACAAGGTATTGGGTCATCTTGTACTCCCAAGATGAATAATTGCTCCGGTCTAGCTTTTCACTAGGGAGCGAACTACCCATTTGTGTGTTCATGTTGCTTGTAGTGTCTTTCTTTTGGCTTTTCTTCCTTCGATCACGTACTCATGCTACGTAGAGGCACTATGGTAGCGGATAGCCGGAATTTGTCGTCGGCATTTTGAACACATAATTATGAAGAGGCGGACGGGCTTAGTGAATGTGCTAAACAACACGTTTTGATACCATGTTAATAATTAGATAATTAAATATGGGTTAATTAGTGCCTAATTATGTGATTAAATTAAGCGGAAGATTAAGTGATATGTGTGTGTATGTGTGTGAGAGGAAGAGAGAGAGAGAGATACACTTATGAACAACACAAGATGGGGGATGAGTAACTATATTAAGTTAGCATTATCATCATCAAATACAAAAATACCCACAATAAGGTATATATACATCTCATGTGCAAAGGTGCACATGTGTGAGTAGAATATAAGTACTAAGGTGTAAGTCCTATATTAAATGTATTTAGGAGTGGAGGATCTAGAATATCCTACTTAAGTACAATGTCCTATTTAAGGCGTTATAGTGAAAACTTCTAACTAGATTCTATCTAGATAACTACGAAGTTACATGGTTGACTAACTAACTAAATTAAATTGAGTTTGATCTTTGAACACCTCTATATTGTCATGATATGGCAAGACTCGAACCCATGACCTCACGCTACATGGGTTGAGCTCTTGACCATTAGACCATACATTATAATACGTAGAATATTATTTTCATTTATGTTTTATTATAGAAAATTGATGTATATTCCAGATTTCTCTGGAACATTCTAGAAACTTCAAGAGTATTCGTTAGAACACTATAAAAGGAGGCACAAGGCATTATTTCGAACCAAATCGGTTCAACACCAGTCTTAAGATTCCTAGCTATTACTGTACATCCTCTTCACATAATATATATCTTCTCTTATCATCATTCTCTCTCTCTCTCTCTCTCTCTCTCTCTCTCTCTCTCTCTCTCTCTCCCTCCCTATCACTCACTCTTTCCTTCTCTCTAGAGTTCTTCACCTCTCTTAGTACTAATACTTCTTTTAGTACTAATTCCTTCTCTGTCTTAGTACTGTTCCTGACACATATGAGATTTCGCATCTTCACACTTCCAAAATGCATATTGTCTCAAGTTTCAACTTCTTCAAGTGCATCAACCTCTTTATTGTCCAATCAACTTACATGTTTTAACTGAACTTTATGGAAACACTTAATTAAAGTTAGCGCCTCCTTAAAAAACGTATGTAAGCCATCACTTTGACATTTCCACACTCCTTGAATTTGTTTGATAACCAAAAGAGAATCAACTTTTATGATCAATCTTTTAATATCTCGTGCCTTACAAATTTGAAGGCTATAGAACAAAGTGGCATACTCAGCTTCATTGTTGGTATTGGCGTTGGATAAATTAGTACCTTCCATATGTACAATCTCTCCATAGGGTTTTCAATAATAAAGCCGCCAACCATCGAATGTGCCGCCTTACGAAAAGCTCCATCAAAGAATAATGTGAAAGCATCCTCCATATTTGGTTGTAAAGAAATGAGAGTGATTGTATGCAACGGAAGGATTGTGTGTGTTACGCAACAGAGAGAAAGTTCTTAACCAAGAAGACTATATATTATCATCCAACAGTAACAAAGTTACAAAAGGTTGGTTTAAATACCAACTAAACTAGGGCAAGGGCCCTTTCTACTATTTACAAAACTAGCATGGTATGTCCATGAGCTAGTGTGAAACCTATTTCTATGGGAAGTTGAGTTCGATTCTCAACACGCCCCTTTGAACACAACTTTTGGATCTCAAAACATTGTTTTGGATCGGTCTTCAAACGTTTCGAACTTTGATTGTTCGGCTTTTTGGTTGTGTTCGGCTTCAGTCAATCGATCGGTTCACTGTTCTATACTCCCCTCAAGCTCGGTTGGTCGGGAAGAGATAGACCAAGGTTTGACACGAACTGCCCCAACTTGTTGATACCCAGGGTTTTCGTGAAAATGTCGGCTACCTGTAGATTCATGCTGATGTGGTGTAAGTCTATATCTTCGGCCTCCATGCGTTCGCCGATGAAGTGGTAGTGCAGTTCGACATGTTTAGTTTGCGCGTGGAATACGGGGTTCTACGCCAGGTAGATACTGTTGATGTTATTGTAGTATAGACATGCTTATCCTTGATGGGTACACCCAGATCCTTCAGTATATACTTGAGCCATACGGCTTTGCACATGGCGACCGTTGCGCCCCTGTCTTCAGCCTCTGTGCTCGACAATGCGACTATTAGTTGCTTCTTGCTACTCCATGAGATTGCTCCGTTGCCGATGCAGAAGACGAATCCTAATGTTGACCGTCTATTCGCTTTATAAGCTGCCCAATCCGCATCTGTGTACCCTTCAAGTCGAATTATCATATTTGACCTGCATTTGACGTCGTAATCCATCGTACCACTGGCGTACCGAAGTACCCTCTTAGCGCAATCAAGATTCTGCATTAATTGGCTGAGTAGGCTGACCAAGATACTAAGTTGACTTGCACTCGGGTGTGTCAGAATCGACATCAAGCTTGAGATTATTGTCAAGCAAGGTGGACATAGGTTTGCACTCTGTCATCCTGAACTTGTAGAGTAAGTTGAGGATGTAGTGTCATTGTGAGATTATTATCCCCACTTGTGGCCGAATTACTTCGATGCCTAAGAAGTAATGTAGCTCGCGAAGGTCTTTCATTTCGAATCTGCCGGAGAGAAGTGATTTGACCTTGTTAATCTCGGCGAGCTCCTTTCCTCCAATGACCAAGTCATCCACGTTTCGCATGTACAGAGAGTTATTAGATTTTGACATTCGAAATCCGATTTGATGAAGATATTGTGTGATCTTCGAATGCCACGCACGTGGTGCTTGTTTGAGGCCGTAGAGTGGCTTCTTGAGTCGGCACACGATGTTCGGATGATTGCGCGATTCAAAGCCGGGTGGTTGGATCATGTACATTTCCTCCTCTAATTCCCCTTGGAGGAAGGCGTTCTTCACGTCCATCTGATGAAGGTGCCACCCTTTTGTTGTTGCGATTGCAACCACGGTTCGCACAATTGTCATCTTTGCCACTGAAGCAAAGGTCTATTCGCAGTCAACTCCATGCACTTGTGCGTATCCTTTCACAACGAGAAGTGGTTTGAAGCTAATGGAGCCATCGACGTTGTGTTTCACTTTGTAAATCCATCGGCAACCAATTGCATTCTTGTGCGGAATGTGAGGAACGAGATCCCATATCTCATTTTTGCATTTCTTCATTCATCGCGTCGACCCATCGCAAATCCTTTATGGCTTCGGAAAGGGTTTCCGGCTCCCGTACTGACTCTACCTTCCTCATAAAGGCGTAATGATATGCCATGTACTCGTTGTAGCAGTAACGGCTTATAGGGTTCTTCTCTCAGCTTTTCGTTTGATGATACTAAGGCTTTCTTCGCTCCATTTGTCCGGATCTGGAGGCCTTTGAACTCACTATTCAGGGAGTGAGTCGATTCGTTGCCGTCAACGTGATCCTCTTCATACTCCGCCATTTTCGCCTTCCCTTTGTCCAGCTTCGGACTCGGTCGAGATGTGCTTTGATCACTCGAAGGTTCTTGTGGTCCACTACTTCAGGTAGTGATTGAACTTTTGTCGAACATGTGCGTATGTCGATCTTCGGCTTCTTCCTCTATTTCGGCATATTCCAGGTCGAGTGGAGTCGGAGTCGAAGTTGTCTCTGGCACGTACCAGGATGCGGACTTGTCGAAAACGACATCTCAACTTGTTCAAACTTTTCGGGTAGATGTATTGTAGCATTTGTACCCCTTCTGTTCGAGTGAGTATCCCACGACGATACATTTCTCTAACTTTGGGTCAAGCTTTAGTCGCGTATAATCGGGAATATGCACATAAGCGATTGTGCCGAAAATACGAACATGTGATAAGTTCGACTTCTTACCAAGAAACTTCTCGTGGGGGGTTGCATCGTGTACACTTGAGGTTGTGCACCTGTTCATTGTTGGCGTAAAAGGCCGACTCCTTCCAAATTATATCCGTCCGAATGTGAACTCATTAATAAGTTAGGGATTAGTATATAAGCGAATACCTAACATTGTAATGAGTGATGACGAGAAGAGTATTGTATCTTTGAGTGAGAACAAAGTAATAAGAAGCTTTCCATTAAAGCTCGATCTACTATCTAAGTCTTCATTCATTGTATTTTCTGTGTGTGA